>NC_044031.1:722056773-722358273 GCF_901765095.1 Microcaecilia unicolor
TTTTAACCTAATTCATGTTTGATGTGGGATATAAATGTCATAAATAACATAGAGGGGCATTTTCGATATGACGTCTAACTCTTACTTTGCCTATATGTGGGTACAGTGGGTTTTTGGTGAGTTTTGTAGAGCTCACAGTTTCCTCCACAAGTGTAACAGGTAGGGGGAGGTAGGAGCCTGGGTCCACCTGTCTGCAGTTTACTGCACCATTACTATACTACTCTAGAGACCTGCATGCTATTCTAATGGACCTGAGTATAACATCTGAGGTTGGCATAGAGGCTGGCAAGTAATGTTTTTCATAACATTTTTGGGGGGTGGGAGGGGGTTAGTTACCACTGGGGGAATAAGGGGAGGTCATCCCTGATTCCCTCCAGTGGTCATCTGGTTATGTAGGGCACCTTTTTGTGCCTTTTTCATTATAAAAACAGGTCTAGCTCAAAACATCTTAGTTTTAGTCCTGGACGTTTTTGTTTTGTTCCATTATGGCTTAAAAATTCCCAAGTCCCGCCCTGAACCAACTGCAATAATACTATATTGTAAATCTGAGGCCAAATGATGATACTCATGCCAGTAGGCCGACAAAGGTGCTGTCAGGCTTCTTCCCTGGAAGCACTGGGTTTGTGAGCCCTTGGACCACTACCATGGAGTGGCAGTGGCAGGCAAGGTCACCTTCAAAGCAGAGATGAGGCAAGGCTGGACTGGAACCCCGGACTGGACTGGAACCCCGGACAGGAGTTCTGCACTGGAATACACAGGACTGGAACGCACAGGACGGGTGTGCACTGGACTGGAACACACTGGACTGGAACACACGGGACCGGAACCGCTGGACAGGAACACACTGGACCTAGGCTTCACCTACGCTTAGCCACTGTTCCCCGAGGGTTGAGCCCTCAGGTTCGGGCAGCCGGCAGGGCTTACAGGAAAACCGGAACTGGAACCAGCAAGCAGGAACAACAGGAATCAGGATACAGAAGTGCCCCCAGGCACCTAGGCGAAAGCAAGGCAGATAGGCAGGGAATGTCCGGGTTCCGGCAATAGTCAGGTCTGACCACAGGCAGAGAATATCCGGGTTCAGGCAGTAGTCATGTCAGGCAGCAGGCAGCAAGTATCGGGGCTCAGGCAGTAGTCAGGTCAGGCAGCAGGCAGCAAGACTATGGCTGGAGCTCCAGTAGCAAGGAGTACTGGCAGCGGACAGGACTAGGGCTGAAGCTCCAGAAGCAAAGGAAAACACACATGGGAAAACCAGAAAGCTAAACACAAGAAACTAGTAAAGCTGTACACAAGCTAACAAGAAAGCTATGCCCAAGCTAACTAGTCACAAGCTAGAAACTCACACTAAGCAAAACACAGGAGAACTAGTAAAGCTGTACACAAGCTAACAAGCAAAGCTATGCCCTAGCTAACTAGTCACTCGCTAGGAACTCACACAACACAACACAACACAACACACAGGAGAACTAGTAAAGCTGTACACAAGCCAACAAGAAAAGCTATGCCCAAGCTACTAGTAACAAGCTAGAAACTCACACTGAACTGGACACGGTAGCAGTGCACCGAGCACTCTAACATACCAGGGACCTTAGACGATGCAAGGCAAAGGCTGCAGTCTCTAAGTGATTAATAAAGCCCTTCAACACTTGAGGAGCAGCTGCAGCCATCAGTAAGCAACTACGGAGGCTGTCCAGGCACAAACAAAAGAGACAAGTCCGGCAGCCTGGAAGAACCGGACCGGACTGGGCTAAAGTCTGGAACGGGTAGGAACAGCAAGACAAACTATGGCAGTCACTGGCTGTGGCCACCAGCGGGTGAGAGGAGCACAAACCAAGGAGCAGGCAGAGCGCACACAGAACATAGAGAGAATACCTAGGTGCAGGTGCAGCACAGAGGAGCAAACAGAGCCAGGCTGGAGACAGAGGTAGAGCTAACTCAGGCAGCACCCCCAGGCAGTGGCGTTCCTAGCGTCAACGACACCCGGGGCAGATCGCCGATGCACCCCCCCGGGTGCACGCCGCTAGGGGAGGTGCTGCGGCGCGCGCCTGTCGGCTGCGAGTTCGAATCACTACGCTAAATTCTCTCGTTCGCTGCAGCTCCCTCCTTCTGCTCCGGAACAGGAAGTAACCTGTTCCGGGGCAGAGGGAAGGAGCTGCAGCGAACGAGAGAATTTAGCGTAGCAATTTGAAGTCGCAGCCGACAGGCGCACGCCGCAGCACCCCCCAGCGGCGTGCACCCGGGGCGGACCGCCCCCACCGCCCCCCCCTTGATATGCCACTGCCCCCAGGTGCAGTAGAGTGGAGTAATTAGAGCCATGCTGGAAGCAGTGGCGTAGCCACAGGTGGGCCTGGGTGGGCTGGGGCCCATCCACTTAAGGCTCAGGCCCACCCAACAGCAGCACATATTTAATGCTAGCTAGTGGGGATCCCAAGCTCCACCATCTGAAGACCTTCCCCTGATGGTGCTGAAAACACTGCTCTCCATTTCAGCAAGCTACGCTTCCTAAGCTGCTGATACTGGCCTCATCGCATTGGGGGGGGGGAGAACAATTGGTGCCCACCCACTTCTTGACTAGGCCCACCCAAAATCTGCTATCTGGCTACGCCCCTGGCTGGAAGCAGCCAGCACACAGAAGGAAAACTACTCCAGAAAGGATAGGCAGAAGCCAGCTTAGAAGCTGACCCCCAGAAATAAGGTAAGTCTGAGGGTGGTCACGGCCACAGACATGACAGGTGCTTCAGCTTTCACTGTCCTGATGTTACTAATATGTTCCCCAATTCGAGTTGTAATCTTACGGGTCATGTGGCCAATATAAAACAGCATACAATGGCACCATATGCAATAGACCACCCCACAGTATTGCAATCAGTTATATTCTGCATATGAAATTGCCTTGAACTGTGGGATATCTGAATCCAATCCTCCTCAGCAACATATTGGCAATATAAACAGCCACCACATCTAAAATGCCCGGGTTGTTCCTCATCTCCACCTGGGGTTAGATAACAGCTCCCCCAGATTCCACCCCCTCCTGTATGCAAACCGCGGGATCTCACACAGGGGAGCATGAACTCGCAATATGAGCCAATATTTGCAAATGAGGGAGCGTATGTTCCCTGACATAGATGAAAACAGCATCACACACACCAAAGGTGTATCTATGTCCTGGTATTGGGATTTCAGTATCCACTGCCTATCTGAATTTGATGCTCTTTTATAAGCATTACGTACCACCTTAGTCAGGTACCCCCGCTGTTTAAATCTATGGTGCATATGTCCTGCTTGATCCCTGAAGACTTCCTTCGTTGAACATAGCCGGTTGAGGTGTAAAAATTGCCCTGCAGGAATGTTATCACGTAGGTGTCTGGGGTGGAAAGTAGAATAATGTAATATCATGTTGCAGTCCGTATCCTTCCTATGTACTGAGGTTACTATCCGCCCCCGCACCAGCCTGATGGTAACATCCAAAACGTTAATGTATACCTTATTCCAATTTACTGTAAAATGAATATGGTTCTGGAGAGAGGTGGATCGTTGAATGATACATTGATTTGAAAAGAGCAACACTTTATTTTTACTTGGGACGCTATCCAGCCGCGCGGCTTGAATACAGACATTGAATGGCAGTGACAGCGAGCAGGAGGGGTGTCCTGAACAACAGTATAGCAAACTAACATGTGACACGCATCGACTATTTAAGATGAGCGTGGCTGGTGATGAAATATGTACTGCGCCCAGGAAGGGTGGAGCTATGTGGAAGCCCATTCGGGATTTGTGACCGCAAGGAGGATTAAGAGCTTGTGTTGTAAGTACTTAGAAATACTTTGAGCTTTCTATAGCGAAACCCGGCCAGGGTTAAGGGGCTTGTTCGTTTTGGAGTAAGGAAGGTGAGTGAAAGGAGAGTATTCACAAGATCACAAAATCACGGGGGACATCTCTAAGGGAAGTAAACTTCAATATATATCCATATTATCAATATTATGTATAACTGAGATTGTTGTTACAGCCTTTTGTTTAAATGTTCATCTACATCTGGTATATATTGGCATGTGGGTGTCTGTCACAGAGGGCCATATGGGTTTGTATGAGGTTGTAGTAAGTTACCATGAGGAGCATAATCAAAAGGGACGCCCAAGTTTTGCTGAGAACGTCCTTGCAAAACGTCCCGATGGAGGGGCGGGGAAACCCGTATTATTGAAACAAGATGGATGTCCATCTTTCGTTTCGATAATACAGTCGGGGACACCCAAATCTTGAAATTTAGGTTGTCCTTAGAGATGGTCGTCCCTAGACTTAGTCGTTTCTGATTTTCGGCGATAATGGAAACAAAGGACGCCCATCTCAGAAATGACCGAATGCAAGCCCTTTGGTCGTGGAAGGAGCCAGCATTCATCGTGCACTGGTCCCCCTCACATGCCAGGACACCAACCGGGCACCCTAGGGGACACTGCAGTGGACTTCATAAATTGCTCCCAGGTACATAGCTCACTTACCTTGTGTGCTGAGCCCCCCAAAACCCACTACCCACAACTGTACACCACTACCATAGCCCTTACGGGTGAAGGGGGGCACCTAGATGTGGGTACAGTGGGTTTCTGGTGGGTTTTGGAGGGCTCACATTTACCACCACAAGTGTAACAGGTAGGGGGAGGGATGAGCCTGGGTCCGCCTGTCTGAAGTGCACTGCACCCACTAAAACTGCTCCAGGGACCTGCACACTGCTGTGATAGACCTGAGTATGACATTTGAGGCTGGCATAGAGGCTGGCACAAAATATTTTTAAAGATGTTTTTTGAGGGTAGGAGGGGGTTAGCGACCACTGGGGGAGTAAGGGGAGGTCATCCCCAGTTCTCTCCGGTGGTCATCTGGTCAGTTCAGGCAACTTTTTGTGCCTTGGTCTTGGTCGTAAGAAAAACAGGACCAGGTAAAGTCATCCAAGTACTTGTCAGGGATGCCCTTTTTTTCCATTATGGGTCGAGGACGTCCATGTGTTAGGCACGCCCAAGTCCCACCTTCGCTAAGCCTCTGACACGCCCCCGTGAACTTTGGTCATCACCGCGACGGAAAGCACTTGGGGACACCCAAAATCGGTAGACTTGGGCGACCCTGTGAGAAGGACACCTATCTTCCGATTTGTGTAGAAAGATGGGTATCCTTTTCTTTCGAAAATGAGCCTGCATGTGGTCAAAGCGCTAATAGCACTTAGACATTGCAACGCATATGTGTAGATACTGGAAAAACACTGTATAATTGCAATTCACTGTGAATATACTGCTATATGGAAGATATTAAGGAAATGTTTGGCTATATATTGTTATAATCTGTATAAGAACGTTGTAAAGCATCAGCAGATGTGAGGGTGAATGCAGACAAAGCTGGTATATGATTCAGCCATTGGAGGCAACAGTGTATGTACATACCTGGTAAGGGATTTAGAATGCCTAATGTGCAATGATGGTTCCATCTATGACTCTGCCACATGTTCCCTTGGGGATGTAATGGTGTAGGAATGGGTATGAACTGAGCACATTATTATCACTAATATTAATATTTATGTATATATGTTTATTGATTGAGTACTGAGGATTGTTTGGTGGTCAATTACATTTTAATTGCCAGACCCTCGACCATTCTTCTAACTTTTGGAGATCTCTTCTCATTGTTTCTACTCCCTCCACGGTATCCACTCTATTGGCTATTTTCATGTAATCCGCAAAAAGGCAAACCTTTCCTTCCAACCCTTCAGCAATTTATCTCAAATATATTAAACAGAATAGGCCCCAGCACTGACCCCTGAGGAACTCCACTGCTCACCTTCCTTTCCTCCGAGCTTATTCCATTTACCATCACCCTATGCCACCTGTCGGTCAACCAGTTTCCTATCCAGTTCACTACTTTTGGTCCCAAGTTCAGCCTTTTCAGCTTATTCACGAGTCTTCTGTGTGAGACCATATCAAAGTCTTTGTTGAAATCCAAGTAGATTACAAATAGCGCACGTCCTTCATCCAGTTATTTGGTTACCCAGTCAAAGAAGTCAATAAGATTCGTTTGGCAGGATTTTCCTTTGGTAAAGCCATGTTGCCTCGGGTCCTGTAACCCATTGGCTTCTAGAAAGTTAACTATCTTTTTTTTCAGCTGCGACTCCATTATTTTTCCTACCACCGACATGAGACTTTCCAGTCTGTAGTTTCCCACTTCTTCCCTGTCTCCACTTTTGTGAAAGGGACCACATACGCTCGTTTCCAATCTCACGGAACCTCTCTCGTCTCTAAAGATCTATTAAATAAATCTTTAAGAGGTCCCACCAGAACCTCTCTGAGCTCCTTCACTATCCTGGGATGTATCTCATCTGGCCCCATAGCTTTGTCCACCTTCAGACTCTCCAGCTGTTTATAAACTCTTTATTCCGTAAACGGCGCATTATCCATTCCATTTCCAGATATTCTCTCAGCAGCCAACTGCAGTCCTTCACCAGGATTTTTCTCCATGAACACTGAAGAGAAGTAATTGTTTAGCACATTCGCTTTATCCTCCTCACACTCTACATAGCCATTCTCATTATCTTTCAGTCTTGCAATTCCATTCCTATCTTTTCTCCTTTCTCCAAAATGTCTGAAAAAGGTCTTGTCACCTCTCTTTACATCTTTAGCCATTTTTTCTTCCGCTTGCACTTTCACTAGCCATATTTCCCTCTTCGCTTCTTTGAGTTTAATCCGATAGTCTTTTCCGTGATCCTCTCATTGCATTCTTTTGTATTTCTTGAACAAAGCCTCTTTTGCTCTTATTTTTTCAGTTACTTGTTTGAACCATATAGGCTTCCTGCTTCTCTTGTTTTTGTTTACTTTCCTCACAAAAAGATCAGTTGCCATATTTATAGCAGCCTTTAGCTTCGCCCACTGATTTTCCACTTCTCTTACGCCTTCCCACACCAACAGCTCAATCTTCAGGTATTCCCCCTTTTTATCAAAATCAGTATGTCTGAAATCCAGTACTTTGAGTTTTGTGTGTCCGCACTCCACCTTTGCCTTTATATCAAACCATATCGTGTGATGATCACTATTACATAGGTGAACACCCACCCAGATACTAGAAACACTTCCTCCATTTGTGAGCATTAGATCCAGCATCAACCTTTCCCTAATGGGTTCCATCACTATTTGTCTGAGCAAGGCACTTTGACAGGCATCCACAATTTTATTTTATTTATTTATTTATTACATTTGTACCCCCCATTATCCCACCTATTTGCAGGCTCAATGTGGCTTACAGAGTGTTATTATGACATATTCATGAGAGGATATTAGATATAGTCGGTGGTAGGACGAAGATATTTGAAGAAAGAGAAGGGGGTGTTAAATAGGGTGATGTAGGAGGTGTAATTAGTTGTGTAGGTGGGTTGTGTGGTGATTTGTGTCTTTAGAGGTTCTTTTTGTAGGCTCTGTTGAATTCTGCAGACGGGACTTCCAAGCCACATCAGACAAGTTGAAATCTCCCAACAGTAGCACCTCCCCTTTTATACCAATCTTTGAATATCTTCTATCAGGTCCTTGTCTAGCTTCTTCGTTTGTGCCGGAGGTCTGTAGATAACCCCTGTGTGGATACAGGTTCCATCTTCTCTTTCCAGGACGATTAATGAAGCTTCTTCCTTTCCCCGTGTTTCCCGCATTTCAGCCATTCTGATATTATCTCTCACATACTGCGCCATTCCTCCACCTCTTCCGCCCTCTCTATCCATCCTAAAAAGATGATAGCCCGGTATAATCACATCCCATTCATGGGAATCATTGTAAATAAATAGAAACTCTGAATGTTGAGCACCTGATTCTCATAACATGATGTCTGTTTTAGTGATCCTTTACAGATGAAAAAAAAATGTCTGCACAAATACAACACGTGCTAGGGAGTTCCTATAACCAGTCCCTCCAAATGACACACTGATTAGATTTATAACAAATGAGTACCTATGAAAAGTTATTCTGTTATTGTAAATCTGTATGCTGCACAGGCTGGCATGTTTGGAACTATAAATGGGATCAAAATAAAAATGCTAACAGAGTACTAGCAATAAAGGACGATAACATGGATGCTGCATCTCACACGTTTGTTTGCTTTGTTTTGAGTGTACTTGAATGATGGGTGCGCAGGGGAAGGGAAAGGGAGATTAATCAAAGTGGCTTCAATGTTTTGACGTCATCCCGCCTCCTGCCCCCCCCCCCCCCCCCCCATCACCCTCTTTGTTTGACACGAGGTTTTGCGTGGGGGCAGGACGCAGTGGTGCTTGGAATTTCCTGATTGGGTGGACGGAGGACAGGGGACGGAACCTAAAACCCCGCCCGCGCCTCTGGTTTCGATGAGTCTTCAGTAGATACATATGGATAAGAATAGCAGTAGCAGAGGGGGTTAGTAAAGGGAAGCAGCTGGAGAGCGCAACACACAAATGACGGGGACAGGTGAGGGGAAGCCTTTACTGAGCTATAATTAAATACTTTGAAAGTCAAGATCCTTCGGTTCTCATATTGCAGGTCCCTAAAGCAGTTTTCAAGGCAGTGAATTGTCCCAGTCAACTATCTATAACATGTGTGTATGTATGTATATATATATATATATATATAATTTAAACCTAGGTAACATAAGAGGTCTTTGAATGTTGAAATTTTAAACCTAGGTTGTATAAGAAGTCTGTGAATATTATTCGTGGCAAGGTATTGATAATATAATAATCCCTTTGCAGGGTAGCTCTTAATGTGTGTGTTTGCAACTTGTACCTTTAAAACTGTACAATTTTAGAATATTCATCTTGCTGCTCTGCCAGACATGCGTGGAGTAACACTGTTAAACAGTGAGGTATGCAACTGCTTTCTGAAGTTCATTGGCTAGACAGGCAGTTTCACCTAGTTGGACAATAAGCCACGTAGGTTTTTGCAGGGGGGAAGTTTCTTCTTTAGTGGTATCTAGAAATACCTTGAAGAGGCATCTTTACCCAAAGCTAAGAAATGGCACCTCGGTACTGTTGAATGAACCAAGACAATCTTATTGGATAATTATACTTCTATAGCAAGAAACTGGGCCAGGCTATTTTCTAATAACGTTGCATTTATGTGACAGAACTGAAAGTTAATGGTGGCATTTTGAATTAGCAAAGAACTAATAAAGCAGTGTCCTGTGCAAAAGGTGAAAATTACCCTGTGTCAACTATTTGTAGGTTTATGTAAAATTGTTATACTACCTTATCTGATAGGTAGAGCAAAGCAGTTTACAATGTAAAACAAGTAAAAGAAAGGAATGCCAAATGGGATAGGAACTCAACTCGGGTAGAAGAGCAGAGAGACACACATGCTTCAACTTTGTGTGTAGGGAGCACAAATCAGGTAATTGGGCTCAGACTGGGTAGCAAAAGCATGCTCAAAAGGTTTTTAAGGGCAGGCTTCAACCTGTGGTGGTTTAAGAGGGGTTCTTTATTCTAGAGCAGAGGTTCTCAATCCAGTCCTTGGCACATACCCAATCAGTTAGGTTTTCAGGATACTTTCAATGAATATGCCTGAGAGCAACATATTTCTCAAGTAGGTGTGATTTTCTTTTTGAAAAGATATGTTATGAAACACCTAGCCACCCGCCTGGGGCTACCCCACAGCCACTTACAGGATCTATCCCCAGCAGCTCAGGTCCGCCTGGACCTGCTGTTTGTGCTCTACATTAGCATCCTCCTCCCACTGACTAGGTCCCAACCGCCTCTGGGCGAGTCTCCCGCTCTCAAATGGCAACACGATAAGTGGTCCTCCTGGATAGCACTCACAGACCTAACACACAAAGTATCAGGATTCTTAGTCCAGACAAGCAGAGGCAATAAACTAAAAATGTTTGTCATGAAAAATTAGAACCATAAACAGAAATGGTGCAATCAGCAAACTGTAACAAGTAACTTAAATATGGATCAATTATAACACTATCTAAACATGTTTATAGTATCTGAATAGTACCTGGGGAGATCAGGACATATAGCTGTTCACAAGTTTATTTATGTAGATTTTGCTCACACCTTTTTTCAGTAGTAGCTCAAGGTGAGTTACATTCAGGTACTCTGGATATTTCTCTTATCAAACATAACTATTCACAGGACTTCAGCAAAGAGATCCTTCTCTCTTTTCTCCCTGACTAAGACTGGGGAAGAAAAGCCAGTACATCCTAGATGAATTGAGCACCTGGGCCAATTAGAGCCCAGAACAACAAGTATACTTTAATCTCATTTCCTATCTGTTAGACTAAAGAAAAAGCAGTAATTTATCTGTAACAGCTTTAAACATAAACATGCACCCCTGCTGGCCAAACTAGGGAAATACACTTCAAGAAATAATACAGTTTACAGGCTTAAAACCCACTGTTTTGTCATAATAGGCAGTGGTGTAGCCACAGGTGGGTCTGGGTGGGCTGGGGCCCACTCACCTTGGACTCGGGCCCACCCAAAATTGTGACACTCTTGCAGTGGCTGGTGGGGATCCCCAAATCTTGCCAGCTGAAGATTTTATGTCCTTGGGCAGTCCCCACTCTTCCAAATGTCAGCCAACAGCACTTGCCTTGAACTGAGGCTGAGACTGACCCTTCTGCACATGCTCAGTTTTTGCACATGCAGAAGCACTGAGCATGCACGGCCTGCTGGCAGCAGCATCAATTTGAAGCAAATGCTGCTGGCTGCCGTTTGGAAGAGTGCTGGCTGCATGATGAGGTGGAGGAAATCTTCAGCTGGCAGGGTTTGGGGATCCCTGCCAGTTCAAGTATTTAATATTTGGGGTTTGTGAGCAGGGAGGGGTGGAGAGAGGAGCAAACGGGGGGGGGGGGGGGATTAATTCCATGCCCACCCACCTTAGGCTCAGGCCCACCCAAAATTGGCCATCTGGCGACACCCCTAATAGGTAATTTGTAGCAAAGAGAAGATAGGTTTGAATAGCTTTGTCTTGGCTTTCTTTTTTCAAAATTAAGATCTGCAGTTTAAAAGGACAAGAAAGATGTATTTTTTTTTTTCTGTCAGATTTGCCATTGAGCTAAATTGGACTTCTAATGTGCAAACCATAAGTAAGTCCTTTAGACCAGTGTTTCCCAAGTTGGTCCTGGAGTACCCCCTTGCCAGTCAGGTTTTCAGGATATCTACAATGAATATGCATGAAAGAGGTTTGCTTATAATGAAGGCAATGTATGCAAATCAATGCTATACATATTCATTGTAGATATCCCGAAAACCTGACTGGCAAAGGGGTACTCCAGGATGTACTTGTGAAACACTGCTATTTGTGGTGCTGTAAGGCACAAGCCTAGTTGGCTGAGTGTTTCGTATGTCAGCCAGCTTTCTTGTCACTTCTCATATTCTTAATACAGCCCTTCACTGCACCTGCTCAGACATTTGACTATATTAAGGTTCATACTGTGTAACTGATTATGTAAGCACCTTTTATCTGGTGAAGTTTAACTTAAAATATTTCTTTATATTTTCTAACATGCAATGAGCTGCCAGTTTTTGATATTTCCCTGAATTCTATGGAGGTGCTGTCAAACTACCAGTTTGCTATCATCTTAACATTTTTTTAATGGTCCTTTTTTTGCCTGTGAAGAATATGCATTGGTTTGGGTGTGTTGTGGAATTGATGTGCTTGAGTGGGGCCCTTTGCTACCTGAAGACTGGTAGTGAGTGTTTAATCCTGGAGGCTCACCTCAGTCCAGCCAGGAAAACAAATCAACTAAGTGGTTTTCTGAATGTTAATAAAGAAAGAGTGATATACAGAAAATAAGGCTGGGGAAGTTTTGCTGTATAAATTTCATTGTGGCAGAAGGGATAGTTGATAAGGGTGGTTGATAATGTCGAATTTTGTTTGCCTGAAGGTTTTTATACTCCTTTCTCCAGGCTCATTTGTAATGCAGGGATTCATCTGATCACCTTCATCTCCGAGATGAAGCAGTATAAAGGACAAGTACTCTGACAGAATATTATACAGAATCTGGTGCTAAGAATGGCTTTGATAAATGAAATTCTGATTATATGCTAATCATAAATGCAAAGTGATGCACTTAGGGAGTAGAAATCCAAGGGAGACGTATGTGTTAAGTGGTGACAGTCTGATAGGTACGGACGGGGAGAGGGATCTTGGGGTGATAGTATCTGAGGACCTGAAGGTGACGAAACAGTGTGACAAGGCGGTGGCCGTAGCTAGAAAATTGCTAGGCTGTATAGAGAGAGGTGTGACCAGCAGAAGAAAAGAGGTTTTAATGCCCCTGTATAAGACGTTGGTGAGGCCCCACCTGGAGTATTGTGTTCAGTTTTGGAGGCCGTATCTTGCGAAGGATGTAAAAAAAAAAATGGAAGCGGTGCAGAGAAAAGCTACGAGAATGGTATGGGATTTGCGTTACAAGACGTATGAGGAGAGACTTGTTGACCTGAACATGTATACCCTGGAGGAAAGGAGAAACAGGTGATATGATACAGACATTCAAATATTTGAAAGGTATTAATCTGCAAACGAACCTTTTCCGTAGATGGGAAGGCGGTAGAACTAGAGGACGTGAAATGAGATTGAAGGGGGGCAGACTCAAGAAAAATGTCAGGAAGTATTTCTTCACGGAGAGAGTGGTGGATGCTTGGAATGCCCTCCAGCGGGAGGTGGTGGAGATGAAAATGGTAACAGAATTCAAACATGTGTGGGATAAACATAAAGGAATCCTGCTCAGAAGGAAGGGATCCCCAGAAGCTTAGCCAAGATTGGGTGGCAGAGCCGGTGGGGGGAGGCGGGGCTAGTGCTGGGCAGACTTCTACGGTCTGTACCCTCACAATGGCAGATACAAATCAAGGTATACACAAAAAGTAGCACATATGAATTTATTTTGTTGGGCAGACTGGATGGACTGTGCAGGTCTTTTTCTGCCATCATCTACTATGTTACTATGTTACAGTTCTTAGAAATGAACTTTCGAGCCAGAAAGGCACAAGGAAGTTCTCAGGGCCAGACTTTCTGAAATACCAATTCTCTGCTCCTTATTTTTAGAAGCAATTATTTTTTTAACACAGTTGTCCAAGGTTACTTTAATGTATTTTCAGAAATGACCTTTGAACCTTTGCTCAGAATTAGGCCTAGTTAGCTTAACAGACTTCTTGATAGGTACCAAATGGCTATGGTGTAGTCAGAGTCCAAAGTGGGTGTGCACAAAATGTTTTCTCTACCCCTCTCCCCCAGCACTTCCCAACTCAAAATATGAATACTGTAGCTGATGAGGATCCCCAAACTCTGTCACCTGAAGTCTTCCACCAAAGATGGCCAGAATTCGCTTTTACCAAGCTTGGCAGACAGCAGCAACTTCTTGAGCCATCGATGTCGGCACCCCATGCATGCTTAGTTGTCAGTGGCTCAAGGATGCTGCCCCCATCTGTCAAGCTCAGTAGAAGGGAGTTCTGGCCACCTTCAGAGGAGGTCCTCAGCTAGCAGGGCTTGGGGATTCCCACCAGCTACAGCAGGGGTCAGGGCTGCTGTTAGCCATGCTGGTGCCCAGGGTAGAAAATAAAAAAAACCTTGTTGCTCTGCCTCTTCTTTAATATCCCCATCTGCCATTACAGTCACACTGACATACCCTCACCAAATACAGAACAAGGGATCACAAATTAGAAATAAAATCTGTAGACAAAAATTGAACTGGGAACCTCAGCATGTACTGCAACACTGGCGAAATAAAAACAAAAATGCCTTTTGGCAAGTTACCCACTACGTGGCCAGGCTGCCCCAAACATCACTCGGTAGTCAAATGGGGTTGAGGCTCAAGGAGTTTTTTTCAATCTCTGAGAGAGGGAGAATATCAGTCTCACTACTACATAAAGCCCTTGTTGAGAGGAAATCGCCCAAAGATTATAGTGGTTGAAAATTAAATGGGAGCGAGAGGTGGAGGCTCCTCTGAAAATTGGGACATATCAACATCTGTGACACATATACCTACCCTCACTACTGATGCACGATTAAGAGAATGTGCTTATTATTCATAGAGCATATATCTCTTCTAGTCAGCTCTTCCATATGGGGGGGAGGGGGAGGGTTGACGGAACCTACCTGCCTGAAATGTGGGAGAGATTCGGGGACGTTATATCATGCTTTGTGGCAATGCTCCACGGTGCAAGCATTTTGGCGCCAGGTAACACGTTTTATAGAACAAGAACTGGGAATCAAGGTTTTGGGAACAATAGAACAGCTGCTTCTAGAAGTGCCAGGAGCCTATGGGATTCAGAATAAATATAATGTGATGCTCCTCCGTAAGCTGAGTCTACTTGCCCGGAAATGCATTTTCCAATATTGGACAGTGCAAGATCCCCCAGCATATTGGCACTGGAGGAACCAAGTGCATCTTTTGGTGTCCTGGGAGGCCCGAGAATATCGGTCATCCCCAAAGAGGCGGAAAAGGTTTTTGGCCACTTGGGGGCTATATCTCCAGGTTTTGCATCCTCGAGGTCGCAGTTTGATCCTTAGTATGATCTGAAGGGTATTGCGATGTTAGTTCCCCAATTGAATAATATTGGCTGTTTGGGGGGGGGGGAAGGGGGGGGACTAGGACAGGATATAGAATGAGAGAGTTAACTGTTTCTAGCTTGTTACGAACATTAATCTGATGATGGTATCTGATGCATTCCTGGTTAGGAGAGGTGCGGATAACCCGGTAGGTTTCAAGATACAGGGGGGAAGGGAGGGAGGTAAGTAAATGGTAAACATCTGTGGACAGACTTTATTATGCAGCCTTTACATTGTACATAATTGCACTTCTATTTCTTGGACATTCATACTGTAATAAGTGTTTTCAATGTATGGTTATGAAGGGATTAGTGGGAAGTCAAAGTTTACCTCTATGGCTTGGTGGGAGGGCTGGTGCTCCCCTTACAGGCTTATTAATTTAGTCCATACGCCGCCTGGATTGCGGCTAGCTTGGAAGTGGTGGCGACAGCATCAGGCACGTAGCCCTAATGTGTCTCCTTTCTTGAGACTTGTGGGAAATTCAGCTTCTCCGGCAGGCATGGGGCAGTCGAGATTTCAACAATGGGAACAGGAAGGCTGCCTTACATTGGGACACATGCTAAATCAGAAGGAAGGGAGTTTTATGTCCTTTGCGCAGGTAAAGGAGCAATGGCAGGTGACAAATGCGTAGTTATTGCAGTATATGCAGGCAAGGCACTATTGGCAGCAAATATGGGCGAGGCATGGAGATCAGGTGACATATGGCCTTTTAGACATGAAGGTCTTGGAAATGCGGGTTGGGGGTAGCAAACTGTCTACCTGGTATAGGCGGGTGAAGATGACTATTGCGGAAGATGGAGTGGAGCATATTATCTTTGTGAAATGAGGAACTTGGTACCCAATATAATAGACCTACCTTTCAAAAATTGTTTAAGACGCTGTATGAGCTGGTTAAAACAGCAGATATGCAAGAGACTCAATTTAAAATTCTACATAGGGGATATATCACACGGGAGAGAGGAATGCAAATGCAGCTATGGGAAACAAACCTTTGTCGTAAATGTTTAGACGGGGAGGGACAATTTTCTCCATGCTTTTTTGGAGTGTCCAAATTGTCATATGGAATAGAGCTTCAAGGTTATAAATAGGTATTGCTGTCAACAGTGGAATGGACCTACACGGCGCTGTGTTGGGGGAACAGTCGGATTTAATCACTCAGGGTTTTTCACTGCCTCAGAGAAGATCCATATATGTCAACTTTGGCAGTGCGAAGAAAACAATTTTACAGCACTGGACGAGTGAGGAAGAAGTGCCAATAGCAGGGTGGATGTCATAAATGCTGGAACTAGCGAAATATTAAAGTATGATGTATAAGAGGTCTCATAAAATGGAATGTAACAATATTGGCACAGGTTTTTTTAACAGAGAGGTGTGTCTCAAGATGCATAAGGCTTTCTAAGGAGGGGAGGAGAAAGGGAGGGATGGGGGGGGGGGGGAGAACAGGAAGATCACGGTGGCTGTTGGAGTATGTAGTTGTTTGAGAGGGAGTGCGAGGGGATGAATGGTGGGTAATTCAATAAAAAGTCAGCTGGTTAAGTTCGTGTGGAGGGGACACCAGTGTGATGTATCTGTTTTATTAGATTGATGTCGATGCCTTGTAATCAGTAAGTGGATTGTTGTCCACTCATGACGGAGTTTGTATTTGTTGATGTGTTGCTGACAATAATAAATAGAAATAAAAAAGAGCTGGCCCCAGGACCGATCCCTGCGGTACTCCACTGACGACATCCTTTTCTTCAGAGCAAGCTCCATTTACACCACCTCTGTCTTCTACCATTCAACCAATTTTTAACCCAATCAGTTACTCTAGGTTCCACACCGAGGGCACTCAATTTATTTATCAGTCGCCTGTGCGGAACTGTGTCAAGGCTTTGCTGAAATTCAAGTATACCACATCAAGGACCCCTCCCACATCCAACTGTTTGGTCACCCAGTCGAAGAAGACAATCAGATTCGTCTGACACGACCTGCCACTAGTGAAGCCATGTTGCCTCGGGTCCCGCATTCCATGTAGTTCAAGAAACTCACAATCTTCCTCTTCGAAGTGTTCCATTAACTTACTCACCACAAGGTCAGACTGACAGGTCTGTAATTCCCACCTCATCCTTACTTCCACTCTTGTGCAAAGGAACCACATCCACCCTTCTCCAGTCCACTGGGACCACTCCAGTTTCTAAGGAAACATTGAAGAGGGTCAGTCAGTGGAGCCGACAGAACTTCACGAGTTCCTTAAGCACCCTCAGGTGTATCCATCAGGCCCACATTGCTCTGTCTACTTTTAGTTTGGCAAGCTCCTCACGAACACAGTCCTCTGTAAACGGGTCTTGGTCTACCATACATCCATCCCCTTTAGCCTTTGTTTTCTGCAGCCCTACCCCCGGTCTTTCATTCGTGAACACGGAGCTAAAATAATTGTTAAGCAGTTCAGCTTTATCCTTATCATCTTCCAAATATTTCTCTCCCTCAGCTTTGAGCCTCCACAATGCTATATGGCACTTCCTCTTGTCAACTTACATATCTGAAAAAGGTCTTGTCCCCCATGGGCCAGAAAAAACCCTTTCAAAAATCTTTTATTATAACTTTGCCAATACTGTGTACACATTTAGTTTCACAGCTACCACATCAATATTGTATGTAAATTTTCATATGCAATATTGATGTGGTAGCTTTGAAACTAATTTGGCTAATGACAGAGAACCATGGCACATCTAAAAAGAATTTAAATTGGGATAGTTCCCTTACAGTGCAGTTCTCCATTCAAAAGAGAATAGATAAATTGGAGGAAAAAAACTTTTGTTGTAAGATACTATAACGCTATCAAAAGGCATATATTGAGCTTCTAAAGCTGCTGCAGAGGTCAATGTCAAGGTCACTGTTACATATACATAAGTATTGCCTTACTGGGAAAGACCAAAGGTCCATCAAGCCAACATCCTGTTGCCAACAGTGGCCAATCCAGATCACAAATACCTGGTAAGATCCCCAAAAAGTACAAAACATTTTATACTGCTTATTCCAGAAATAGTGGATTTTCCCCAAGTCCATTTAATAACGGTCTATGGACTTTTCCTTTAGGAAGCCGTCCCAAACCTTTTTTAAAACTCCGCTAAGCTAACCGCCTTTACCACATTCTCTAGCAACGAATTCCAGAGTTTTATTACACGTTGAGTGAAGAATATGTTTCTCCGATTTGTTTTAAGTTTACTACATTGTAGCTTCATCACATGCCCCCTAGTCCTAGTATTTTTGGAAAGCGTGAACAGACGCTTCACATCCACCCGTTCAACTCCACTCATTATTTACAGACCTCTATCATAATCTCCTCCTCAGCCGCCTTTTCTCCAAGCTGAAGAGCCCTAGCCTCTTTAGCCTTTCCTCATAGGGAGTTGTCCCATCCCCTTTATCATTTTGTCGCCTTCTCTGCAACCTTTTTCTAATTTCACTATATTCTTTTTTGAGATACGGCAACCCGAATTGAACACAATATTCAAGGTGCGGTCGCACCATGGAGCGATAAAAGGCATTATAACATCTCTTTTTGTTTACTATCCCTTTCCTAATGATACCTAACATTCTATTTGCTTTCTTAGCACAGCAGCACACTGAGCAGAAGGTTTCAACGTATCATCAACGACGACACCTAGATCCCTTCTGGTCCGTGACTCTTAACGTGGAACCTGCATGAAGTAGCTATAATTCGGGTTCCTCTTTCCCACATGCATCACTTTGCACTTGCTCACATTAAACGTCAGCAGCCATTTAGACGCCCAGTCTCGTAAGGTCCTCTTGTAATTTTTCACAATCCTCCCGCGATTTAACGACTTTGAATAACTTTGTGTCATCAGCAAATTTAAATACCTCACTAGTTACTCTCATCTCTAGGTCATTTATAAATATGTTAAAAAGCAGCAGTCCCAGCACAGACCCCTGGGAAACCCCACTAACTACCCTTCTCCATTGAGAATAATGACCATTTAACCCTATTCTCTGTTTTCTATCTTTTAACCAGTTTTTAATCCACAATAGAACACTACCTCCTATCCCATGACTCTCCAATTTCCTCTGGAGTTTTTCATGAGGAACTTTGTCAGACGCCTTCTGAAAATCCAGATACACAATATCAACCGGCTCACCGGTTGAAAGGGACTGACTTTAAAAATGCAAATAATATAAGCCACAGAAATAATTAAAGAATGTGTCAGCTAGGCAGTCATAAGAAATACAAAGTGATGATCAGTGAAGTTCATGGAGAACTTTATAAAAGTACTGAAAATTCAGTTAATGAAGTCAGGGCTGTGGAGGTCAACTTCTGCTGATATAAGACTTACATAAGTACATAAGTAATACCACACTGGGAAAAGACCAAGGGCCATCAAGCCCAGCATCCTGTCCACGACAGCAGCCAATCCAGGCCAAGGGCACCTGGTGAGCTTCCCAAACGTACAAACACTCTATACATGTTATTCCTGGAATTGTGGATTTTTCCCAAGTCCATTTAGTAGTGGTTTATGGACTTGTTCTTTAGGAAACCGTCTAACCCCTTTTTAAACTCTGCTAAGCTAACCGCTGGACGTGCGTGGCTGCAGGGGGAGAGGAGGGTCGCTGGACATGGATGGCTGCAGGGGGGGCGGGGAAGAGGGAGGTGGGGAGCGGGTCCTGAGACCAGATGGGGAGGGCAGGGGAGACAGAAGGGATGCTGCAGGGGGAGAGGAGGGTCGCTGGACATGGGTGGCTGCAGGGGGGGGGGCAGGGGAGAGAGATGGGTCACTGGACATGGGTGGCTACAGGGGGGCAAGGGGAAAGGAGAGGAGGGTCGTTGGACATGGGTGGCTGCAGGGGGGGCAGGGGGAGAGGAGAGTCGCTGGACATGGGTGGCTGCAGGGGGAGCAGGGGAGAGAGGAGGGCCGCTGCACATGCGTGGCTGCAAGGGCAGAGGAGGGTTGGTGGGGAGGGGGTCCTGAGACCAGATGGGTGGCTGCAGGGAGGGCAGGGGAGACAGAAAGGAAGCTGGAGGGGGGGATTACCTTGCTAGCGCCCATTTCATTGCCTACCGAAACAGGCCTTTTATACTAGTATATTATAATGTTTTAAGTTTTTACTTTGAAGCTGAGTCAATTTTCCTGACTCAGACTTCACCCAAAATTTATTTCAACTCTGCAGCATGAAGGAATATGAGATTGAAAGAACACATGGCATGCCTTTGCCTTCCCATAATGCCAGCAACAGAGGCATATTTTCAAAGCACTTAGACTTACAAAGTTCCATAGTATCCTTTGGAACTCTGTATGTCTAAATGCTTTGAAAATGAGCCCCAAAGTGTTCAAAATCAATGTGATATCCTCAAATGAAATCTTGAAAAGTAAAGCTACAGGAACCTCTACTTTGAGGGAAATAATTTTGATAGTTATGGATTTAGAATAGTGCAGAAATGAAACCTGTTAATGCAGAAAATCTGATCAAGAGTAATAGTACAGCTAAAGCTAATGTGTTGCATCTTGTCTAAGTTGTTAAATAACATGGAATGGTCTTTGGAGGGCAGTGTCTCCAAATGGATTAGTTTTGCACATACAATGACAGTAATGAACCTCACTCCTAAGCCGGGGTATGTGGAGTATGATTTTTCACTCTGATTTATTGCTAATGCCCCATAGTATTTCCATCATGCCAGAGAGAGCTTCGTTCTGGAGTTCATAGGAAGTAACATGTATAGACAACATAGCAAGGTGTGGTTGGAAATTTGTTTTTAAATCAAGTTTGTGGCACCCAATACAATGGGGAAATATTCTGTTAAAAAAAACCAAGTTGATGATAATAGCTGCATGGAGTTGTAAGCAGGGAGTCTTGATGGCAGTTAAAAAAAAAAAAACACAAAACAGAGCCATGAGATGGACAGAGGCACTGTTTGGTGCGAGTCAGTGCTTTTACTGGATTCTCAGGGGCAGGGGAGCATGTAGGCGGTGGGATGCATCTTGCTGGGCACCACTGAGGCGGCATGTTTTCCGAGGCTGAAAAGGTGCACTAGTGCGCTGCATGGTAGCGCATAGTGGCTTTTGCCGCGTGTGCGAGGAGCCCGCTCTGGTTCTTGGAGCTGAGCCCAAATCAGGTGTCCTGGAAGCAGGGAGTCTGAGGAAGACCCCTCACCTGGTCAAGTACGCTGCAGTAGGGGAGGCTGCTTTGGCAGCATGTTCGGTTGCAGACACAGCGGTGGCGGGAACATCCACCATTTTGTCTCTGGCTGTGCTGGAATCAGGAGAGGCGGCACCTCCTTTACTTGCTAGACAGGGTGCCTCTGCAGTTTCTTCGGCGTTCATTCCAGTCTTTGTCCTCCTGCTGCATGAGGTTTATTGCCAGAAGAGGGGTCTGCCGCTTGAGTCTTTGGGGGTACAGATATTCAGTAGGGATCCAGTAGGGTCTTCTGGGGCATCTGTGGTGGCGCTTGGGCCGAAGAAGGCTCGTTTATCCCTAGAGGAGGATTTGGATGAGGTGCTGTCCCTGAGATCAGAGCTTCTGCTGGAGGAGGAGCCCATCCAGGGGGAACCTTGGGACGAGGAGACCCTAAAGTTCTCTTCTGCAGCTCCTATGGGGGAGGATCCGTTGTTGGTATGAATGTTTCGGCATCAGGAGTTGCGTGGCCTGTTAGAGGTTCTCTGGGTTTTAAAGACTTTGGAGGATCCCCCTCAGGTGACCAGGAAGGGTGACCCTCTTTTGAAAGGGGTTTACCGCCTGCCCCAGACCTTTCCCTACCATGGAGACCTGAAGGAGCTGGTGGACGGGGAGCGACAGGCTCCAGATTCTCTTTTACCAGCTTCCTTTGGCGGATTTAGAATCCTTTCAGGTTCCTCTGGTAATGGCTGTTACCAAGAAGATGGCTACTCCCGTAGTAGGAGAGACGGCTCTCAAAAATCCTCAAGATTGTCGAATGGAGGCGCTCCTGAATTGTTCCTTTGTGGATTTGGCCTTGGCTGGCCTTCCAGGTGGCTATTTGTGGTGGTTATGTGGCTCGAGCCTGTTTTCGGTGGGCCGAGTGGTTGCTTGCCTCTACAGCCTCATCTTCCTCGCAGTCATCTTCAGACGTGGTAAATTTGGAGTTGGGTACTGCTTTTCTGGTAGATGCCTTGTATGACGTGGTCCATGCATCCATAAAGAACCTAGCTCTAGTGGTATCTGAGCAACGGTTTCTGTGTCTCAGAAATTTGGTGACTGAAGTAGCCTCCAAAGTCCATTTGAGCCAGCTCCCCTTTAAGGGCAAGTTCTTAGAACATAAAAACATAAGCACCGCTATACTGGGAAAAGACCAAGGGTCCATCAAGCCCAGCATCCTGTCTCCGACAGCGGACAATCCAGGCTTCAAGAACCCGGCAAAACCCATTAAAAAATAATTTTTACTAATGTTCAATGGACTTTTCCCTCAGGAATCTGTCCAAACCCCCTTTAAACTCCGTAAGGCCAGCTGCTGTCACTACATTTTCAGGCAATGAGTTCCAGAGTCCAACTACATGCTGAGTAAAGAAAAACTTTCTCCTGTTTGTTTCAAATCTGCCATATTCTAGCTTCATTTTGTGTCCCCTGGTTCTATTGTTGTTTGAAAGTGTAAACAAATGCTTCACATCTGTCCGCTCTACTCCGCTCATTATCTTGTAGACTTCTATCATATCACCCCTCAGCCGCCTTTTCTCCAAGCTGAAGAGCCCTAACCTTCTCAGTCTTTCCTCATAAGGAAGTCGTTCCATTCCTTTTATCATTTTCGTCGCCCTTCTCTGCACCTTCTCCAATTCCTTTATATCTTTTTTTGAGATGTGGCGACCAGAATTGGACACAGTATTCAAGGTGCGGTCGCACCATGGAGCGATACAACGGCATTATAACATCGTCGTGTTTGTTTTCCATCCCTTTCCTAATAATACCCAACATTCTGTGCGCTTTGTTAGCCGCCGCAGCACACTGAGCAGAAGTTTTTAACGTCTTATCCACGATGACTCCCAGATCCCTTTCTAGGTCTGTGACTCCTAACGCGGAACCTTGCATGACATAGCTGTAATTCGGGTTCCTCTTACCCACATGCATCACTTTGCACTTGTCAACATTGAACTTCATCTGCCACTTGGACGCCCAATCCCCCAGTCTCGCAAGGTCCTCCTGTAATCTTTCACACTCCTCCTGCGACTTGACAACCCTGAATAACTAAGTGTCATCTGCGAATTTAATTACCTCACTAATTACTCCCATCTCTAGGTCATTTTATAAATATGTTAAAAAGCAGCGGTCCCAGCACAGACCCCTTCGGGGAGGAATTAGAGAAGCTGGTGAAGAGCTTGGGAGAGTCCAAAGTGCCTAGGCTTCCAGAGGATAGCTCATGATCAGCTGCCCAATCAGCAGGTCAGGGTGCACCTACAGGAATTTTGGCAGTATCAACTGGGTAGAGGAGCAAGGTCACAGTGGGCTCGTTTTTGGAATAGGGGCCAGTCCTTTCCTCCCTTTTGAGGCAGTAGAAGAGGGGGCCATGAAGGGCCTTCCGGAGGTGCCAGGGGGTGCCCAGGCTTCTCAGTGATGTTCTGGGGACCTAGCCTTCAGTGGCGCCCATAGGCGGCAGATTTCAGCTGTTTTACCGGAGGTGTGTCTGTATAACGTTGGGCCAGTGGTCCTTTAAATTTTCCACAACAGTTATGCCCTGGAGTTTCATCACCCTTTTCTGGATGCTTTCCTTGTGTCTCCTTGCAAGTCTCCAGTCAAGGGAGGAGCCAACTGTCTGACCTTTTAACGTCTGCTGGCTCTTCAGGTGATAGTTCTAGTTGCTCCAGGCGAGAGAGATTCTGGGAGGTATTCAATTTATTTTGTGGTGCTCAGGAAGGAAGATTCCTGACATCCGATTTTTGGATCTCAAGCAGGTGAATTGGGCTCTGCATGTTTCTCCCTTTCGCATGGAAACCCTCTGGTCGGTCATAGTAGCAGTTCAGCCCGGGGAGTTTCTCACATCCTTAGATCTGACGGAGGTGTACCAACAACAGAAATATCTTCACTTTGCAGTTTTTTTTTGGGGGGGGGGGGGCATTACCAGTTTTGGGCAATGCCCTTTGGCCTGGGAATGGTGCCAAGAACCTTTTCCAAGGTGGTGGTGGTGGCGTCCCATCTTTGGCAGGAGGGCATTCTAGTGCATCCTTTCTTGGACGACTGGCTTATTCGAGCAAGGTCAGTAGAGGAGAACAGGCTCGGGTAGTTCTGTTGCTCCAGCATCTGGGGTGGATAGACGGTGTAACCAAGAGTTCTATAGTCCCCAGCCAGATGCTGGAGTACCTAGGGGTACGTTTCAACACCCGGAATGGGATGGTGTCTTCTGGAGGCCAGAATGCAGAAGATTCGGGCTCAGATTCTCTGTCTCCTCGCCTTTCGGGCTCCAGCCACCTGGAATGTTCTGCAGGTACTAGGCTCCATGGCGGTAACCATCGAAGTGGTGCTTATGGAGAGAGTGCACATGAGGCCTCTTCAAGTGGTGCTGCTAATGCAGCGGTCGCCTCAATCAAAGGCTCTCTTGCCGAGTTTGGCTGTGCCGGACAGTGCATCTCAGCCTTTGGTGGTGGCTGTACCATCGCCATCTGAGTCAGGGCATGCCTCTGGACTTGCCGGAATGGGTGCTAGTGACGATGAATGTGAGCCTCTTTGGATGGGGAGCTCATTGTCTCGGACAAGTGGCTCAGAGGAGCTGGTCAGAGGAGGAGTCCCGATGGTCCATCAATCGCCTGGAGACTCAGGCGAAACGTCTTGCCTTGTTGGCCTTTCAACGCCTGGTATGCTTCCAGGACGTGCAAGTCCTATCGGACAATGAGACGGTTGATGGTACGAAGAGCCCTTAGTTGGCCCAAGAGTTGGTACTTCTTATGGCCTGGGCGGAACAGAACCTGCAATTGCAGTCCTCAGCGCATGTGGCAAGGGTCAACAGTCTGGAAGCGGATTTCCTCAGTTGGCATCATCTCGATCAGGAGAGTGGAGTCTGATTCCCGCAACTTTCCAACTCGTAGTCGACCGGTGGGGTCCTTCAGTCATGGATCTTATGACCACGCTATGGCCACAGCTGAGAACACTAAGGCTCTGTGGTTTTTCAGTCACAGGAATTAACCATTGTCTGAGGGATTGGATGCATTGGCTCAGTACTGGACTTTGCAGGGTCTCCTATTAGCTTCTTTTGGTACTTCCATGTTGATCTGGGACTTTCCCACCCTTGGTGAGTACTGCTTTGGTACTTCCCACTCATTAGGATTGGTCTGGATAAGGAAGGAGAAATTAGATCTTAACCTTCTAATTTACTTTCCTTGAGTTTCTCCAGACCATTCCCGAACCCTACCCTGGAAAAGTATGTGTTTTTTGCAGGTGTCATGGGGGGGGGGGGGGGGGGGGGGGGAGCTGCAGCATCACAGTACAGATACAGTGGTGGAAATAAGTATTTGATCCCTTGCTGATTTTGTAAGTTTGCCCACTGACAAAGACATGAGCAGCCCATAATTGAAGGGTAGGTTATTGGTAACAGTGAGAGATAGCACATCACAAATTAAATCCGGAAAATCACATTGTGGAAAGTATATGAATTTATTTGCATTCTGCAGAGGGAAATAAGTATTTAATCCCTCTGGCAAACAAGACCTAATACTTGGTGGCAAAACCCTTGTTGGCAAGCACAGCGGTCAGAAGTCTTCTGTAGTTGATGATGAGGTTTGCACACATGTCAGGAGGAATTTTGGTCCACTCCTCTTTGCAGATCATCTCTAAATCATTAAGAGTTCTGGGCTGTCGCTTGGCAACTCGCAGCTTCAGCTCCCTCCATAAGTTTTCAATGGTATTAAGGTCTGGTGACTGGCTAGGCCACTCCATGACCCTAATGTGCTTCTTCCTGAGCCACTCCTTTGTTGCCTTGGCTGTATGTTTTGGGTCATTGTCGTGCTGGAAGACCCAGCCACGACCCATTTTTAAGGCCCTGGCGGAGGGAAGGAGGTTGTCACTCAGAATTGTACGGTACATGGCCCCATCCATTCTCCCATTGATGCGGTGAAGTAGTCCTGTGCCCTTAGCAGAGAAACACCCCCAAAACATAACATTTCCACCTCCATGCTTGACAGTGGGGACGGTGTTCTTTGGGTCATAGGCAGCATTTCTCTTCCTCCAAACACGGCGAGTTGAGTTCATGCCAAAGAGCTCAATTTTTGTCTCATCTGACCACAGCACCTTCTCCCAATCACTCTCGGCATCATTCAGGTGTTCACTGGCAAACTTCAGACGGGCCGTCACATGTGCCTTCCGGAGCAGGGGGACCTTGCGGGCACTGCAGGATTGCAATCCGTTATGTCGTAATGTGTTACCAATGGTTTTCGTGGTGACAGTGGTCCCAGCTGCCTTGAGATCATTGACAAGTTCCCCCCTTGTAGTTGTAGGCTGATTTCTAACCTTCCTCATGATCAAGGATACCCCACGAGGTGAGATTTTGCGTGGAGCCCCAGATCTTTGTCGATTGACAGTCATTTTGTACTTCTTCCATTTTCTTACTATGGCACCAACAGTTGTCTCCTTCTCGCCCAGCGTCTTACTGATGGTTTTGTAGCCCATTCCAGCCTTGTGCAGGTGTATGATCTTGTCCCTGACATCCTTAGACAGCTCCTTGCTCTTGGCCATTTTGTAGAGGTTAGAGTCTGTGGACAGGTGTCTTTCATACAGGTGACCATTGCCGACAGCTGTCTGTCATGCAGGTAACGAGTTGATTTGGAGCATCTACCTGGTCTGTAGGGGCCAGATCTCTTACTGGTTGGTGGGGGATCAAATACTTATTTCCCTCTGCAGAATGCAAATAAATTCATATACTTTCCACAATGTGATTTTCCGGATTTAATTTGTGATGTGCTATCTCTCACTGTTACCAATAACCTACCCTTCAATTATGGGCTGCTCATGTCTTTGTCAGTGGGCAAACTTACAAAATCAGCAAGGGATCAAATACTTATTTCCACCACTGTATATATTTTATTTTTGGTGCTCATTTCTTTTCCCAGGGTTCTCTGTTGGTTATTCCACTGTTCCTGTTTTAGATTTTTCTACTCTATTTTACTGCTTGGCTATGCAAAATACTGAGCAGGTCAGGGTTGCACATGCACAGTCCGTTATACAGGTGCCAATAGTTCTCAGTCTCCTTCTGCTGGTAGGAGAGCATATTATCCACTTGTCGGGAATGGTCTGGAGTGACTCAAGGAAAGTAAATTAGCAAGTAAGATCTTGTTTAAACTGAAGTCTAAATGTCAGAAATTACCATAGCAAAAAAATGGAGCCACATAGTATCCCTGTACGATATGAAAAATCTTCAGGAGTTTTTTGACACTTAATATGCATGTAGAGAATGTTTTGGAGGAATTTAGGTATATATAGGAATAGTGTGAATGCATGTAAATAAAACATTTAACCTTGAACCACTCTGTTATAACTTATGGCTTTAATTAAAAAAAAATGATATGAGAACATAGAATTCATGAAGGCCATATAAGAGCAGTGTGAATACGTGCAGTCATTAAAAATTGGCATTCTCAATGGATGTCTGCTGGTATGGAGGCGCAAGTGTTTTACTTGCACAGTAAAAGGAGTGAATTGGAGAATTCCAGAGAGAGAGAGAGAGAGAGGATTTGCATATGATGTGGGAGTCATTAGAAGAACAGATTATACAGCACTCCCTTAGTGTTTTTTTTTTTGTGTTTTGTTTTTTTTTTGCTTTTCTATGGGATTTCATATCTGGTCAGGTGCAATTCTGGAACGATGTTCTTGCAGAAACCATGAACTCCATTGCAGCACTTAAGGTTTTTCCTGTTTTCCAGCTGAATAAACAACCGTGGTATCTGTCAAGCGGAACATGCCTGGAGGAAAAGTCGTTCTTCGGCTGGCCTACAACTATGCAAGGATTGCCAACGTCGTCATAATCTTCTCTTGAAGCTGACAAAAAAAGCAATTCTGTTCCACTCACCTATTCAGATCGTTAAATCCACTACTACTCCTCATTTCTGTAGCGCTGCTAGACATGCACTGTGCTGCACACATTTCTCTGTCCCTAATGGGTTCACAATCTGAGGTGTTTTTTTGTACCTGTGGCGATGGGAGGGTTAAGTGACTTACCTAGGGTTGCAAGGAGCTGCAGTGGGAACTGAATCCAGTTCAACAATACCAAATGAACAAACAAAAAAAAAACCACAGGAAACTAGCAGATAACTATCAACAAGAACTAAAACAATGGGAAGAAAAACCTCGGACCCCAGGCTGGAACTGCTGATGTTCTCACAACCCTTGATGGGAGCACCTCATAGACATAAAAACCTCCCACTAAAAAGTCTGATCCCACCAACGTTGACCATCATTTCACCTAAATATAGGCTGCTTCAGAGAATAAGGGACCAAACTGTTCAACCAGCATTATGCTTACTTGTTACTATTCCCATTGTTTTAGTTATTGTTGATATCTGTTTATATTTTATTGGTTCGTTCACAGTGATCATTTGGTATTGGTGATTTGAGATCAGTTTCTTTTTCTTTTTGAATTGAATCCAGTTCCCCAGGATCTTAGCTCATTGCACTAATCATTAGGCTACTCCTACACTAACACTCACTAACAGGCCCTTTTTCTATGCCTTCTGTTGGTTCAATTCCCTCCGCTGACAGTTTTGCAGCTTTTTTTTTTTTTTGCTTCTACAATAGCCCAGTTATGAGCACATTTCCTTGGCCAAAATGCCTTTGCCCAATCCCCTACATCTGGTTCTATTCTCAGCTCATCAAGCTTCCCTTCTGTACAGGTTCAATCTAACATAATTGTGGAGGAGCACTGCAGCTCCTTGTAACCTTGGGCAAGTCACTTAACCCTCCATTGCCCCAGGTACAAAAACAGATTGTGAGCCCTCTAGGGATAGAGCGTACCGACATATAATGTGTAGAGTACTGCGTACATCTAGTAGCGCTATATGATTAGTAGTAGTAGTAGGAATACATCTTTGTCCATTTTTTTCAAATACAATCACTGTGCTCTCTTGGTAAAATACTTTCATCAATGAAGTCTGACGTGCCTATTGGATCCCATTCTATCCCCCTGGATTAAGTTATCTAACCTGGGCTTGCTTTTTTTTTTTTTTTTGTCCTTTTCATGGTTCATTTCAGTCTGATGTCTAGTTTTGTACCATCTCAGTGGAAACGAGCTATCCTTGGACCCATCTCTCCCAGCACACTAAAAAGTGTAGTCTTTCTGTCACGGAACCCAGGTTGGTGAGCCCTTGGGCTGCAGCAGACAAGTTCTCTGGGGAGGCGCAGAGCAGAGGCGAACCAGGCACTGAATACAAACAGGATACCAGACATGGCAAATAGAGCATACTCAAGACAAGCAAGACAATACACAAGGCAGGAACAGGATTCAGGATTCTCAGGCAGGAACAGGATTCAGGATTCCCAGGCAGAAACAGGATTCAGGATTCTGAAACGGGCTTGGCTTGACTGGAATAGGATTCTGAAACGGGCTTGGCTTGACTGGAACAGGGACAGAACTGGCTCAAACACAGAGCAGGGGCAGAACCTGGTTATGCCATACAGAACTCAAGGATAAGGGAAGCCAATCATAGAAATACACAAGGCTGGCCAAACAGCACTCAAGGGTAATGGAGAGCCAACTATAGGAATACACACCAGGCTGAACCATTCAGCACTCAGGGAAAGGGGAAGCCACTCAAAGGAATACTCTAGGCTGTACCATACAGCACTCAAGGGAAAAAGGGAGCCAACTATAGGAACACACTCTAGGCTGAACCATTCAGCACTCAGGGAAAGGAGAAGCCATTCAAAAGAGGCTGCACCACAGAATCAAATAACAGACACTAGAGACAAAGGGAACATCAAGCAAACAGGGAAAGCTGCCTTTATATACACAAGGAACAAAGCTCACAAGAATCAGGAGACAAACACAGCAGAAAAAAAAGTTAAAGCAGGCTGAGACAGAGTACACTCAGCTGCATGGGAGTTAGGTAATCAGGGAAGCAGCTAGGCTGTGGAAGCAAAGTAATCAAGAAGCAGCTGGGCAGGCAACAACCAGCTCTCTGAACAATGAAAGGTAACAAGGGAAACAAAACAGGACTTTGCCTGGAAGCAAAGTTAATAGGCTAGTAATCCATACTGGTTTAAAGCAGAACAACACACACAGAGAAACAGAAGAGGGCTTTAAGCAGAACAACACACACAGAGAAACAGAAGAGGGCTTTGCTTGAGAGCAAACCTAACAGGGAAGTAATCCATACAGACTCAAGCCAAAACCACACACACAGGGCTCAGTGCTGTGCCCAGAGACACAGACTAACAAGAAGACCAGTTCCCTCAGAATCAAACAGTACAACAAGAAAAAGGAAAATAGACCTGTTGCAAAGGCAACGTAGAAAAGCGCCCTGAGTCCTTATAAAGAAGTAGGCTGATGTCACAAGTAGGAAATGAAGCAGAAGCAGGGAGACCAAAGCGAGGCTTGGCTAACAGGAAGAACAACAGGAAAAAAGGCAGACTGGAGAGGTCAGAGCTAGATACAGAGAAACAGTAGGTCTGAACATAAGGGCACGGCCACAACCGTGACACTTTCTTCAGCTGAGTCAATTCACTGAACAAATATTTGCCCTCCAACTGTGTAAGTCTGGTTTTAGCCAGCAAAAAGAGTAGTGTAATCAGCAGGGCTCTCCCACAAAAAAAACCAGAAGGACGAGGAATTTTAATGACCAAAACCTTTATTCTTCAAGACCCGACATAGTACTGTATTTCGGTGTAAAGCCTACCTCAGGGGTCTGTACAGGGAATCACTGATGAACATAAAGTTGTCAGGATAACAGTCTTTAAAAAGATGAAATCCAAGAGTCGTGGGTTCAAAAAGAGATGCAGGAACAAAGTGCTAAAATCCTTTCTATAGTGCTGTACAGACTTAGTGAAGTACATTCCAATTTAGATCGGAATCGCAATAATGTTTATGATCTCTGGAGCAAGTGGTAAAAGCAGTTAATGTAGCTGGGTTTAAAAAAGGTTTGGTCAAATTCTTGATGGAAAAGTTCATAAACCATTATTAAGGTAGACTTGGGGAAAGCCACTAATCTTTGGGTTAAGTAGCATGGATTCTTGCTACTTTTGAGACCACCAAGTACTTGTGACCTGAATTGGCCCCTGTTTGAAACAGGATGCTGGGCTAGATGGACTTTTGGCCTGATTCCAGTAAAGCAGCTCTTATGTTCATATGTGCAAGTGTCACGTCCGTGGCAGTGACTCCTCTTTTACTCACCTAATTGCCCGATGTTCAGCTTCGAAGATGGCTCCTACCTGTCCTTCCTGTGTGCTCACTTCCTATGTGTTTCAAGCCTCTCCTTGGTGTCAGTGTGTTCCCTGCTCCTGTCCTGCAGTAGGTGACATCATCAGTGAGAGCCTTTATAAGGAAGTGCTGTACTTGCATTCAGGGCCTTTGCATTGCCAAAAGGTCATCAGGTCAGTGTACTGTTGTGCTGCTACATAGCCTTGCCCTGGGCTCTTGCCCTTCTGCTTGTCGTGTCTGTGGACTGCTAGTCCTTCTGTTGCCATGTTCTCTGTTTGTAGCTACTGAAGCGTCAGCCATTGTTTAACTCTGTGTTTGTAGCTACTGAAGCGTCAGCCATTGTTTAACTCTCTTTCTGTGTTTGTTAGCTACTGGAGCTTCAGCCATTACCCCGCTTCTGCCAAGCTTGCATGCTTATCCTGAACCCCGCTTCTGCCAAGCTTGCATGCTTATCCTGAACCCCGCTTCTGCCAAGCTTGCATGCTTATCCTGAACCCCGCTTCTGCCAAGCTTGCATGCATATCCTGAACCCCGCTTCTGCCAAGCTTGCATGCATATCCTGACTCCTGCTTCTGCCAAGCTTGCATGTACCTCCTGACTCCTGCTTCTGCCAAGCCTGCATGTATTTCCTAGCCCCTGCTTCTGCCAAGCCTTGGTGTACACCCTGTCTACTTAGTCTGTCTTGTGTTTCTTGCCTAGTGGCTGCGTAGCAGCTTTCAGTCTTAGTCTAGTACTTGCCAAGCCTCCCTCGGGTATCTTAGACCCAGGGTGGGTCCTCTGGGTCTTCAGTTCCTGCCCTGGCCTGCAATTCCTGCTGGCCACCTGCACCCAGGGGCTCAACTCCTGAGGAACGGTGGTCAAGCGCAGGTGTTCCTGTTCTGCCTGTTCCAGCTTGCTTGCCTCAGCTGCAACTCCAGTCCAGGGTTCCAGTCCTGTTCTGCCTTGTCTCCGGTTTGGGGGTGGTTTTGCCTGCCTCTGCCACTCCTCGGCAGTGGTCCAAGGGCTCATGAATCTAGGTCCTGCCTCGAGGACCTGACACAAGTATTAGTCAAACCCATCTTTTGATAAATAACATCACACTGAATTAAAAAAACAAACATTAAGCTTTGTTTAATTTATCTTGAATTTACTTGGCAGTCTTTGCATTTTGAGCCTCTCTCCCCACCCCCTGCCTCCAATGTCTTAGGTGGCATGAAATTACAACCCTTGTAATAAAGAACGTATATCTTGTAAAACCTTATGCATCTGTACAAGGGAAATAAGAAATCTAGACTTAAGATTGCTTAACCTGAAGATTCCAAATACTTAACAAAATACTTAGGGTGTTAGAGTAAAATGGTGCTGGGATCTGAGAGTGGTGTGAAATGCAGGGATATGGATGGTTTACAAGGGAAGGAAGGAAAAATACAGGAGTATGTGTAGAATGTGGGAAACTTCCTTTTTAGAACTGCTTCCAATTTATTGTGTTAACTGCTTTCAGACCTTTTTGGGAGGAAGTAAGGTCATTTGTGGGAAATGAAGGGTGTGGAAAGTTGAATAGCAGATTCCTCTTACAGGTCTTCTAAATGCAACTCATGGAAATATTTGTTCTAAGGTTCTTATTTTTTGCTCTGGGAGAATTCAGCAGTAGAAACTACAAATTGCTTGTATGTTTGCTGATACTATAATGTTATCTAAACATCAGTGTTCTGCAGTGCTGTGGATGTAATAATCTCCCAGATAAAAGGAAAACATTAAACACTATTTAGATATAGATACAGCTAATTTGAACAAAACATGTTCTTGGCTGGTTTGGTGGGATTTGAGCCCGAGTCCCTTGGTTTACAGTCCACTGTATGGTTTGGTGGCTTAATTTAAAGTATTGTGTGCTGCTATGCTGAGGATCTTGTTTGATACTTGATCACGTCTTCAACTTCCTGGGCCAGTTGAAGGTGCTGCAGAGGTGGCGCTTGCAGCCCCTTGGGGAGGAGGGGAGAGTCCCAGTCATCATGCAAAGGTGATACCTAGTGGCCAGATCTAAGGCCTTTCATTGTAAGATCCTAGAAGGATTCCTGGTGTCTGGCCGTAGATCAGGGTGGCCAGAAAGGATGAGCAATAGGGTAACGAGGCAAGGGGGCATTTCTTTGTCCTTTTGAATCCATGTGCGATTCTGCAAATATGTGAGCCGGAAAGGGGTTTCCAGCAAGCCTGGGCCTGGTACCATTTTGTGCATTGCTATCATTGCTGCAGTCACTGAGCTAAGTAGGTTGGGAAGGATATAAAAAGGGAAGGATTCCTCAGGTAGTTAAGAATAATGCTCGTAGCACCAGATTCCTAATCCTGGTTCTGATTTGAATTGGAAGCCCATAGGTGCAAACAGAAATCAGCTGGTCTCTAGAAAATAATTATTATCAATATAGAAAAAAAATGACCAGGGTTAAAAGAGGTTTCACTGGACTTCTTTAAGACATTTTCCCTTATGCATGAACAGAAATTTGGGAGGTGCTCCTGATAACCAACTCAAAACTGTAAGACTTGTATCGCATCTCTTGCGACTGATTCAGTGGCACTGAATGCACACCAGAGGAACATAAGTTGGTTCTTGTGACTCAAGCTAAATAGCGTGGTTTTTGGTATCAAGACCTTAGTGATCTAGTCCTTGCTCCTGAGCAAACTGACAAGATTGCCAGCACTGCATAATCTGTCTAATGCATAATGACTTTTTTTTTTCCTTTTTACTACTACTACTACTACTTAACATTTCTAGAGCGCTACTAGGGTTACACAGCGCTGTACAAATTAACAATTAAGGACGGTCCCTGCTCGGAAGAGCTTACAATCTGCCAGACCAGTCTGGATGAATGGGTTATAGGAGAGAAAGAACAGAGCCTTTCTTTTTAACACAGCTTTACTTCCCTAACAGACTGCCAGAGGGAAATAAAGCCAAACAGCAAACCTTTTGTCTCTTCCCCCTTTCTTTCTTCTTTCTTTCTTTTGAGCTAAGAGCTCTGAAGGGGTGCAGTAGGGGGTGGGGAATGGCGCACATTCACACCCCCCCCCCCCCCAACTTCCAGGGGCCCCATGATGACTGCTGCCAACCCACCATGCCAAGCACAAGCTTATTGGATAGGCTCAGGGCTCTGACAGGAGGGGTTGGGAATCACCTCCAAGCTTGACTGAGGGGTAAGGCCCACAGCCTGAACCTCAGGAACATCTGGCTAAGGGACTCAACCACAGGGACTGCAGGCTGTGGACTGTGGCCTGGGAAGTTGGGTTAAGAAACCCAATTTGATAGGCCAGCCCAACCTATACCATCTGGTGAAGGTGGAGAAATATTGAAGGTTTCCAGACTGCACGCGCCCTTTTACTGATGTTTTCTTTTCATCTGCTAGTATGAGGCACAACCCATTCATCTGGACTGGTCTAGCAGGATTCAAGGAAAGGATGTTTTAACAAGTATGAAGAAATTTCAGCTTTAGAGTCGTATTTAGACTGAAGAGCAAACCAAAGTTAAATTGTTGGCGAAAAGTGGCAAGGCTAGAAAAGGTTTATAAATGTAAATTCATGAGATCTGTAAAGGTGATTAAAAATTCTTCTCTCGTTCACTAGGTATGAAATAGATGCTTGCAGATCTTGCTGATGATGCCAGCCTGTTGCTGAAAGGGCTGCAAAACAAAACAAAACAAAAAAAAACAAACCCAGCTGCTTATAAAGGAAAAGCTTCAAACGTTGGCCCTTCCTGTACGAGCGGCTTCAGGCACATTTGTAACAATATTGTGAACAGGAAGACTACATTTTATCCTTTTAAAAGAAACTGCTGTTTATACAAAGCTACAGATACAGAATGACTGAGTTCCTGGTTTGTTTCGGTTGGTGCATTGGTGAACAGCCACAGCCTGTAAGTAAATACTCAAGTGATCGTTCTCACATTTGTACAGTAGGACACATTTTAAGCCTCTTACTTGATGCAGAATGAGATAGTAAGCCAACTGAACAGCTGAAGCAACCCGCGAAGAGTAGTCATTTTACATTTTCAAGTGATTCCTCTCTCAGTTAAAGAAGAAAGGGCCAGATTAACACTGATTTTAGTATTTCAGGAGACAGGAGGCTCAGCTCCTGAATGGAAAGCTCTGCTGCCAGCTGACATCATTTAGAAATGAGTGTGCCAGAATTTCTGTACAAAAGCACATTTCATGACATGCATTCAACATATTTTCCTGGCTGGAATCCAGGTCAGAGGGTGTCCCTTTTATGCTCAGGATTTTTACACTGTCTTGTTCCCGCTACAGAAATTAGCAGGAGAGAAACATTCCCATAAGGTTTCCAGGTGTGGAGTCCTGCATGGTAACTAAACATGAGCTTTAAAAACTAAACACCGCCATGTGGGGGGTTTTGTATTTTTATAAAAGGCACATCTTTCTGTCTCAAAGTTTTAAGATAACTGTTGATTTTGCAAGGATTTTTATGTGGTTAAAGGATTTTTATTATGACAAATTTGTACAGTCCTGAGTTTTATAAAGGTGGTAAATATAATGGCACTGGTGCTTTTTTCTTCCTATAGCGAGAAGCACAAAACCTAGTGAAAGTGTGAAAAAGGTATAAAGTATGCTTTGGGCTTAGCTATGATGTTTTCCCTTTTATGTAGCACATCTCTGTAAAATGCTTATTAATGCTGCCCTTGTCAACAGATTGTGACAGGGTGAATTCAAGCCCCTCCAAAGACTGGAAGTTGTAAGTGGTAATCAAACCCCCAAAAAAGGCTAGCAGGCAGGCAAGCATTCAAACCTATCCAGTGAACCATGTGATCAGTTGGAAAGTCTGTATGCATCTTCACCTTTGTAAGGCTTATAAACAGTTGTATGCAAAGCTTCATATTTAGCGTGTTTGAAACTACTTCAGAAAACGTATCCAGGGCCGGTCTTAGCAAGTGCGGGGCCCTATGCAGACCAATTTGATGGGGCCCCACCTTAGCTCCAGGGCCGGCCACCCCTCCCTCCGAGCTCCTGGGCCGCCCCCTCCCCCCTAGGGCCCCCAGCTCTAGGGCTTCTCCCTCCTAGGGCCCCCAGCTCCTAGAATTTCAAGCTAAACATTAGTAATCTGCCGCTTCTAAAGTAAAGATTCTAGCAATTCAGCATTTCACTCAGCCTCTCTCTTTCCTCAAAAGGATCTTATCCAGTAACAATGTTTCCCACAGGCATAGAATGGAGAAAAGTTTTTTTTGATAAAGATCGGAATCTAGGTGAGAGATTGCAAGCTAAGCACACCCACCTTCCTTACATTGCAGCCACCACAGGACTCCAAGGCCCCCCCCCCCCCCCCCCGTCTGAATTTTAAAAGCTACCTCGTCGACGTCTGGTTACAGCGCCGGCAGGTAACAGCAGCAGTCAGGGAAAAGCCTGCTCGACGCTTCAGGAGCCTTCCTTACCCTCGCTCGAGACCAGAGCTGAGTGAGGGAAAGGAAGGCTCCCGAAGTGCCAAGCAGCACCTCGCACGCTTTTCCCTGACTGCTGCTGTTACCTGCCGGCGCTGTAACCTGACGTCGACGAGGTAGCTTTTAAAATTCAGACGGAGGGGGGCCTTGGAGCAGGGAGGGATGGACGTCGGCCTTGGAGCTGGCTGGGCGGGAGGGACGTCGTCGACGCGAGGTAAATTTAAAATTCAGAGGGAGGGAGGGACTGGAGCTCGGGCGGTCAGGGCGGGGCGACTTCAGGCGCGCTGCGCGGGGCCCTATGCGGTCTCCTCGCCCTAAGACCGGCCCTGAACTTATCTACAGAGGAGGAAGTTACTTCACAGTCAAGAATGGCTGCCCTGAGGAGTGAGCTACGAAGAAGGGTCTAAAATCCCCAGTCTGATTTGAGGGGAAAGGGTCAGCAGTGCAGTAGGGAAAAAAAGGGGTTGATGTGTTGGGAGAGCCTGAGGGCAGTGAAATGGCAACACAAAAGAGGCAGTGGGACATATTGCTGGGAGCACCACATGTGCCACAGCCTCCTTGGGGGCTGGGAGGTCTGCTGGAGGCAGAATCGGAGGGGGAGGGCTGGAGGAGGGGGGTTGGGAGGTCTGCTGGAGGCAGAATCGGAGGAGGGGGTTGGGAGGTCTGCTGGAGGCAGAATCGGAGGAGGGGGTTTGGGAGGTCTGCTGGAGGCAGAATCGGAGGAGGGGGTTTGGGAGGTCTGCTGGAGGCAGAATCGGAGGAGGGGGTTTGGGAGGTCTGCTGGAGGCAGATTCGGAGGAGGGAGGGCCCAGTGAAGACTGCTGGTGCGCCAATTGTCACAAAAACCTATATGAAGATATGGATAGTAGAACTGAAAGCCACTGTTGTTTATTAAAGTGACACCAAAGAGACTCGACACAGCGGCTGTGTTTCAATGTCTGTGCACCTGTCTCAGGAATCTGGTATGGCCGATGCACCCTGATGATATACACTGTTCAGCACACCAAGATCTAACTTTTGTGATAAAGAGGTTATTTTGATTTTTATACCATCCGTACTCTTTGATTTTTGTTTTGGATATTTTGGGGGGGAGGGATTTGGGGGTTTTAGGCCTTATTGAGAACCTATTGCTGACTGTTTCTGTATTTTTCTGTTACTGCCAGATATTGTTGTTGCGGTTTCATTCTGTAATATTCACATTTGCTACTGTTCGTAAAATAATGAAATATATTTAAACATAAAAAGCTCACAGAAGAACTCTAGTAGGAAAGCATGGACTGTGGACTACAGTGAATGACTTGGAAAACTGGTCCTGATGCAATAATTTAAGAATGTAGAGTGTCCCCGAGATGAAGAAGTTCAAGAATGCTTCTGAAACTCTTAGGAAAACATATGAGAGTATGGTTTGCAAATGAACTGAATAAGGTTGGGAGTGAAAATTGACATACAGTGTAGCCCACAGACCCATGTAGGAATGACCCCACCCTCCGGGATGTTATAATATGCTTCCACTTCTATGAGGACAGAGTGAAATTGATGGAAAAAGCTAGGCCACAAGGGACTAAATTAGCATACAAGTAAAAATATCTCTTGATCTTTCCCAGATTACTTGGTAACGAAGGAGTGAATTTTGTAAGGTGACTTGTTTTCTGAAATGGGAGGGACTGACATACAAATGGCTCTTCCCTTTTTGAGTTGTTTTATATGACTAAGGGACTTAGAAAAAAAAAGTCACCTTAGTGGAAGAGGCCTCCATAACACCCCAACTAGAAATTGCCTAATTTAGAATCCATAACAACTCCCTAACCGATCACCTGAATTGCGTATTATTCTACAGACCACCCGGCAACTGGAAGGAAAGTCAGCCCACCTTCATGGACTTCATATCAAACAACTGTGTAAATAACAACAACATACTGTTACTAGGCAACATTAACCTTCACCTAGAAGACCCCAACTCCACAAACGCACTTGAATGTAAAGACTTCTACAGTCCTGGGATTTTAAATGGCCCCACATGCAAACTACCCATATCAAAGGACATACATTGGACTTCCTATCACATAAACTACCTACAGACAATAATCTATTAATAACAGACATCAAATGGACAGCAATATCTTGGACTGACCATTACAAACAACCTAACTCTAAACTGCCTGAAGAAGGGCTCAAACAGTACACCAGAACGTACTACTTACACTACAAGAGGGCAAATCGATCCACAAATATATGACAATGAATGGACAACACGCACTGATTCCATACTTCATCTCAACCACTGGGATGGCAGATGCAACAGCGTACTAATCAAAATAGCACCCTTAAAAACAAATATCAAAAAGACAAAACACTATACCTTGGTTCAATGACGAATTAAAAAAACTCAAAACACAATCTAGAAAACTTGAACGAGTATTGACAAAAGATGAACACACACTCAACACATGGAAACAAATACATAGAAAATACAAATACGCAATAAAACAAACCAAAAGGTCCTACTACAAAACCAAATTAGGACTGGACTACAAAGATATGAAGAAACTATTCCAACTCGTGTATAGAATGTTTGTACGTTTGGGAAGCTTGCCAGGTGCCCTTGGCCTGGATTGGCCGCTGTCATGGACAGGATGCTGAGCTCAATGGACCTTTGGTCTTTTCCTAGTGTGGCATTATTTATGTACTAGACACCATCCCTATCACCACAACCAACACAGACATCCCACCCGCAGACAAACTTGCTAACTACTTTAACGAAAAAATAATAAAACTATGCAGCACACTTCATCACAATACCGACATCAAAATCTTCTTCAATGATCTAGACCCATCCTCCGAAGGAAACCCAGCTGACCGCATTTGGACAACATTTAATCTCCTCAGCACAGAATCAGTTACACAAGCGACTCACAGGTTCACCAAGACCCGCTGCAAACTGGATACATGTCCCAGTCATCTACTCAAGTCTGCCCCAGACCGCTTAATAGCAGACCTTACATCCCATCTAAATTTCATGTTACAACAAGGTCTTTTCCCTGAGGAACATGGCAACATCCTACTCACCCCCAATACCAAAAGACGCCAAGAAAAGCACAAACGATATCACCAATTACCGCCCAGTTGCGTTTATCCCATTAGTAGTAAAAATGATGGAGAGCTTTGTGACTAAACAGCTTACAGAATACCTGGACAAGTTCTCAATACTACATAATTCACAATCCGTTTCCGATCCCACCATAGCACCGAAACTGTCCTAGTCACCCTCCTGGCCAGATTCAAGCAGGAGATTGCCACAGGCAAAAGCATACTCCTCCTCCAGTTTGACATGTCGAGCGCATTCGACATGGTAAACCACAACATACTACTAAGAATACTAGGCCACTTCGGGATTGAAGGAAATGTACTTAACTGGATCAAAGGCTTTCTAACCACCAGAACTTATCAAGTAAAATCAAAGTCAAACATATCACCACCGTGGAAAGCAGTCTGCGGAGTACCTCAAGGATCACCATTATCACCAATACTCTTCAACATGATGATGATTCCACTGGCACAGTCCTTATCCAACCGAGGCCTTAACCCATTCATTTACGCAGATGATGTTACAATATATATCCCCTTCAGACATGATCTGACAGAAATAACCAACAAAATCAACGATAGTCTGAACATCATGGACTCCTGGGCAAACTCATTCCAACTGAAACAGAACACCGAAAAAACACATTGCCTCATCCTCTCCTCTCCATATAACAAATACAAACCCACAACTATAAATACTCCAGGACATACCCTCCCTACATCGGACAGTTTGAAAATACTCGGTGTCGCACTCGATCGCAACCTTACCCTCGAGAGCCAAGTAAACTCTGTAACAAAGAAAGTGTTCTATTCAATGTGGAAGCTCAAACGATTAAAACCTTTCTTTCCAAGAGCAACTTTTTGATACCTAATACAATCAATGGTCCTAAGCCATACAGATTATTGCAACGGAATCTACGCGGGCTGCAAAGAACAATTCATAAAAAAACTCCAGACCACCCAAAATACAGCAGCCAGGCTGATATTCAGCAAAGCACGCTTCAAAAGTGCCAAACCCCTCCAAGAAAAGTTGCATTGGCTCCCAATCAAAGAACGGATCATCTTCAAAATCTGCACCTTAGTCCACAAAATCATGTACGGCGTAGTCCCAGGATACATGATAGACCTTATAGACTTACCAATAAGAAACAAGATCGTCAAGATCCTACCTAAACCTACACTGCCCAAATTGCAAAGGACTGAAATAAAAAAACAACTTAAAGCAGCCGGCTTCTCCTACATAAGCGCACAACTATGGAATGGGCTCCCAAAAGTTGTGAAAACAATCCACGACCACTTGAACTTCAGGAAATCACTAAAAACCAACCTCTTCAAAAAGGCCTACCAAAACGACCCCACGTTAACCCTCTTCACCTACCACGACAGCATGACTTTGATCGAACAGGACATTACGCAATCTTCATCCTTTCCGACCCTCCACTTATACCTCATACGATCACTATACAACTTTGTATTTGTTATCCACCGACTGGGCAAACGCCTTTGACGGTACTATGTAAGCCACATTGAACCTGCAAATAGGTGGGAAAATGTGGGGTACAAATGCAATAAATAAATAGTGTTGGAGAGATATGAATTATGACAGAGAGAGAACTGCAAGAGGAGGTTTAAAGAGAGACTGACAATATATACATGAGTGAAGGGAGAGGAGGGGGGGGGGATTGCAGTGATGGACAGAGGAGATAGGAGTCGGTAGCCAAGACGAGGCTTCCCTATGAGGAAAGGCTGAAGTGGCTAGGGCTCTTCAGCTTGGAAATGACATCTGAGGGGAGATATATGATGTATAGGTCTAGAAAATCAGGAGTGGAGTGGAACAGGTAGATGTTGACTTGCTTGTTTACTCTTTCTAAAAGTACAAGGACTATGGGGCTTGCAATGAAATTACTAAGTAATAAATACAGGTCATATGCTGTACTTTGTATTGTTTGAATATTTTTACTGCTGTAATTGTCTATTGTTAACTTATTATTGTATGCTGCCTCTGTCTTCTGAAGATGCACAGGCCCCTCTTTATCTTCCCGCCTCCATAAGGAAAATGGCAACATCCTACTCACCCCAATTCCAAAAGATACCAAGAAAAAGTCAAGTGACCTTACCAATTACCACCCAGTAGCATCTATCCCACTAGCAGTCAAACTGATGGAAAGTGTGGTAACCAAACAATTTGCTGATTACATAAACAAATTCTCCATATTACATGAATCACAATCAGGATTTTGTCCTCTCCATAGCACTGAAGCAGTATTAATTACTATTCTGGCCAAATTCAAGCAGGAAATAGCAACAGGTAAAAGCATACCTCTCCTTCAATTCGACGTGTCTAGTGCATTCAACATGGTAAACCATAATATACTACGAAGACTCCTAGATTACTTCGGTATTGGTGGAAACATACTTAGTTGGATCGAGGGTTTCCTAACCACCAGGACATACCAAGTGAAATCAAATTCAAACATATCATCACCGTGGAAAGCAGACTGCGGAGTACCTCAAGGATCACCACTATCACCGATCCTTTTCAACCTAATGATGACCCCACTAGCTAAGTCCGTATCCAACCAAGGCCTCAACCCATTCATCTATGCAGACGGTGTCACAATATACATACCTTACAAACATGATCTGACAGAAATCACCAATGAAATCAAACTCAGCCTGAACATCATGGACTCATGGGCAAATGCATTTCAACTAAAACTTAATACAGAAAAAACACACTGTCTCATCCTCTCATCCCAACATAATACAAACAAACCCACAAATATAAACACCCCAGACTACACCCTTCCTATCTCAGACAGCCTGAAAATCCTTGGCGTTACTATCGATTGTAACCTCACATTTGAAAGCCAAGTTAACTCCACAACTAAGAAAATGTTCCATTCAATGTGGAAACTCAAAACGCATGAAACCATTCTTCCCGAGGGAAACATTTTGCACCCTGGTACAATCAATGGTAGTAAGCCATGCAGACTACTGCAATGGAATTTATGCGGGATGCAAAGAACAACTCGTAAAGAAACTTCAGACCGCTCAAAACACAGCAGCCAGGCTTGTATTTGGAAAAACGCGATTCGAAAGCGCCAAACTCCTCCGAGAAAAACTACACTGGCTCCCAATCAAAGAACGTATTGCTTTCAAAATCTGAACCCTCATAGACCTACCAATAAGAAACACAATCTGATCAACACGAACATACTTAAACCTCCACTACCCAAGCTGCAAAGGACTCAAATACAAATCAACTTATGCATCCAGCTTCTCCTACATAAGCACACAACTGTGGAATGCACTACCAAAAGCCATGAAAACAACGTACGACCACCTAAACTTCCAGAAATCACTAAAAAACCAACCTGTTCAAAAAGGCATACCCTACCGACCCAACCTAAATGCCTAAACCCTGCAACACAACGAAACCAAAGCTTGTAATGGACTTGCATAACTCTTCTCTCTCTACGATTCCCCAATGTGTCTATAACACAAGACCTTATTCGACTACAATATCACTTTGTATTTGTTCTCTACTGGAGATGGCAAATGCCTTTACGGTACTATGTAAGCCACATTGAGCCTGCAAATAGGGTGTGAAAATGTGGGATACAAATGTAACAAATAAATTAAATCTATGTCCCGACATTAGCCATCCTCTCTCCGCCTCCCCCCCCCCCCCCCCCCAGCAGCAGAGCATTTCCATTTCTCTCTCTCCTCCTGCACCCATGGCCATCATTAGCATTCCTTCCTTCCCAGTCCCCTCTTCCTAGGATGGCAGCTCTTGGGCAGTGGGGGCGTGGTGTTTTCCTGCAGTGGCAGCAGCACCAGTGCTGCTAGAGATATGAATCTCTAGTTCTTTGTGAATGTCACTGCACATTGGTAAATTAGCTATTGTAAGCCCTCTGGGGACAGGGAAATACATGGAAATGGATGTCAGATAAGACCAGCAGGGTCCATCTAATCTGCTCAGCAAGGTGACTAGAGTCATACCTGCTGCTCTGTGCAAAATATACAGGTACCTCCTCTATGTTTAAGATTGTATCTGCCTCTCTGTGCAGGTTACACCCCTCATGTCATTTGTTTTCCTTTGATCTCATCCTCTTGCTAGATAGGGATCCTCTGTATCCACACCCTTTTTGAATTGTCACTGTGTTTGTCCAGCCACCTCCACCAGGAGGGTATTCCAAGCATCCACCACCCTTTCCGTGATAAAGTATTTCCTGGTGTTGCTTTTATACGCCTTGAATACCTACTGTACCTGCTGTGACTGAAAAGACAAGAGCTAAATCAAAATAAAGTACCTAAAAGGTTTGTTTTCTGTGCACAATTAGCCTTTTTCAGTGGAAAGGAAGCTTTAGAATAAGGGATCATTATAGGAGGCTGTAAAATGTAGCAATGACTGTAAATGTTTTTTCTACAGATGGGGTAATGGATGTGTAAAATATCTTCCTGGAGCAAGGGTTAGATGCTAAAATAGTAATAGATTTCAAGACAGCAAGGGATAAACATAGGTGATCCTTAATTGCAGAAAAGTAAGAAATAATTAGTAGCCAGATCTATCTGGTAGGCTGCAAATACAGAAACTAGAAGTCTAGCAAAAACACACACTCAATAGATAGGTCTAGCATCCTCATGTGACTGGGTCAATGTGGTGGTTTGCTGGTGGCAGGGTGCTATTTGGAAAGTCCTTGAGTAGTCGGGGCGGCAGCAGGTGTTAGATAACGGCCGATCTGCTGGATTATTGTGGAACTATTTTATAATGGCACATGGAGAGGGTCATGAACAAAAAGGGGATCTTGCTCAGGTACTCAAGATGGAGGAGTAAAATGGAAGAAAATAAACTTCCTCTGAGTAGCATCCTGTGGGTCCGGCCTACAGTAATTCCTCACTAGCCTGGTTTTCAGGATATCCACAGTGCATATGTAGGAGATTGCGTATCCTGCTTTTATTGCATACCATCTCTTGTATGCATATTCATTGTGGATGTCTTAAAAACCAGACTAGCAGTCTGAAGACTTCTGTAGGTGCCCACATTTAGTTCTGAGTACTGTGATCTACTTTTAGCAGTGCAGACAGGAATGGGGGCATTATTCAAAGTGTTTTACATGGCTAAACGTGTTACCTGTGTAAAAAAAAAAAAAAAAAAAAGTTTTCTGAAAATGTGTTCCTTTCAGTGCAAGTAAAAAGAGGGTATAGTTGGGTAAAGGGAGGAAATGTATGTATGATTTAATATCTACTTGATAAACTGCTGGCTTTACCTCCTTCTATCCTATTTAAAAAAAAAAAAGAAAAAAATCTTTTCACTTGCAGAGGTTCTGGCCTCTAAAAGGTTCTATATCTGTCTTCATCCTTACTAATTGCTTATAACTTAAAATTGCTCTCGCGCATGTGTTTTCATATTTTTATGCTGAAATGGTCTTAAACGTGCTTTTAATATTAGAACTGTGTTTTGAACCATCTGTGCCAGTGACTTTAATCAATTTGGTGCATTGAATCTGGTGACTAATACTGTGTGCCTTTGGAGGAGGGGCAATTGTGTAGAGCTGTTTGGTTAAAAAAAAAAAAAAAACACAGAACACGTCTTGTCTTGAGTGCTGTCAAAGCTAAGCTGTGCATTTTCAGACTTGGTTTGATTGTAATCTGATTTTACCTGTGTCCTCTTAATATCTACTGATAAACTGCTGACTCTACCTCCTCCTATCCTATTAAAAAAAAAAAAAAAAAAAAACAAAAAAACTTTTTTCACATGCACTCTATATTCCCTCCCTGCCCACCCCCTAGGTTAACTCCCTCAATACAAGAAATCAAGAGACAAGTATCTTTAGTACACCCTAATTGATCAGTCCTACTCCTTCATATCCCTTAACACAGTTTACCTTTTCACACTTGTGAATCACATCAACATGACCTTCATTCAATGCAATACAATACATGTTCTGCTTTAATCCTAAGGCAAACCATCTGGAAGCTTAGAGCTTGCCCTATCTGTCTCCAAATATCATCTGATGAGATCAACAACATCAAGAAGGAATTGGCTACAATTAAGGAAGCATACGCGATTATTCAATTCCCAGCCAATTTACCACCACCACTGCCACAGAGAATGAAGCAACAGAGGAATATATGGGTCACAGTAGGCTCAGGTAGATTAAGACCTGTGACACACAAGCATTCACCCTTCCAGCCTTTGCTCCTGTCTAATTCCTTTGCTGCATTGGATCACTATGATGCTGAGAAGAAGTACTGAGGTGGAACCAGAGGCAAGGAAGTTAGCACAATCCAAGAAACGTCCCCCAAACAATGGCAGTTTGGTGCAAAGCAGAAAATTCTTACTGCTAGCAGACTCCACTATCAGAGGTATTAACTTAGGAACACAGTTCAAGGGTTCCAACCTAATGAAATGCCTTCCAGGATACTCAAGCTACCAGAAGTACCGACCAAATACTGAACATGATCAGAGAAGAGAGTAAGGATTCTAATACTGATGATGTAATCCACCTGGGGACAAATGACCTGGCCAACAATAAGTTTACGGCACAGAGAGTGTTCCAGAAGCTTGGGGAGGGACTGAAGTCTTTGGTTTGGACTGCAGCTTTTTCTGAAGTAATTCCTACATGTGGGAAGGGAGAGGAAAGACTATGCAAAACAGTAGAATTCAATAAGTGGCTTGAATCTTGGTGTAAAGAAGAAGGTTTTAGATACAAAGGAGGATGGGGTAATACATGGAAAAATAAGGCTGTACTGTAATGATGGGCTACATCTTTCCATGACAGGAAAAAGGATCCTCTGGAACAAATTCAGAGGGTATGTTTCTAGACATTTAAACTAGAAAGTGGGGGTGACGAAAGGAAACAAGGGAATTCATAAAGTCACCCCAGAATAAACATGATGTTATAGGGAAAAGTAATAGAAAAATAGAAAACCACCCAAACTCACTCGGCACATGGAAAGAATGAACACAAATGCTCGTAATCGAAGTAAAAAGGTTAAAGATTTGCAAGCCCTGATGATTGAAGAAAACTTGGATAATGTTGCTATTACAGAAACCTGGTTCAATTAGTCCCATTTGTGACCATACCGGGCTGTAACCTTTTTAGGAAGGACAGGGAGGGCTGATGAGATGGAGGAGTGGCGCTGTATGTGAGAAACAATATCAGAGCAACTGAAATGCAGGGAACCTGGAGAAAGAGAGAGAAAAAAAGCTTTATGGATCACCCTGGAAAGAGAAGATGGAACCTGTATCCAAAATGGATGTTTATCTACAGACCACCAGCATAAATAGAGAAGCTAGACAAGGATCTGACAGAAGATATTCAAAAGCTTGGTGTGACAGGGGAGGTGCTACTGTTGGGCGATTTCAGCTTGCCTGATGTGGATTGGAATGTCCTGTCTGCAGAATTGGAAAGAAGTAGGGAAATTGTAGACACCTGTCAAAGTGCCTTGCTCAGACAAATGGTGACGGAACCCATGAGGGAAGAGTCAACGCTGGATCTAGTGTTCACAAATAGAGGAAATGTTTCTAATATCCAAGTGGGTGCCCACCTATGTAATAGTGATTATCACACAATATGGTTTGATATAAGGGCAAAGACGGAATGCAGACGCACAAAACTCAAGTACTGGATTTCATACATATTGATTTTTGTAAAATGGGGGAATACCTGAAGAAGGAACTGATGGCATGGGTAGGCATAGGTGGTGGAAAATCAGTGGTCCAAGTTGAAAGCTGCTATAAATGGCAACTGACCCAAACAAAAACAAGAGAAACAGGAAGCCTATATGGTTTTCCAAACAAGTGACTGAAAAAAAATAAGGGCAAAAGAGGCTTAATTCAAGAAATACAGAAGAACAACGAGAGGATTACGGAAAAGATTATTGGATTAAACTCATACAAAAAGGGAAATATGGCTAGAGGAAGAAAAATGGCTAAAGATGTTAAGATGACAAGAACTTTTTCAGATATATTGGGAAAGGAGAAAAGATGGGAATGAATTGCAAGACTGAAAGATACTGAGAATGGCTATGTTGAGGAAATCCTGCCAAATTAATCTTATTGGCTTTTGACTGGATCTATTTGGATTTCAGCAAAGCCTTTGATACGGTCCCTCATAGAAGACTCATGAATAAGCTGAAAGGGCTGCACTTAGGAACCAAAGTGGTGAACTGGATAGGAAATTGGTTGAGGCGACAGAGGGTGATGGTAAACGGAATCTGCTCGAAGAAAAGGAAGGTGAGTAGTGGAGTGCCTCAGGGGTTGATGCTGGGGCCAATGCTGTTTAATATGTTTGTGAGAGATATTGCTGAAGGGTTAGAAAGAAAGGTTTGCCTTTTTGCGGATGACACGAAGATATACAATAGTGTGGATACCCTGGAGGGTGTAGAACCAGGGGCGTAGTTATCATGGGCCACGGGGGCATGGGCCCCCGTTGATTTGACCCTGGACCCCCCTTCCTACCAATCCTCCCCTGCCGCCGTCGCGTACCTTTGCTGGTGGGGGACCCCATCCCCCGCCAGCTGAAGTCCTCTTCTTGGTCGTGCAGCGTTGCTTGCTGAATGATCTGATCAAGTGTCTGTGCGTGCGCCTGACGTCAGACGCACGCACAGAAACAGATTCAAACTTGATCAGATCATTTGGCAATGCCGCACGGCCGAGAAGGTGACTTCGGCTGGCGGGGGTTGGGGTTCCCCGCCAGCAAATGTACGCGGCAGGAGAGGGTTGGCGGCGGGAAGGGGGGTCGAGAGGGTTGTGGCGCCGGGGGGGGGCTAAAATGTGCCCCCTCCCCTCAGGCTCTGGACCCCCCTCCCTCCCGTTGAAGTCTGGCTACGCCCCTGTGTAGAACCCGGGAGAAGGATCTCCAAATGTTAGAAGAATGGTCAAGAGTCTAGCAGTTAACATTTAATGTGAAGAAGTGCAGAGTGTGTTGCGTAAAATATCTTCCTGGAGCAAGGGTTAGAAGTTACTGCTAATAAATTTCAAGAAAGTAAGGGATAAACATAAGGATCTTTTTAGTTGCTGAAAATTTGCTTTTTGGAGCAGATTTTTATACCTGCTGCAGTTTGGCCATTCTTTTCACACCAGACGGAATGAATCCTCTGAAAGCTTACCTTTTGGAAACATGCTTCCATGTGGACCTGCAACATTTTTAGGAAGTCTGAAAATTCCTAAATATGCTGGACAGATGGGTCAGAAAATGTAGTAGTGTAAATGACAACAAACATTTTACTAGGTAACCCAATAGTTTTGAATACAGTTAATTTAAAATTAGGGAATTTAAGTTTTGGGGAAACCTATAGTTTATGTAATGAGTGGACATAAGATTTTTTTTTTTTTTTTTTTTGGGGGGGGGGGGGAATGTTTACCTTCAAGTATAAAATTATTTCTACAAGAAACTGTAAATGATGCTTGATTTGGCTCAATATGTGTTTACTGTATAGTGTGGATGTATTTTGGAAGAGATACCACAAAGTAAAATTAGGGAATTGTACTATCTCTGTTTTGATATAATGGAAAAGAAAGTAAGTAAAGACTTTGAGTGTATAGTTTGTGGACAGCTCATTTTATGGATCAGAGAGGAACGTGAATACAGTGCAGTCTGCTTAAGTGCAAGGGTCTGGGACCAAAGAAATACATGCAGTTAACCGGAGCGTGCACTTTTCAGAGTATTTGGTGGCAGGAAGACCACCTTGACATTAGACAGCCTGACATCATCACTGTGTGCAGCACAATTATCACAAAGCAACAAAATCTGACGCTTTTGTGCCCACATTCCAGTGTCTAACTTCTTTAGCCACTGATTCAAAATTTCCCCAGTCATCCATGAATTTGCGTTAGCCTCTTATGACACGGGAAGTTGCTTAACATTCTTGAAGCAACGGGCTGTTTGCTCTTTCCAATGACGAGTGGTTCCAACTTCTCACTCCCATCCATATTGCAGCAAAGGAGGATCGTCAGTTGGTCTTTCGATGTTTTACCTCCTGTAGTTTTGGCTTGAATGCAAGTGTTCCATCAGGGAATCGCTCACCAGTAGAGACCGTTTTCATCAGCATTGAAAATGTCCCAAGGTGCAAACTCGTTCAAGATGGTAGGAAGAACTGAAACAACCCAATTTTGAGCACCAAAGTCATCAGCGTCTTGTTTTTCACCATGCTGTTTCTTGAATTTTATGTTGTTCCTCTCCTTCCATCTTTCCAACCATCCAACAGTAGCTTTGAATTCAGTTAGTCCAAGACTTTCAGCTAACTGATTAGCTTTCTTCAATCATAAGCAGTGGACCACTGACAGGAAACTGTCTGCTCCTGACTTGAGAAAACCACCGAAGAAGAGCATCTTCTACCTCCTCAGCCCGGTTTCGTTTACGGTGTGGATTTGAATTGTTTTGCCAGTCTTCTTCAAGATACGTGAAATGTGACTGGGATTGACACCATATTCTTTAGCAATAGATGCTTGACTTTGTTTTCTAATTTTTTAAGAACTTCTTCTATTTGTTCAGCCAGTGTTAGTCTTACAGTTGCGCGACGATGACGACTCCAGTGTACACTCTAACAACATTCTTTCACTTATTCTGCCTGTGGCAGTTAAAGGGGCGGTAAATTTGAAATCTTGTTGGTTGTCACGCGCCAATCGGCTTGCATATTCCATGCACATGCTTATGCGGAGTCTTTCCTGCAGAGGAGCGGTCTTAAACCATGCATATAAGCGAATCTTGCACTTATCACTGGTGCGCTAAACTGAAGTTTCCCCATAGAAATTGATGGCGCCAAAAATGGGACCGAAGTACGGCATGCAGTTAAACAGAGCATGCGCTTATCTGACGTGCACTTAAATGGAGTGCACTGTATTTGTTTTGTGCTTGTGGAAAGTGGATGAGGGATAGAAGCTTAACTGATAACTGGGTTTCAGTGAATTTTTTTGGCCATTGTTCACTGTGTTAATTTTTGAATGCTATTGTATGTTGTAAGTTAATTTTTTCTCTTTGAATGGTGGTATGTATTAAATCTCACAAATAACATCCACTAATTTAATGAACCTCATTTAGGGCCTGTTTACTAAGTCGTGTTATAGGTGCGTTAGCGTTTTTAACACGCGTTAACCATGTATGCACATTAACCATGTACGCACCTAAAATATCCCTATAGGCACCTACACGGTTAGTGCGTGAGCTAATTGTAGGCACGTTAAAACACTAATGCGCCTTAGTAAACAGTGCCCTTAGAATCTAATTCAATATGATTTAACAAATTTAAAATTGTTTAAACAAACCCTGAGTAAAAGGTATAAAAATCAAATATCCAACAGACCGAATGTGGACAAATTTTTATATACTAGAAGAGGAAATCGTTACCCAAGTGATCAACAGATTTGCCAAGTCCCACTGCAAACTAGACTCTTGCCCCAGTTATTTAATAAAGTCTGCCCCTCAACGTTTCTTAACAGATCTCACCTCCTACTTAAACTTCATGCTCCAACATGGATTCTTCCCTATGGATAAAGGAAATATTTTACATACGCCAATACCTAAAGACCTAAAGAAAAAATTAAATGATAACTAACTACTGCCCAGTAGCATCCATCCCTCTTGTAGTCAAGTTAATGGAAAGTTTAGTCACTAAACAACTTACCAATTACTTAAACAAATTCTCAATACTCCATACTTTACAATCAGGATTTAGAGCTAATCATAGTAGTGAAACCGTACTAATAACGCTCCTAACCAAATTTAAACAAATAATTGCCTCTATCCAATTAAGACCTCAATCCATATATTTATGCAGACGATGTCACGATTTACATACCGTTTAAAAAGGATTTAACAGAAATTACAAACAAATCGATCATAGCTTCCAAATAATGAATTCATGGGCGGATGCATTTCAACTGAAGCTTAATGCAGAAAAGACACAATGCCTTATCCTTTCACCGCAATATAACAAGAATAAGTATACCACTTTAAACACCCCAAACCATACTCTCCCTGTTTCAGACACCCTGAAACTACTGGGAGTCACAATTGATAAAAATCTCTCACTAGAAAGCCATGCGAAAAATGTAACAAAATGTTCCATGCAATGTGGAAACGTAAAAGAATTAAACCTTTCTTCCCAAGGGAGGTATTTCGCAACCTGGTGCAATCAATGGTGCTGAGCCACTTCTATTGCAATTCCATCTACGCCAGATGCAAAGCAAATCATTAAAAGGCTCCAAACAGCCCAAAACACTGCAGCTAGACTCCTTTGGAAAAGTGAAATACGAAAGTGCTAAACCCCTCAGAGAAAAATTACATTGACTCCCATTAAAAGATCGAATTGTATTCAAAACTTGTACCCTTGTTACTACTACTACTTAACATTTCTAGAGCGCTACTAGGGTTACGCAGCGCTGTACAAATTAACAAGTAAGGACGGTCCCTGCTCAAGGGAGCTTACAATCTAAAGGACGAAATGTCAAGTTGGGGCAGTCTAGATTTCCTGAGTAGAGGTGTAGTGGTTAGGTGCTGAAGGCGACATTGAAGAGGTGGGCTTTGAGCAATGACTTGAAGATGGGCAGGGAGGGGGCCTGGCATATGGGCTCAGGGAGTTTGTTCCACGCATGGGGTGAGGTGAGGCAGAAAGGGCGGAGCCTGGAGTTGGCGGTGGTGGAGAAGGGTTCATAAAATTATTCATGGAGAGGCTTCATTCTATATGTCAGACCTCATAGACTTACCAGCAAGGAATACAAAAAGATCATCATGCACTTTCTTGAACCTCCATTACCCAGTTGCAAAGGACTTAAATATAAATCAATTTATGCGTCCAGCTTCTCCTATATCAGCACGCAACTGTGGAATGCACTACCAACTGCTATAAAAACTATGCACGTTTTGACAGATTTCCGTAAACTACTAAAGACTAAATTGTTCAAAGAGACTAAAGGATCCTTCATAAATAACTAGACATCAAAACTTTTATCAAAACAAGTTAATATTGAACTCTTTTTTATTTGTTTCTTATTCACATTATTACTGTTGAATCTTCTACATTTACTTTGATGCCTGAATTGAACTGTATATTTGCTCCTTATAACTTGTACTTTAATGTAACTACATTCTGTATTTCTCATTCTGGATTGGTGATTGCCAGTACTGCATAATGTAAGCCACATTGAGCCTGCAAATAGATGGGAAAATGTGGGATACAAATGCTACAAATAAATATTGTAGAACTAGATATATAAAAAAAAAGTGTGGAACAGGATCCAATTGTAGGTTGTTGGTTTTTTTTTTTTTTTTAAATAATTGATGTATTCATATTTTATGTTACTCTGATATTTGTGTACTCTTAGGCCTATTATAATACTAGGGTAGGCGCTACCTGCAAAACAGTGTAGTAAACTGACATGACATTTACAATTTTATTAAGTCTTGATATACCACTAAATCTGTGAAAGTCAAGACAGAGTAAAAATTAAATTGCAAGTAGAAAAGAACTACAGGAAAACAAACACACTAGGCAGACAGACTACCAGACAACCATTCCTAAGTGTCCTCAAGTGATGCTGTCATCTGAAACAGATGCCCCAAATGCCTGCTGGAAAAAATTTGTCTCCTATTTCTGACTATCCAGTGCAAACCACTAGGTGGCACTAAATGTATGTTGCAAGAGAGTTGTTGGGGTAGAGTAAAAAATGATGCAAAACAGAATTTGAGGGAGTGGGTACATAGTGCTGTTGGTAAATGTAAGGCAGAAAGTAAAATGGTTTTCTAATGAAGCACAAACCAGAAAACAGCCCAAAATGTACGTAAGATGAAAATCTGGTGACAATGTAAGAAATGAGCTTGATATCCTAGCACAACTATGTTTCAATAAAATACCTGCCTCAAGGAAAAAGGCACTGTAAACATAAAACTTCTTAAAAGCAAATATTGTGGATCCTGGTGGTAAAAGCACAAGTCTGTCCTATGGAAAGATGTTCGGGAGGAATAGGAAGTGGGCTAATATGTATGTCCAAATTGCATAGTAATAAAAACAGAAATATGTAAGGACTTTGTTCTTGAAAATACACAGCCTGGTCATCTATGGATAGTTGGATGTGTTAACCTATTCTTATTAAAAAGCACAGAAATATTCTTTCATGTATGCATTTCATCAAGGACAAGCGGGATGATATTTTTTGTGTGTGGGTGACGTCTTTCCAACGGAGCCCATGTGGGAACACTGCCCAGCCTATTTTTCTCAAGGCATTTGGAAGCATTGCGCTTTACATGCATGTGCCTTCTGCCTACTGGTATTGCACAGGATCCTGTCAGTCTTTATTTTTCCACAGAGTAGTGTGGATATACTTTTGAGTTGTCCCATTGTGTGTGTGTGTTTTTTTTTCTCTGAGGAGTGTCTCTAAACTTGTCTCCTGTGACTTATTTAAGCACTGTCACTATTGGGGCTTCTTTCTCTAGTAGTTTCTTTTACAGTTTTTAGCATTTGTTTTTCATTTACATGGCCCTCTTAGCAGTGGCATAGTCACAGGTAGGCCCAGGTTGGACACATGCCCACCAGCAGTGGTTCATCCTTGCTTTGGTTGACTGGAAATTCTCAAATGTAGCCAACTGAAGACTCCTAGCAACTCTTTCCCCCCCCCCCCCCCCCCCCAATGTACCTTTGAAAATGTTTCACTTCCAGGAGGTTGCTGACCGCAACTTCAGCACACTGTTCACTGGCTCTGGAGCCTTCCCTCCAACGTAGTTTTGCCTGTGTTGAAACAGGAAATTGCATTAGAGGGAAGGTTTTAGGGCCAGAGTAAACAGTGTGCCTGAGTCACTGCTTGGTGCTGGCAATCTCATGTACACTTGGTGTGGTGGTGGGGGAAGAGGGAGTTTCAGAAACCAAAAGAGATGCCAGACCAGGTAGGAAAACAATATCCCAATTTGTGATCTATATATATATATATATATATAATATATAATATATATATATATATATATAGATATATATATATATATATATATATATTGATCACAAATTGGGATATTGTTTTCTGCCCTCCCAGTACATCTGGTCTGATTGTTTTATAGTAAAATGCCTGGACCTGGGGTCACAAGCCACATCTTTGGGGAGCCCTGCAATTATGGATCCTGAATTCAGCTACCAGATGTCACCCGTAAATGATCATGATTTCTACACCTACCAGCTTGTCCACACCACTCCACTTGGGGAGATATGTATTGCAGCTTCTCAGAAGATCCAAGGAGCAGCAGACATCACCTTCCACATAATAATGCATAGCACTTAGCTACCAGGCAGACATATTTTCTCTTTGTTCTATAACAACTTTTCCCGCTTGTATTGCTTTAAATATTCTATTGCCTGTTATTGACGCCACTGCTTTCTCTTGTGGTTTTATTACTAGATCTACCTTATTTTGTATCCTAACATATTTTCCCTGTCCTAACTATGTATATGTGTATCAAGAATCTGTAATATCTGTTTCTGTATATTAGGAAAAGTAGCTGAACTTTCAAAATCAAGAACATTTTATCTTAAATTCAAAATGATGTGCCTTCAATGTCTTCATGGGTCTAAAAAAACCTCCTCACTTTTTATATTTTAATATAATTTTAACAATAAGCAATTTATCAGTATTCATGGTGTTTATTAGTGAATGCTTCTGTTCATATTTTTTCAGACTTTCTTTTATTTATATACACACTTTTCTTTATTGTTTCCCTTATTCGTTGAAATATAGTGACTTATCTGGTTGAATGGTCAAGACCTTAGCTATTCTAATATTAGTAACTTTCATGCCACCCAACAGCGACATCTCCCTCCTACCCTCTCCCCACATTATTTCATTGTAGATTGTTTTTTTTTGATTTATAAATTTTTATTGAACATCAAGCAATATAACAATAATCTGGAGCCCAGGACTCCCACAACTTTCCAACAAGCCAAAATTCAAACCATTTCCACAAAGCTTTTTTTCCCCCCTCCCCCCCCTCCCCCTCCCCCCCATCTTACCCTCCCCTACCCTCCCACCCTTCAACGCTGTAACTTAACCAGCCCTGTTCACTATGTTTCCAGTAAAAAGTGTCTCCAATGCATCCATTCTTCTGCAGTGTGACAATATCTCCCTCTACGTCTGTCCGTCATCTTTTCCATAGCCTTATCCTAAGCCTCTCCACCCAATCCTTTCCCGTAGGGCCCTTTGTTTGTTTCCAATTTAAGGCCACAGTGGTTTTCGCCGCCGCAAAACCCATTCTTTTTATTCTGCATTGCCATCTCTTCCCCTTCCTATTGCCCCAGCCCAGCAAGCACCACTTAGGATCACATGGGACCAAATTACCCAATATTGTAGTTAGCAACCCTGTTACTTCCCCCCAGAATACCTGTAGTACCGGACACTCCCACCAAATATGAAAATATGTCCCCCTCCCAATCTTACATCTCCAGCATGTGTCAAGGGCATCTGGAAACATTGCCTTTATTTTATCAGGTGTGTAATACCATCTGCTTAGTATCTTGTACGCATTCTCTTTTATAAGGACACAAATAGATGCTTTCTTGGCCTCTAAACAAATTCGCCTCCATTCTATTTCAGTCAATTCTGTTTCCAGATCCCTCTCCCACGCCTTCATGTATGGCAATTTTACAAATTCCACTCCCCTAATATAATCATAAAGTTTAGATATCCCTCTCCCCTGTAGATCTATGGTACCCCACAGATTTTCAAATTTTTCAGTTATGGTTGGGTCCTCCTTCATCCCTATCTCCCTCCACATATAGTCCTTCACCTGCATGTATGCAAATATGTCTGACACAGGGAGTTCATATTCCCGCCTAAGTACCTCAAAGCTTTTGATCGCCCCATTCTCCAGGAGTTCCCGAAACCGAATCAATCCCTTTTGAAACCATGTGAGGAGAACCCGATTTTCTTTCCCCCCTATAAATCCTGGTTCTTGTGTTATCCAAGCATATGTGGATCTATTCCGGGTTTTCCTCAGTCTTTTCTTAAGAGTTCCCCATAATCTCAGCAAATGGGATACAAAGGGATTCAAGGCCATCCTCCTATACTCCACATCCGGGATTGAACACCACAGTAACGCATCCAAATTTCCCCCCTGTACAAAGATCTGCTCCAGATTAGTTATTGGTGAGAGGTCTACTTTACTCCATAGTCCTATCTGCTGCAATTGGGACGCCCAATAATACCAAAGGATATTCGGCATGCCCCTTCCACCCTGTTCCACAGTCCGCCACATAATCTTCCTTGATAAACGGGCCTGTTTCCCACCCCATACAAAGCCTCCCAACTCCATTTGTAATTTGTAAATCTCCCCTTTGGGTACTAAAATAGGCAATGTCTGAAACAGGAATAGCAACCGGGGAAGGATATTCATTTTTATGGCTGCTATCCTACCCCACCAGGACAGCCAACCCAGCTTCCATCTACTTAAGTCCTTTCTGATTTCTCTAAAAAGAGGTAGATAATTCAACATGTATAAACTATTAAGGTCTCTCGAGATGTTAATACCCAAATATTTGAAGCTAGTAGTTGTGACCCTGAAATCAAAGTTACTCCCCAACTGTGCCATCTCTGAATCTGATATCGTGATGCCCATTAGTTCGGACTTATCCATATTAACCTTAAAGCCCGATAAGGTTCCAAAAAATGTCAATTCCCTCATTATTATAGGTAACGTCAGGAGCGGGGAGCCTACATAAACAATATGTCGTCGGCAAATAATGCCATTTTGTGGTCTCTTCCCCCCATTCGGATCCCTTTAGCATCCCTTAGCATTCTTATTCTTTGTGCCAGGGGCTCTATAGAGATAGCAAATAACAACGGAGAGGGGGGCAGCCCTGCCGCGTTCCTCTTTGAATGGCAAATGGGTTTGACCAACCCCCATTAACTTTGATCCTGGCCACCGGTGTTGTATACAGCCCTTTCACCCAACCCACAAACAGGCTTCCTAGCCCCATTTCCAACATTACCTCCCATAAATACTCCCATTCGACTCTGTCGAAAGCTTTCTCAGCGTCGACTGTGAGCAGGGCCAGTGAATCCCCCCTTTTCTGTGCTCCCCAAATTATATTTAGAGTTCGTCTGATGTTATCGCTCACGTCGGTGCATTATGAATCCTGACTGGTCTATGTGTATAAGCGAAGGAAGCAGTACCTTCAATCTCTCCGCAATTACCTTGGCCAGGATCTTAACATCGACGTTAAGTAGGGATATCGGTCTATATGACCCACATACCGTGGGATCTCGTCCCTGTTTTAGTAGTACCGAGATCCCTGCCTCCCTCATACTCAATGGCGGATTGCCTTCAACAAAACATACATTCCCAACCCTTACCAAGAGTGGACCTAATTCTTGCTGAAAATTTATAAAATTTAGCAGTGTAACCGTCCAATCCTGGTGACTTCCACTCTTCAAACCTCTAATAACTGAAAGCACCTCTTTAAGATCCATTGGAGCTTCCAGTTCCGCCCTCTGTTCAGCTGTTATCTTTGGTAAATCTAATTCCTGTAGAAACTCTAGAATGTCATGTTTCTGAGGCCCTTCTCCCTTTGCATACAATTTAGCATAGAAGTTCACAAATTGTTCTCTAATTTCATCGTCCTGATAGTGGAGCCTATCATTTACCCCTTTAATTTTAACAATTGTATTTTTTATCCTTCGTTCCCTAAGCCGCCTTGCTAGCATGTTTCCCGCCCTATTACTAAATTCAAAAAAGTTCTGTTGCATTAACCCTCTATGGAATTCCATCTTTTTCAGCTGTATAGTTTGTAATTCCGTTCTCCACTTAATGAGTTCTTCCAAATTCTGAGCTCCACCCACCCGTTGATGTCTAACTTCCTGTCTTACCAGCTCTTTCCGCACCTGTAATTCATGGTGTTCTCGTTCCTTTTTCCTACAAGCCCCTTTTCGAATAAGATGTCCCCGGATCACCACCTTTAATGCATCCCACACAGTTCCCACCCCCACCTCTCCGTTGTCGTTAAATTTTAAATATTCTTTAATAGCTTCTCGAATTTCCTGACAGTCTGTCATTTGATCTAGTAGAGTTTCATTAAGGCGCCACAGCTTTCCCATTCTCTTACATCCCCTCCCCTTCAGTGCAATCCAGACTGGAGCATGATCTGAGGCATGAATGCTCTCAATCTCCGTCTGATGAATTGCCCCCCATATCTCCCTACTGCACCATAACATATCAATTCGTGCATAAGTGCCCTGAGCATGTGAGTAATGGGTATATGTTCTTTGAGCTGGATGCTGGAGTCGCCACACATCAAGTAAATCTAATTCCCTCATCAATTTACGTAACATACGTCTATTGGCTCCCCCCCCACCCACTCCCCCTTTAGAGTGGTCAATCTCTTCTACCGTATAATTGAAATCCCCCCCCAAGAGAATCTTCCCCTCCACGAAGCTCGCTAATTCTTGCCTGAGATGATCATAAAACCTCCCCTGGCCTACATTGGGTGCATAAACATTGATAAGTGTGAGTGGGCCCTCATTTGTTCTCCCCTTAATGGCAATGCATCTCCCTTCCCTTTCTTTGTAAACATCCTCTTTAACAAATTGCACATGTTCCTTCACATAAATTGCCAACCCCCCGGTTTTACTCCCCTTGGGATCTGCCAACGTAAAGCCTTCTCCCATTCCTTTGTTGAGTATCAAATGTGTATCCTGCGGCCTAATGTGAGTTTCTTGTAGGAAGACTATGTCCCAGTTCATTCTGCACAGTTCTCTAAAAATCACGCTCCTCTTATTAGGGCTGTTCAAACCATTTATATTCCATGACCCCACCCTTAGCCCCCTCCCCCCCCCCTGGTCCCCTCCCCCCCTCCTCCCAATCACGGGCCTGTCCCTCAACTGGCCATCACCCCCGTCTGCCAGTTTTGCCCCTCAGGAAGTGAGCCCTCCCCAGAGGACCGCTCATTAACCATAAACTCAGTCATCAGCATTCCCCAACATTTCCTTTCCCCCTGCATCTCCATCCCGTCATATAACATTACATAACAACCTGCAGGTCACCCCGCTTGTCTGTCTTCAGACCAAAGTTCAAACCAAGAAGTCTGTACTTGACTTTCTTCAAGTCCCATCTTCATTTTCAAGTTCCGAACGCCCCACAGACTGTGATCGATATTCCTTCTGTCTGGTAACCGTCTGCCATCCATTTCGCTCCTTTCGAGCCGGGCTATTCTGCTTCTGCAGTTGTGCTTCCTCCACCTCTCTCGGCAAATCTGAACACCCCATATCGCGTAGAAGTTTCCATGCCCCCAAGTGGGATTGTAGTCTGCGAGTGCTGTTACCGACAGTAATTTGTATTCCAAATGGATGCAACCACCGGTATCTCAGGCCAGCCTTCTGGAGGTATGTCGTGACTTCTTTAAAATCTCTCCTCCGTTGTAATGTTTTCTTTGCCAAATCCTGGAACACTTTGATTTTCCCTGATTTCCATTCTATTTCTCCCATATTTCTCGCTTTCCGCCACACCTCTTCCTTCACAGTGAACTTGTGAAAGCAAGCTATTATGTCTCTCGGCATTCCACCTCGTTGTGGCCCCAAGCTCCTATGGGCCCTCTCGATTTCCACCGGCTCCCCCTTGCTTCTTCTTCGGAGCCGGTGTCTTGCTGTAATAAGAAGGCACATAAATCCTTTACCGTCTGGGCTGCATCTTTGAATTGATCTTCCTCCGGCACCCCCTTGAATCTCAAATTGCACCTCCGTGAGCGATTCTCCAAGTCTTCCATCACCATCTCTATCTCTAGCTTAGATTGCTGTTCCGATTTTAGAGATTTCCGCAGGTCCCGAACCTCTGCTGACACAGCTTCAGTCTTTTCCTCCGCCTCTGCCAGCCGGTTACCAATCTCTTTCATTTCCTCTCGCAACTCCGCAACTGCTGAGTGTAGGCTGCGCCTCGTTGTTACCATTTCTGTTTTTATTTCTTTAAACCACCTTACAAAGTCCTGTTTGCAAATTTCTGTGTCACTTGCCCCATTCTCCTCGGGGTCCGGATCCGACTCGTATTCCTCGGCCGCCATTTTGGAGCCTCGTGTCATTGTTCGCGCTCCTGCACTCCCGCTCGGCTTCGGTGCCTCAGAGGCGAATTTTAATTTGGCCAGCTTCTTCTTCGCCGCCATTCCGCTTGCGATCTTGTTATCTGAAGACAGGTCTCTTCGATTTGAGTGGGGAATCTCTTAATTTCGCCTCGGAGCTGACAGAGCTCTTTAGCTAAGCAGCCATCTCCAGGAGCTGACGTCACTTCCTCCTCTGTAGATTAATTGTTATTTCATATAACTCATTTTTTCCAATTTACAACTGAAGAACTTGGGAGATAGCATTTTGTCTCAAATTCTGTAGATGTGGCTAGATAATATATAAGTATTTACTGAACCTAATTCATGTTGAACAGTACATGGTTCAGATAACCTCGCATAATTTTCTGTCTTACAGAAAAGACGTCGAAGGATAGACAGAAATATGATTGGAGAACCAATGAACTTTGTACATACTGCACATGTGGGTTCAGGGGGTACAGACACTGGATTTGCAGTAGTAAGTATACATTCATCTATTCCCCCCCCCCCCCCCCATGTAGAGATCATGTCCATCCATCTGTGACCTAGTGGAAGTAGATAAACCAGCCAATAGTGAGCTGATTTGAGAAGTTAGGTATGGGGACTTAAACATGATGATTAAACACTTGGACATTGGAGCCGACTCTGTGGGTGCTGTGGGTGCTTGAGCACCCCCAATATTGAGAAAATTCCTTGTATGTGTCCAGGGAGGGGTTATTTCCATTGGGCTTAGCACCCCCAATAATTTTGAAAAGTTGGCTCCTATGCACTTGGATGAAGTTAAAGTATATTGGTTGGTTTGGGTTTGTTGCATTCTGGATGCAACAATGTGCACTGTAAATACTTCAAATGAGTTGTGAACAATGTGAAGTCAGTGCAAACATATAACCAGTCAGATAACCTTCACTTCAACAATGTTCAGTTATATACCTTAAAGGAAATGACCCTGAGTACTTGAATAGGATGACCCTCTACACATCTCCAAGGACACTAAGGTCCTCCCAAGGGGTATCCCTAACCACACTGTCTCCAGAAGTCATTACATGATGTGATACCCGCTAGTGAGCCTTATTTATTTAAAACTTTCTAGACTGCCTACAACTTGGCAGATAATCAATATACATAATAAAAAAACATAAGACAATAACAGGCACCAGAGTATACAATATTCAAAAAAGGTAACAGACAAGATCAATCCCATCCATGTTCAAACAAATATGTCTTTAGCAACTTACTGAATGAGTCCTACTACCACATAGTCTCACGTAACCTGGTAGCTTGTTCCAGATTTGCAGGCCCACTACTGAGAATGCAGAGTTCCTTGTGTTAGCCTATATCACAGTTTACAATTTATCATTCATCAAAAACTTCAAATTTTCAGACTGCAAGGATTGAACAGGTCGATATTCCTGAAGTACATCTTTTAAGGTATGGAGGAGCATGATCAGAGTACAGTGCTTGATGTACCAATTGTACCACCTTGTACTGTACCAGAGTGTGAACTGGCAACCAAGAGTGTAAGATTGGAGATACATGCTCAAACCTAGACACAACTGCCAACAATCAGGCAGAGGCATTTTGTATCACCTGCAGTGCTTGAATCTTTGATTTTGACAAACTCAAATACAATACATTGAAGAAATCAATACGTGATATCGCTAAACCTTGTACCACAGATGGAAAATCACAATGTGACAACATAGGTCATAACTTTGCTAACAAATTAAGCTATAGTCTTGGTGCTTGTCTTTGTTTAAACATACAAATAACTAAATAGAACAAGCAAACTATCTCTGTTGTCCAGGTAACCTTTTAATAAGTAGAGGAAAAGACTTCAGAAACTCTACAACAGCTGGTCCAACTTATAACAGGACCGCTAATTGCTCTGCTCTGCGTGGCCAATTATTCAACTCACGCTGGCAAGAATCCTCATCAGTCCAAATCCTCTAACTCACTAGCACTAGCAGTAATATTTTTACATTTTCACATTTTTTCCCAATTTTTTATACATGCTGTGCAGTGTATAAGTAGAAAAAATACTTAGCTGTGGCTGTGCTGGAATGGTAGCGAATGTCCGCACCCAACAGCGAGCTGGTGGCTTGTGGAAGGTGCTGTGAAAAGATGTAAGGTCCGGCCCCTTAGAAGCGTTGAGCGAAACAGGGGCTCGCTGTTGGATGCGGACATTCGTTACCATTCCAGCACAGCCACAGCTAAGTATTTTTTCTACTTATACACTGCACAGCATGTATAAAAAATTGGGAAAAAATGTGAAAATGTAAAAATATATTACTGCTAGTGCTAGTGAGTTAGAGGATTTGGACTGATGAGGATTCTTGCCAGCGTGAGTTGAATAATTGGCCACGCAGAGCAGAGCAATTAGCGGTCCTGTTATAAGTTGGACCAGCTGTTGTAGAGTTTCTGAAGTCTTTTCCTCCACTTATTAAAAGGTTATCTGGACAACAGAGTTTGCTTGTTCTATTTAGTTATTTGTATGTTTTAACAAATTAAGCTGAAAAAAGCTGACTTAATCACCTACAATACTGTTCCTTCATGGACAGTAAAGGGTCCAAAATAATGCCCAACACACGCATACATTTCTATACTGGTAACACAGAATCACCCAACTTCATAGACCGACATTGTAGAAGAGCTGCATCCTTTCCTACAAATATCAATTCAGTTTTACCAAAATTTAAAACTAATTTATTCAAACCCATCCATTTCTGTACTGCAAACATACAGTCACTCAATCGTTCAATCAATCCTGTGTATACTCCTTGAACTGGAAAAAAAAAAGCATATCTAATCAGCATAGATCCTGTACTGTACCTTCAAATTCCTGAAAACTTTACCGAATTAAGCCATATAGATGTTAAATAATAAGGCAGAAAGTGCAAAGCCTTGTGGCACTCCCTTAGTAACTGGCTTCATTGTAGATACCTCTCCCTTACTAATGACTTTACTCAGTGGTGTGCTGGAGCAGGCTCTCACGGGCTCGCGAGAGCTGTGTTAAGTTTTTAAGAATTTTGGGAGCCGGTTGTTAAAGTAGGCCTCCCCATGGCTACTTTAACAACTGACTCCCAAAATGTGGGCTTGGGCCACCTCCTGAATTCTCTTTACATTGCTGGCAGTGATGCTGGCCCCACCAGCCAAGTAAATAGACTGCTGCTGCTCCTGCTCCCTGTTTCTGACTCTGAGCATCAGGCTGAGACTTTTCTTGCAAGTGCAAGAAGGTTCCATCATGCTGCTCAGAGCCAGAAACAAGCAGCAGAGAATGGTGGCAGTCCATTTATTGGCTGGTGGGGCTCGGCAAAGGTATGCCTAGTGTGCCCGCACAAGGGAGGGGAGAGAGAGAGGCATGTATTTCCCCCCCCCCCCCCCCCCAAAAAAAAAATAAAAAATTTTTTTTTCAGGGCCGGCTATGCCCGGACAGAGAGCCCGTTGTTAAAAATTTACCAGCACACCCCTGACTTTACTTCTCCGGAGTAGCCCCCACACTGTAGAAGGCACTCCCTGTAAGGCTGCGCTTAACACAAGACTGTCTGTACATACACACACAAACACACTGTTTATCCACTCCTGCCCTAAGCTGAGATAACATTTATTCATCTCTCTGACCTCATGTGTAACTTTTTAAAATTAATCACCTTATTTTCTAACACCTCTTACTCTCTTACCTCTCTATATGTTCTATCTTTGCTTATACTCTAAGCTGGCTATTAAAATGTTCTATTACATATTGTGTTGACATTGTAAGTAGTATACTATGCCATACTTAGTATTGTTATTCGAATTTGTTTAATTTATTCTTACTGTACACCGCCTTGAGTGAATTCTTTCAAAAAGGTGATAAATCCTAATAAATATAAGATCAAACATAGAAATATTCGCATAGTCCAATATAAATTGGATGAAAAAGCCTCAGAAAAAGCCTCATACACCTGTGGGTGTCAATCATAGGCTTTAAAAACTTCCCAAAGCTAATATGTTTTCATTTTCATCTTTTTTTCATTTTAAGAATTGTATTAATTTCAATACTTAGCTTTATGTTTCTGCAAAAGGTCACTATCCAAACAGCGGTGATCTTGAGTTTGCTATCCACATAGCCAACTGGTAAGTTAGGACAATAAAAAAAAGCTATCCTAACTTTATCTAGATATTCAGTGCACTAACCAGATAATGGCAGGAACTGCCCTTGCTCTGTCCACAGAAAAAAAATGATTTTCAGTTGCTTTATCCAGATAATGTCACTTAAATATGTGGGAAAATGTGGGTTACAAATGTAACAAATAGTAATAATTAAATCAAGGGAATGTCCCAGTCAGTAGCATTTATTTGAATAAGAGCCCTTGAATATTGGGCCAACAGTGCTAAACAGACTTCATAATTGCTATGAAAATAGTTGTTTTTGATATGTTTGACTGAATTCTGCTGCACAAGTTCCTTGATAGGAGAAAGGAACTTCCAGAAAAAACCCTTAGATTACTAAATCAGGGAGTTGTACAAGTTTTGTTTCCTGCTTGGTTTTTATGGGTGTTAGGGTGGGCTCCATTGTTTTTGTCTCCAAACTGCTGAGGTCTTGAAGTACTTTTGGGAGAGACGGATGAAGTATTTCTAGGTGAAAGTATGTGTGTTGGTTGAAAACAATAGGTGGTATTTTGAGTTTGGATGATACCTATGGGTTTTTTTTAAACCTCCAAACTATAAGTTTGCTCTTTGAGATAAGCATTATAGGCCTTTGATTATGGTGTGCAGTTGTATGGGTTTGTATCCCAACACTTAATGTTAAGGTATCATTTATTTTTAATTTGGAGGTAAAGGAAGAACTTTGTGAAAGTAAAGGATTGGAAGTAATGGTCATGTACAAGGAAACTCCTATTTAAACCATATATTTTTTTTTTTCAAAGCTGTCATTTTTTTTCTCCAAATGCCAGTTTACCTAGTTTGTCTCCATGCTTTGGTTGTTGGATAGGCTGATAACTTGAAAGTAGAACAGTCCAACCTATAATGTTAGGCCTTCTCATCCTCAACCCACACTAAGCTCAACTGCTGCTATAATTCTGCTTCCCAGTTGATCAAATTATTGCCCAACAGACAAGTCATTTTCTCAGTACCTCTTTTTATTATTATAGGTTTCTGCCTTTCTTCTGGCCAGATACTGTTTTTTGTTTTGTTTTTTTCACTTAGAGGTGCATCAGCTTGTACAGTAGAGAAGGTGCCCACGTTGAAATGCCTGGTCATCTATTCATAGCATGAACATACTGTACTACTATAGTTCTCAGAGAGGTACATAGTGCCCCCTTTTGCATGTCTTAACAGAACATTTGACCAGTGGAAGAACATAATAAAGCTAGATATAGTAAATTTGCAAACATGTATTTGTTTCCTAGGGTGGGTCATTTCAAGATCAAATGAAATCCAAAGGTGGCTACACAAGTGGGATTTCTTCAATGGCACAGCATTATCATCTGCAATAGAGAATGAGGTCTGACCCTTTTTGTTATGTTCAAATGCAAGATTTTTTTTGTATTGACAGTCTTGACGACCCCCCCTCACCCCTCTGTACAAACAACCATGTGCAACAAGTGAACAAATAAAACACACCTTTCACCTTTCTCTGATCCAATGGAGAATGGGGTAAAGTTCCTGTATAGATGGTATCGATCTCCCTTGATTACACACACACACACAAAATAAAATAATATATATATATAATATGCTGGAGAGGCTGTGGTGGGGTGGGCACCTACTTTCATATTCGATGGGAGTGTCCTAATATTAGACAGTTTTGGGTTACTTGTGCCATGCTGTTTCACAAATGTTTTCAATCTCCATTGTGGCAGATCCTGCTTTGTTTTGTTACATGTCCCACCTACCTCTATATCACAAGACATGTTGAAAGTGTTATTCCCTTGCATATCAGTTATTTGACACGAGGTGGTTAAATGCTGGAAATCAATGACCCTACCTCGGCAGCCTAGGTTACGAAGTGCTTTGTGGTTTGCATATTACTTGAGCAAACTGATGGCTCAGAGACAAGGTTGATCCACAGCTTTTGATAAAATTGAAAGCCCTTTCTGACATGGTATCAAAGCACTTGAATGTAGCTCCTTTGAGATTCTATTTTTCAGATGTCATATGTAATGGACCTATTTTTTTATTGTTTAGACATTAGTTGATGGGTATCTTGATTGGTTTTGCTCTTCTGGTGTAATATGGGCTATACTGAAGGGGAGGGGATGGGTACCAAAGCTGTATAATGGGGAATATATCACTGAGTGTACTCATCTATTATGGTTGCAACTTTGATACTCATTTGGTATAGAAAAATAAATACAAATAGTTTTAAGAAAATCAAATTTGAGTTGGTAGTTCTGCAGTGAATTAAAGGCTTGGGGATGCAGGGGAGAGTGGGAAATGCATGTGCCCACCCAGAAATTGCCTTCTGGCTATACCACTGACCACACCATAAGAGTGTTGACTCTGGGTTTTTTTTTGTTTTGCGTTTTGGATAGTATGCCGAAACATTTTTGTTCAGTGTGTAGCGGCAGCCAAAAAAGCAAACAGAATGCTAGGAATTATTAGAAAAGGGATAGAAAAAAAAAGACAAATAATATTATAATGCTTCAATATTGCTCCATGGTGTCACCTCACCTTGAGTATTGTGTGCAGTTCTGGTCGCTGTATCTCAAAAAATATATAGCAGCATTAGAAAACATTCAAAGCAATTCACGTCTTCCCGTTTCACTTCACTCAGTATTTTATATACCTCTATCATATCTCCCCTCAGCTGTCTTTTCTCCACTTAGCAGGTTTGAAACTGAGCCATAGACACAGCTTCCATAACTGGGCCATGCAATTGGTGCCATACTTGCTGCTGCAGCAGTTGAACATACATAGTGACAGTCATGCTACGCTGCTGGCTACTAGAACAGCGCCGTATAACTGACTTGGAACACTAAGACATGTAGGTGATTGCTGAAGCTAAAAAAGAAATTTGACTCTTTCAGCTGTACACTACAGCTGATTGTGCAACCGTATAGTCAGGCGGTTATCAAATCTATGAAATAACAGTACTGTGCAACCCATGTGGTGGTTGCAGGCACAGAGAATAAGCAGCTGCTTAAGCTGAGTAGTACTGGCGTTTTGTTGCAAAGTGGAACAAGCCAGTTATTGCAGGTAAGCGAACAGTGACTGTTGCAACTACAGAGAGGTGATGGTAGCAAGAGCAATGCAGGTAGGTAGTGCAGGACAGCTAGACCAGTAACTGCTGCCGTACCAGTGGATGCAGCTAGTGTGCAATACCAGTGCCACAGGGCAACTGTGCCAGTAGGTGTAAGTTGTGCAACCCAGGTGGACAGCTACACACACACGGGCTGAGAAGCCAAGGAAAATACAGAAAGAACTGTGCACTATATGTGGAGGTGTACCACAGTTGAATGGAAAAACTGTGCAATTGGGCCAGCTCTGAATCATCAGTGGCTACCAAACTTCGTCAGCTGCAATATTCCGTAACTGAAAAAACTAATGCAACTATCCTGAATTTGGCAAGCCAGACAAGTAACTCACGTTGACTGTGCACTCATCAAATTTGGTAGAATACAGCCAAGAGTTGCCTTGTACAGCTTTGACTAGATTTATTTATTTATTTGTTACATTTGTATCCCACATTTTCCCACATATTTGCAGGCTCAATGTGGCTTACATTTTATTGTGAAGGCATTCACCATTCCGGTATGGGATAAGTACAAAATGTTATATTGGGATATGGAAGATAAGATTCAATCAAGTTGGGGTGAGGTAAAAGAGTTTGTCAATGTCCAATACGATCTGTGATAGCGAAGTGTTGCAGGGTTGAGTCACTTAGGTTGGGTCAGTCGGATATGCCTTTCCGAATAGGTGAGTCTTTAATAATTTTCGGAATTTTAGGTGATAAGTTGTTTTCCACCACTTGTGGCAATGCGTTCCACAGGCGCGTGCTTATGTAAGAGAAGTTGGACGCATTTAAACAACAAAAAATTCCTAAGAAATGCTGGTGATGGGGGAAAATAAAGCAGTTTGGAGTTCCTTACTGTGAATCAAACAGCCAGGAAACACTTGAAAAAAACAAACACCAGCTGACAAACGGGAAAAACAATTTTGGCAGGAAAAATTTTAAGTCTGGAACACTGAAGAAAATGTAATGTTGTGTAGAAACAGGAGTAGTTAATCCTCTACATAAGAGTCAAAGAAATATTTGCTGCTTATAGATAGGATCATAGAACATTTCGCTGCTTATAGAAATATGAAGGTCAGAGGTTCTTGTCAGTGATCCCTGCTGTGAGAAAAATAGTCAAGCCAAATACTAGTGAGCTTAATAAGGAACAGAGGCACAAACACCAGAGCATGAATTAAACTGAAATAAAATCAGAACAGGCTCACTCAGTGCAGGCTGACTTCCATAGGAGATGTTGGTAGTCCAGTGGTCTGGTTGGGGGGGGGGGGTAGGGATCTCAGAGACCCCCAAGATATACCTCAGCTCCATAGAACTGCTGCTTTTTTTTTTTTTACAGGAGCTTATGCCAAAGAAAGCACCTCAATTCAACTGAACCCCAGGATTTACTGGGTAAGGAGAACAAGCTCAGGGCACCTCAATTCAGACGGAACACAGCTGAGAAACTGATCTAGGAGAACAAGCCAAGTAGGCACTGCCCAAACTCAACCCCAAAAGGGGGAGTTAAAGTTCAGTTTAAACTATTTAGAAACCAGATCAGGAGCAGGGCTGTTAGCCTGTCATCCATCCATTTGGGAGACTGAGGAAATACTGAACATTCTATTCTGCATAATACTCTTAAGGGGCAAGTCATAAGAACTATTTTCTTCTGTCTCCATCTGCTGGTAGAGGGAAAACTCATTAGTCTGGACTGATCTGACAGGATGCTGTAGAAAGAATATATACTTAAAGTTGGGTATTCCTCCAGATGTTTTTAGTAAAAACGCAATCTGTGTATAGGGGAGAGTAGTGTAAATCTTTATTGTTGGTATTTTATTACTTACATAAGAATAGCCATGCTGGGGCAGATCGATGGTCCATCTAGCCCAGTATCCTGGTTCCAAAGGTTGTCAATCCAGGTCCACTGTTGGTGGTCAATCCCCAACAGTCGGAAGATTCCATGCTACCAATCCCAGGGGACAGCAGTGTCTTCCCCCATTTCTCTCTCAATAGCGAACTATGAACCTTTCCTTCAGGAACTTGTCTAAATCTTTTTAAAACCCAGATATGCTAACTGCTATTAGTGCATCCTCTGCTATTGAGTTTCAGAGCTTAACTATTTGTTGAGTGAAAAAAATATTTATTCCTATTTGTTTTTAAAGTATTACCATGTAACTTCATTGAGTGTCCCCTAGTCTTACTACTTTTCAAAAGAACAATCGATTCGCATTTACCCATTCTGCACCACTCAGTATTTTGTAGACCTCTAGCATATTCCCTCCCTCAGCCATCTCTTTTCCAAACTGAAGACACCTAACCTCTTAAGCTTTTCACATGAGAGAAGTTCCAGTCCCTTAATCATTTTGGTTGCCCTTCTCTGTACCTTTTCTAGGTCTGCTGTATCTTTTGAGAGATGTGACAACCATATATAAGCCTGTGTTATAATGCAGTGTTTCCTGACTCTTTTGGATTGCTGTTCTGTCCCCCCCCCCCCCTCCCTAATACTTTTCTTCCTTTCACCTTTTTCCTTTTATTCTTCTTTCCATAGATGCAAATGCTGCTGTCACTGTATACAGTTTTCAATACAGTTTTCTTGCCAAGGTTCTTCTAGATGTTTGTTTTTAATATGCATTTTTCATAATGTGGGAGTATATGCTAACTCTTGTAACTTTCTTACAGTAACTTGAAGACAGTAACTCGAAGACACACACAAAACAAAATGACCAAATGTGCACATCACCACATTTGCGAGCTCTGGAATGCCACGTCTTTCTGCTGCAGGATCATATAAAATGTTACTCGTTTGTGAGTTGAATGATCTGTAAACTATGCAGTTTGTTAGAACTATAAAACAGTTTTATATTTCCATTTGAAACTAGGAAATGTGTGCTGTGTCTGAGACATGGTTATAGATCTGTCGAAAAGGACTGCAGTATAAATCTAATTTAGTCATATCAACTGTGTTGCTATGTAACACCTAGACATTTACATTCCACTACTAATGTTTTGTTTTTCGAAAGTGTTTGAAAGACAAATTCAATATTTTATTATTTCAGATAAGTTCTTATGGCTGTATCTTACATTGATTTGTTGTGGATTTCGGTGTAAAATGACAATAAGAAAATAGTGCTTGAGGGAGGGGGAGTATGGAAGGGTGCAAGTGGTTTAGCTGTACATTGGTGCAGGGGCATAGCTACAGGTGGCCAAGGTCCTTCCACTTTGGCCTATCTAGCCAGTGGCAGTGGTGTAGGCCAGCTAGAGGAGAACTGGGGATGTCTGCATCTGCACTGTTTCATTGTCCACAAAGCTTAACCTCGGACCCTATCAAAAAATCAACCCTGGCTATGCCACAGTTAGTGACAGCCAAGATTTGGAGTTCAGGATATAATGTTAGTCTTTATAATGGAGTTGATCGGTTTCCAAGTAAATTGCTGTGCACTCCTAGATAACTCAGAATCACTGTGCTACAGTTCATTGAAAAAAAGACGGCTTCATTTTGAAGACTAGGTTTATGTGACTGTTACTGCCTTTGAACTTTACTTTTTTGGGGCTTTTTCAAGGAAAACTTTATTAAAGTTTCTGTTTATTGAAATTTTGCTGAATAAGACAATATAAACCATCAAGGCAAACAGTAAGATTAGGTGATTACAATTCCAACTACAAGATAAAGCCTTCAGTTAGAAATATCTTCCCCATCCACCCAACCAAACATCTTATAAACCCCCTATGATCCTACCATGTGAACATAAAGGTCTAAGGCCTCAGATCCACTCTACTAACCCCCCCCCCCCCCCCCCCGTTAACATATAGCTATGAAGAAATCTAAATTCTGTGAAATTTGTTAAGCTATAGTGGAGATGGAAGCTAAATATGGGTTCCAGATGGTAAGGAAATTTTTTCTGCCTTTTTGGATGTGGACGAGCTGTCCAGGCTTCCCAAATCATTAAAGCGTGTAGCCTACTTCTCCAGGTCCAAAATGTAGGAGGGGTATCTTGTAGCCAGTTAAAATGAAGGATTTCTCCAAGAACAAACTTACTCCCCTTCCCCAAGATCCCAAAAGTGAAGCTATATGAAACAAGACACCCTCAAAAGACAAAGCATGTCCCAGTATTTGTTGAAGATAAGCTATGAGTGCCCTCCAAAAGGCTTTTATCTTTGAACATGTCCGGAGACCATGTAGACGTCAATTTTCCTGTGCCTTACATTTTGGCCAGACGGGTTACACCGCACAGCCCGCCCGAAAGGCTTTGCCTTTCAACATTTTAAGCTTCCCTACTAGATTCAGCCCATACATTAGTAGTAGTAGTTTAGGTTGGCATGTTCTGTGGGTTGGGGTTTTGTTTTTTTTTTTCTTTTTGTTCTCCCAAGTGACATGATTTGAGTGTTTATGACTCATTGAACTCGAAATTCCATTTTTAAGTATAGTAAGTTATGGCATATTGTACTTTTTATAATTTAAATGAAGGTCAGAATGTCAAAAATGTACGTACACATGCTCATGTCAAGATTCATGACTGCTAGGTCCCCCCCACCCTTTTCAGTGCGTATGTGTTTTTGTTTTTTTAAACAGCTTTCATACAGACCAAAACAAATTGACACACCTTTTTTTAATACATTCAATATTTAAGCTTAATATTCTTGTAAGGCTTGATCTTGCACTTGTTTCTCACAATTTTTTTTTACACATGGTTTCAGAAACCAACATAGAATTTTGCAAGCACTTGCACTATATATATATTTTTTAAACCAAAGACTTTACCTTTGGCATTTCGACCTGTCTCACTTTTTTGTTCCCTTATTAATGGAGGTAACTAGATTTGTCTTATAGGTAATCTGGTGTTCCATTCTGTTAATTTTTGTATGGTTAACATTCCTTTTGGAATATGAATTATTTACAGATGAATGTGCCTCATTTTGAAGTTCTGTTGCCACAGCACTGGTCTGTATCTCAAATGAAACTTGGTTTTATATTGCTACCCTAAGCTCATATTTGTAATATACAATGGTAAATAAAGGTTGTTTTACTGAAAGTAGTGAAGGAGTTAAATTCAGCTTTTTCTTTATTCTCCTTACACCTTTCTTCATTTCTGTGCATTGTTTTGTGTTGTTTTTCTTTGATTTTTAAAATAATGTACAATATCCAAATAGTATCACAATACCAGAATACAAAAGAAAACTCAGAAAAATACAGATAATCTATATTTTAATAATACATTCTGATCTTCATCCACTATAAGAAGCAATCAAATCCAAGATAAAGAAATAAAAAAAATAAAATAAAATACTTACAGGAGGTACGTCCCTCCCACCTATTTACTTCAGCCACTTCCTAACAGTGAACATTTAGGGACTACATTTTAACATGGACCTCTTCTCTGGCATTCAAAATTCTTCCAATTGTTTAGGCTCAAAAAAAACCTGAAATTGTTTTTTCTTGTAATTTATAAAATTACAAGAAATACGTAACACATACCTAGCACCAAGAGCCTGAACCCTGGGCCGCAGGGCCAAAAAGGCCTTACACCTTGCCTGTGTTCCTCTTGCCAAGTCAGGAAACTCCCTTATTTTTTTAACCCATAAACAAGTTTCCATATGTCAAAAGGAAAGTTTTAATACAGATTACAGTCCGGTTCAAAGGTAAAAGTCATCACCAATGTAGTCCTCTGGGTAATAACCTCCAAAGAAGATTCCAAAAAAGCTGTTAATTCAAATCGCCTTCACCTCTAGGCTGAGCAGCCAAACCACTGGAAATCCCACGTTTGGAATATACTGATCAGAGGGCATATTTAATACTTCCACCATATATTTCTTAAACATTTCAAAAGCAGATAATAAGAGACTTTGGGAAGTTCAAGATTCTCAAATTGAGCCTTTTAGATTGATTTTCTAAATATTCCAAACGTCTTGCAACAGCTTTTTTTTTTTTCCTTAATTGAGGCATTCGAAAATGCTTGAGTTGCCTGCATCGTCAGAGGTGTAGAGGAGGGAGCTGGGGGAGGCTCACGGATCTTCCCTCTCCTCTTTCCCATTACGCTCAATGAGCCTGATTGAGTAGCAACACTGAGAAAAACAGAGCACCACCAGGTACATCGCTCCTCACAGTGCCATCTTGGGGGGGGGGGGGGTTGCGTTTTTCAAATGAAATCCATGTACACCAGATGTTACTCTTTATTATCAAGGATTAGGTGTATTGTATATCTGTTTTCCTGTACAGACACACTAATCAGGTTTCATTACATAAACAGCTACAGGTCCTGATTTAAGCATAGAGAGATTTAGGCAACTGCCTAGGGCCCCAAATTTGACCACAATGTGCCAAATGACCAGAATAGCTGCCTCCCACTTGCTTTAGGGCTGTGAACTGGCGCTGCTGTGGTATTTTGGGCTCACCCATTCTCTTTCCTATCAGCACAAAACCATACACTTTGATACTGGCTCGTCAACCAGGCCTTAAATGGAAGAAGTAACTAACTCTCTAGTCTCACACACCTCATGTGCAATTTTCTTACTCTATCTTACCTATCTTATTTGTACCATCTTTACTTATACCCTATATTGTCTATTAAAATGTGTTATGTATTGTTTCTAGCAACGTCAAACCCCTTTGCAGAATCCTGTGTGTTAATCACAATAATAAACTGCAAAAAAATCATACCACTTGTACTGAAAGACTTATGATCCTTCTTTCCTTGTACCAAATTAGTTTGTTTTTTTTTTGAGGAGGAAAAGGTTTCAAAATGCCCAGGTGCCAGGACAAACGTCAATCAGCAATCATCAATGAGTCACAAGGCACACTTTAGGCTGAGCTCATCTCCAACCTGAAAACCTCCTTTTTTTAAAATATTTTTGTACATATATTTTGAATTTTACACCAAATGATATAACTTGGCTTTTTGCTTTTTGTTTGAGACGTGGGTCTGTCAAACGTCCATTCATATGACTCCCGACGGGGACCCGTTTCGCCCACTGGCTTTCTCAAGGGAGGAATCAAGACACTTTGACAGTCTTGTTCCTACAGTGTGCCTTGTGACTCATTGATGATTGTCCTGGCACCTGGGCATTTTGAAACCTTTGCTCAAAAAAAAACCCCTAATTTGGTTCAAGGAAAGAAGGATCATAAGTCTTTCAGTACAAGTGGTATAATTTTTTTGCAGTTTATTATGTATTGTTAACATTGTAAGTAGTATACACCATACTTTGTACTGCTCTCTGAATATTTTTACTGCTGTAATTTATTATTTATTAGGATTTATTTACCATCCTTTTGAAGGAATTCACTCAAGGTGGTGTACAGTAAGAATAAATCAAACATGCAACTAATTTAAAGAAAGTTGCACATGAGGTCAGAGAGATGGTTAACATATAGATAGGTAAGAGAGTAAGAGGAGTTTGAAAATAAACTGACTAATTTAAAGAAAGGTGCACATGAGGTCAGAAAGATGGTTAAATATGTTAGCTAGGGTAGGAGTGGATAAACATGTTTGACTTATTCTTACTGTATTACCTTGAGTGAATTCCTTCAAAAGATGGTTGAGGGAGGGGGGGATGGAATTTGCTGGGCCTGGCAAGCTTCTTCATGCCTGCTGGCCTCCGAGTCTGTTTCTCCTGCTGTGTGCTGCCCAGGACCCGGATGAGTGCATTAATGAAATGTCACATTAATGCAATCATCTGGGTCCAGACTCCCAGCACACAGGAGCAGGAGAGGACATGTGAGCGGGCGGCAGTGATCTGAGTGTGGGGGGTGGCCCAAGTGTTGGGGGGGGGGGGGGGTGCTATGGTCCTGACCCTGTCAGCAAGTCTTTGAAGCCTTTTTTTGGGATGGGGCATCACTTCCTCCATGCCAGTTCAAATGTCAAAGTTCAAATTGCACCGCCTGACGTATTTGACGGAGCCAGCTGAGGAAAGGTGGCGGTTCGTCTTTGATCCAATATTGCAAAAGAAGCTTGTGTACATTAAAGACCGCACACACACTTTTTTTTTTTTTTTTTTTTTTTCCCTTGTGGCTACCTGTTCCTGCCCCTCCCAACTGCCCAATAAACAATAAATCATATGTGCACTCAATTCCCTCTTCTCCCTCCTGCCACAAGAGAACCTGAACCCACTACCATAACTCATGCAAACTGGGATAACCCCCAAAAAAGTATGTCCCTGTACCTGTATCCACCTTGCAACGTAAACGAGAGACATCAGATCAAAGTCGAACTTGGTGGTCGTGTTCCCTAGTAAGATATGGCCTACTTAAGATCTTAAGGTTTCTTGCAGAAAAGCACCAGCCAGCAGTTTATATCCAGTGACCCATACTTTGGACAGTTCTAGCCCATTAAGAGAGATTGCCTGTTCTGACAACCAAACCTTAGCCAGTGAGTCTAAAACCATATCTGGTCGTCCATCCTGCCATCTCTACCATCCCTATACCAGATGGTTAGTTTATTGAAATGATGAGGCATTGATTTAAAATCCTCATCTACCTCTTCTATCTGTAAGACCTCAACACCCCCCCCCCCCCCCCCCCCCCCCCGCTTAAGCGCTAAAGTCTGATAATGATGAATTTGTAGATTAAAAAAAAAAAATGCTGCTTAGGGACATCCCATTTCCATTGCACCTGCAGATAAGAGGGAAAAAGCTGCAGAGTCCAGTTTTATAAGGTCTTCCACTCGCTTACACCCTCTCTGTACCCAATGGTGACAAACTCCCCTAGAAAGTCCAGGTTCAAAATCTGGATTCCCAGTCAAGGCCAAAAATGGAGAGATTGTGTCTGACTGCTTTCAAAACTTCTGCCACCAAGACCATGCTTTCCTCAGAGGCACAACAAACTAAGCAATGTCCCTGCTCCAGCCATCATGAAGCAAGGACAGAGGACCCAGATCCCTAGCCAAAACCACAGACATGTCATCCTGGAAAAACTTAGGTGCCCGGCTATAAAGTTCATGAACCCAGCGCATTAGCACAGCCATGTTGTAGATCCAGAGATCTGGGGCCCCCAAACTGCCTTGCTCATGAATTAGAGAAAGATTACAAAGACTAATACGGGCTGAACGACCCCTCCAGAAAACCTGCCGGAGCATACTCCAGAGCTAGCACTTATCCTTAGATGTAATCCAAAAGGAAACGATCTGCAAGGGGTGCAAGACTTGGGCAAGCCACCATTTTAAAGAGCGCAGTCTTACCCAATAGAGAAATGGGTAAATTTTCCACTTATCACACTGCTTCTTAATATGATCAATTTTATTCCATACATTGAGCTTCTAGAGGCACTGGAGATCTGCGCTAAGATAAATTCCCAAATGTATGATAACCCCTGGGACTTTCTTAAGAAGAGGAGAGGGGTTGGGGACACCAGGGCATCACAATACAAAATTTCAGATTTATCATCATCAATTTTTAAACCAGAAAAAAAAAAGCCAACACAGTTAATAATTTGGACAACTGCAGACACATCCCTCACGTGGTCCCGCCAAAACAAAAGCATGTCATCCGCAAAAAGATTTTCTGCTCCATAGTGCCTAAGGGAATGCCTACAACTGTGGCAGTTGCATGCAATTTAATGGCAAGGGATTCCAATGTGAGGACAAAAAGAAGCAGAGACAATAGGCATCCCTGTCAGGTGCCCCAGTGTAGGGGGAACGGAACAGTAAGTGCCCTATTCAATAGAAGTTGGGCTTCAGGAGCCTTATACAAAACCCATAGCCACTTTAGAAAATCCCCCCAATCCCATAGTGACCCAACACTTATATTCCCAATTTACCCATTCAAATGCTTTTTCGGCATGCAGGCTAACCAGCAGCAACCACTCCCCAATACTGGTCCAAAGATGAAGTGCCAGGAGAGCCCGAACTGTTGGTGGATGCACACTGCCCTGGAACACAGGGCCGCCGCCACCCCTCCCCCCCAATTGTGCTGCCCTGCCCCTTACCTTCCTGCATCTGCTCCTCCCTCAGTCTATGCCCGCCCCTTACCTTCCTTTATCTGCTCCTCCCTCAGTCTCTCACTCTCCTGTTCCTATGTGCCAGGACCCAGGTTATTGTGTTAACGCAATCACCCGAGTCCTGACACACAGGAGCAGGAGAGGGACAGACCGAGGGAGCAGAACCTGCCTGCCTCGAGCAGCTTTGTTGGTGCTAGGCCCCCCTTAGAGGCCGGGCCCATGGAATCTTGCCCCCCCCCATACCCACTCTCGGTGGCCCTGCTGGAACATAGCCAGTCTGGTGTGCGTTCACCAACTGAGGGAGAACCAAGTTCAGCCTGGAAGCCAAAACTGAGGTGATGATTGAAGAACTTGGTTAATCAAAGAAACGGGGCAATATGAACCCACCAACTCAGAATTCCTGCTAGGCTTAGGGAGGAAAACCACATGGACCCTATTCTGATATCGCCCCATTTCCCCCCAGCAAGGAATTCTGTGTACAAGGCATAGAGGGAGTCCACTACTAAATCAGCCATTAGAGATGGATGGGGATTCACGTACTACAGTGTCCCGTACCCATATCTTAGTAATACAGATCTGAATTTTGGAGGGATGGACCAGATTAGCTAATAGTTTACTGGTTTTATTCCCCCAATTATATAACTTATATTTATACAGGAAAATGTCTGACCTGATTCAAAAGGGCATCCAGTTCCAATTGAACTTTTAACGTTTTGTCCTTGTCAGAGGTGCTCAAGGTAGCAATAGGTTTCTTTCTCCAATATTAAAGCTGTACAGTAAGGACCAGGATGCGAGCATCTCTCCGCTTGCGAGCATGGCTAATGATTTTACCCTTCAATATGGCTTTGGCTGTTTCTCAAAAGTTAGTGGCACCAGGGGGCTTCCCTGTCCCAGGAGGAGGCATGTTTGTGTTGATAAACTCCTGCCAAGACTTCCTTAAATACACCTGGAAATCCCAATCCTGACACAGGATTGTGTTCAGGTGCCCCCAGACAAAATTGAAGCTGCAACTGAAGAGCAGACTGGTCAGATATAATAGATGGTAGTATATTAACTGATGAAATAGAGAAAAATGCAGCTTCTGATACCAAAAAATAGTCCAATCTATTATAGGCATTATGAACCTTAGACAAAAAATGTATAATTGGAATCCAGGGGCTGCAATGTATGCTAGGTAGCTAATATAATTGGGGCATAAGAAAGCTGACTCCCAGTGCTCTAGGTGGTTGACAGTCAAATTGTGGCTGAGCAAATATATTAACCCCCACACACATACACACACAAGCACCACAGTGTAACCGTCAAATTGGCCCATGAGCTTCAAAAGCTTGGAGAAGAAAACATGGTTCTATACATTTAGTGCATAAATATTTGCACAAATTAAATTGTGACCTTTTATTTCACCCAGAAATATAACATTCTTATCTATAAGCAATTTATGTACTAAAACATCTAACCCCTTTTGAACTAAAATCGTCACTCCTCGCTTTCTGCCATCAAAAGAGGATGCCCAAACCCGTCCCACCCACGCCCTCCTCAACTTTTTATGTTCAAAATCTGAGAGATGCGTTTCTTGCAAAAATGCCACTTTTGTCTTGTGCTTCTTAAAATAAGTTAGGATCCTAGTTCACTTGACTGTTGAATGGATTCCATCTACATTCAAGGAAATAAGTCGCAAAGATCCACAGACAGCAGCCAGAGAAAATAGTAAAAAACATATATTTATTTTATTTATTGGGATTTATTAACTGCCTGCATGAAGAGATTCACCCAATGCAGTGTACAATAGGTACAGTTTTTAATATAAAACAGTATAACAATAGTAAAATAACCAAGTATAAACATAAATACAATAAATGAAGTAAACTAACAGTAAATTGAAACCTAATAATAGAACTACAGTGAAACAGTATAAAAAATACACACATTTAACAGCACTGGAATTCAAATACCAGAGATATAATACAATGTTAGCAAAATACTAATAATACACCTAATAAGCATGCATTAGAACATTCAACTAACATAGGTATGATGCTAATGATTTTCTACAATACAGCTGTTCATATAGCTGAGGGACCAAGTGCAGCTATATTATGGGAACAAGATGCGTGGTATAGAGTCAGTTGGGATACTTAGATGGTTAGCTAAACTCAAGACAAGTTCTTTGTATAGTTAAGCAAGAGATAAGGAACTGATCTAAGTTACAGTGTGTATAGCAAGCTAGTTCAGGTGCAGAATGAGTATATAGGACAGGACGAGAGCCCAAGCCCATGTGCCATCCCTTCCAGACCAAACAGATATATTATTGCCCCAACACACTTCCTCCAGATCCCAAAGGACCACAAAAACCAATTAAGGAGAACTGCATTCCCAAAAAGACCCCCCCCCCAAAAAAAAATAACAACCCCCTAAATGGACCAACAAAGAAGCACACATCCCCATACACAAGCTCCACCCATACAGTCTTACCACACACACCCTTTCTTTCCCAACCCATGCTTACACACGATCCCCAACACTATTCCCAATCCAAAACCCCACATGACCTTCAGCCATGAAAGCCAGAGCCCCATCAAAGAAACACCCCTCCACCCTCACTAATACGGTGGCAATATAGATATTATAGTGCAAAGCTCCTAAAAATTCTTGGTTTTTTTTGTCTTTAACTAGGCGGCAAATGGGTCACACAAAACACAGAACAACATCATATAAACATCACCCAGCTTAGGGTAGTTCAAAAGCTAAAATGAGAATGGCTAGAGAGGCCAAGTGGACCTGAATCCAGGAACATAAAAAGACATGGACCTTCACCAGGCACAGTTGCCACCAAAGAATAGCAGAGAGAGGCAGCTGCATATCCAAAAGTGGCAGCAGTACAACTGGGGCTGAAGTAAAAGTCAGCATAGAGTCCTTATAAAAGCCTTGAGCTACTCCAGAGTATTACAGAGCATGACAGAGTAGCCATGGGTAATTTGCACTTTGCCAGGAAATTGCACCACAGTGTACTCCCTGATTCTTGAGATCAGTATAATATGGTGCCAAAGCGTGTCAGTTGGCTGCCACTTGGAAGAGTAATTGAAAAGGAACAGCTTACTGCCTTCATATTCCAGAGACATGGCCTTCCAAGAAAGGGAAATGGGACTTGATATACTGCCTTTCTGAGGTTTTTGCAACTACATTCAAAGCGGTTTACATATATTCAGGTACTTACTTTGTACCAGGGGCAATGGAGGGTTAAGTGACTTGCCCAGAGTAACAAGGAGCTGCAGTGGGTATTGAACACAGTTCCCCAGGATCAAAGTCCACTGTACTAACCACTAGGCTACTCCTCCACTCAAGCACTCCTTGTCTTTAAAGTTCATCATCTGAGCCACAACTAGCCAGGGGTGTTGGTTCTCTGCACATGGTGGCCCCACACGATGAACCCACTCAATTTTCAGGCTGCCACCTGGAAGCTTCATAACCAAAGTTTGAAGAAGCCAGGTGTCCACCAATGTCCAAAAAGCCTGAGAGGATAAAGTGTCATGGAAGCCCACAATGTGTAGGTTATTCCTACGACTTCTATTTTCATGATCTTCAAGCCGGTCCACTAAGATCTTGCAGTGGTTCTCCAGATCCTGGACTTTCACTTCCAGCGCCACAGTACTATCCTCCTGGTGTGACACCTGCTCCTTGACCTCAGTCAGTTTGGCCACATGTCCTTGATTTCATTGACTGTAGTCTGGAGCTTGGTATGTTTTTCAACCGGTATAGCCAGTGGTGTGCTGGAGCCGGCTCGCACCAGCTTGCAAGAGCCGCTTGTTAAATTTTGACAGCTCTTGCGAGCCGGTTGTTGTTGGGGGCGAGCCGGCTCCACTGCGGGAGGTAAGCATGGCAGGAGGGCGCCATCACAGGCCATGCTTACCTCCCCTGCCGCTCCGAAGCATATCCAACCATGTCCTTCACCCCCACCCTCCCCTCCCGCTCACCTCCATCTTTTTTTAATTACCTCCGTCGAAGCGCGCACCATTTAAAGCCCTGCTGCGTGCTGGCCATCTCCAGGCTTTGGATGATGTTCGTGCCTTAGTCCCGCCTTCGCGAAAAAAGGAAATGATGTCAGAATGAAGGCGGGACTAAGGCACGAACATCATCCGGAGCCTGGAGACGGCCAGCACGCAGCAGGGCTTTAAATGGTGCGCGCTTCGACGGAGGTAATTAAAAAAAAAAAAAGTCGGAGGGGAGCGGGAGGGGAAGGTGGGAGCGAAGGACATCTTTGGACATGCTTCGGAGCGGCAGGGGAGGGAGGAGAATCGCTGGATGGGTAGAGGGGGGCAGGGGAGAGGCATGCTGGGCATGGGTGGGTAGAGGGGCAGGGGAGAGAAGAGAATTGCTGGGTATGGATGGATAGAGAGGGGCAGGGGAGAGAGGAGAGTTTCAGGACATGGATGGAGGGGAGAGCAAGAGAAATTCTGGACATGGATGGAGGGGAGGGAAGGGAGAGAGAAGAAATGCTGGACATGGAGGGAAGATAGAGGAAGGAGATTAGATGAGGGAAAAGGAAGTGAGGAGAGAAACTGCACATGGATGGAGAAAATAGGAAGAAGCTAGATCCACTGGACAGTCAAGTATGCGGAGGACCAGAAATGAAGAAGAAAGGAGGAAAGAAAAGAAATAAATGGAAAGAAAGCCCTGGAAACGGAGTCAAGGGAACAGATAGAGAGCAGCAGAAGCAGATACTGGACCAGCATGATCAGAGAAACAAAGTCACCAGACAACAAAGGTAGAAAAAAAATAATTTTATTTTCATTATAGTGTTTGGAATATGTCCACTTTGAGAATCAGGTGCTGAACGTTAAAAGTTTATATTTATTTACTTATTTATGGCATTTTATCCCATATTAAACATGAATTAGATTGGAACCTGGGATAATTTAAATTTGTTTTCCTGGAGAGAGTAATGTGTTGGCCGCCCCCCCCCCCCCCCGGGGTATAGCCAGCTCTGCAATTTGTTTTGGGGGGGGGCGCAGGGGGGGGGGGGGGCGCGGTGGTGGACCGGGGGGGGGGGGGGGCGCCGAGGTGGACCAGGGAGAGAGCCTGTTGTTAAAAATTTACCAGCACACCACTGGGTATAGCAGACAAATTCAGAGTAATCTCCCACACTGCTTCTTCCTGCAGGGTAACAACTGCTGTCGAAGATGTGGCCTCTGATACCATCTTGAGAGCCTTGTGCTTCTGCTGTACCGGCTGCAGTGTACGAATCGGCATACCACAAGTACAGCTGTGCAGGTCTAAGTCTCTCACCCTGAGCTGGGTCCTGAAATGTCAGGCTGTATGGCCCACCAAAAAAAAGTTATAGAACAGGGAAATTTGGAAAGGTTGCGGTTGGAGACAGTTTGGACCATCTGTCTGAAAGGGAGGGATATCTTCCTGAGGAGCATCTGCGGTTAGGTGTGAAAAGGGGGTCATCTGTGTAAACAAGGTTATCATAGGAGTGTATGGGAGCCTATTGATTTGAATGCAAGCAGAAGGGTATAAAAACTGACAGCAAATGTAAGCAAGGTGGAGAACTCCAAAGGCGTGTCATGCTGCCCATCAGACCTCCACACCTGCTCGTGTATCTAATCATCTTGTATTATCTGGTAAGTTGGCAAATACAGTGCTGTAGCGAGGGCGGCTGACACCCGGGACGGGTCGCCGCTGCGCCCCCCCCCCCTGGGTGCAGCACGGCGCCCCCCCCCCCCCCCCCCGGAGTGCATTCTTGCTTGCTTTAGAAGTGAGAGACTGGCGGGAGGGCCGATCTGCCCCCGAGTCCACGTCGCTGGGAGCTGCATCGGCTCCATTGGTTCCTTGCTCTCTCTGCCCCGGAACAGGAAGTAACCTGTTCCGGGGCAGAGGGAGCAAGGAACCAACGGAGATGACACCCCCCCAGCAGCGTGCACCCCACCGCTCCCCCCTTCCTATGCCACTGGGCAAATAAAACTATATATCTTTACAACTAATCTTCCCTTTCTCCTTTATTGTATCCTGTGTAACTGTCCTTCTGGATTGATTGGGTATTAGGAAGTACTTCCATACTCCCACACAAATATGGAGTCAGATGATTATATGGTTAGCCTTCTGGAGGTTTTCTCTGGTAAGTGGAAAGCCAAATGGCATTACCAGACAGAACCCGGTGAACATTTAAACACCCATAAAATTCATCTTTCACACTCCTCCTGCGACTTGACGACCCTGAATAATTTTGTGTCATCTGCGAATTTAATTACCTCACTAGTTACTCCGATCTCTAGGTCATTTATAAATATGTTAAAAAGCAGCGTTCGGAGTTAGCGCTCAGGGTACCGTTATTGTGTGACTCCTGCATCCAGCAGTTCTGGTGGTAAAAAGAGCTAAATAGAGCTAAATAACGGTTAATCCACCTCTGGTGTTTTTTGTCTGTTAACTCAGTGGGCCAACCGGGACTCACTGCAGCCAATATGTGATATTAAAAGTTGGGTCCCTTGAAACAGCAGGGGACCCAGGATCTTAAAAGCTAAGTGGCACTTTACACAGTTTGTTTGTGTTTGAGATTGCACAGTTTGACACGTATTAAAAAATAAAATAGTGCAATGATTAGCAACTTGTGGACTACATTACTGACTATATATGTTGACAAATCTCTCGTCTGTCCCCTTCTCCTCTACTGCTAATTCCAGACTCTGTTCCTTCTATCTCGCTGCACCACACGCCTGGAATAGACTTCCCGAGCATGTACGTCTAGCCCCGTCTTTGGCCGTTTTCAAGTCCAAATTAAAAGCCCACCTCTTTGACACTTGCCTGTACCTTTTTATCCCCTCCTCTTTAATTCCCCTTACCCCTTAGTTGTTCTGTCTGTTACCTGTCTTATTTAGATTGTGAGCTCTTTGAGCAGGGACTGTCTTTATGTGTCTGGTGTACAGCGCTATAGAAGTGTTAAGTAGTAGTAGTATATTAGACCAAGTTGGTCTGTGCTAGTCCTTAAGAAAATCTATGATCACAATAAACAAATGTATTGAATAACTGAAGTTTTACTTATGTGTATTGTACATTTGAAGTGGTTGTGGTGAAGTCTGCAATGGATGGGATCCGTATATAGCGGCATCAAGCAGTAGCCAGGAGAAAAACTGAAGTCAGATCACAGTTAAAGAATATCTTTTTCTTTCTGAATTAGTTATGGTTCCCAACAATGTTTCAATGCTGAAAACCTATATAGCCAGGAATTTCTCCCTATCCATAATGATTTCTCATGAACTGTAGTTCCAGCTCTATTTCCCACCAGAGCTGCTGGATCTTGATGTTCTTTCTAACTCAAACTGTCTACCTACATCCCACTCTCTTTACCATCTCACTACAGATGTTATATATTCACCTAGACCCAAACATTGCCCAGCTCTTTTACAGTAAAAATAAAATTACCCAGTTGCCTGAAGGTAGGATGAAGAGGACAGAAGAAATAGCTAGGAATGGATGGAGAGGATGATATTGGCTGTTGATTCCACACATCTACACCTAGATGTGTGACCAGACCTGGCAAAACTGCGTTATTAGCTCTCTACTAGGATCTCTAGTCTCTATGTGCTTCCTCTATCACACACTGACACCAAGGAGGTTGAAGAAAACAGGAGACTGGCTGTTCCTATCCTATCTAGTCCATTACATGGGCTGGCCAGTAGGCGGAGCTTTAGTTCACCCAAAACAATAGCAAATGCTATTGAAAACAATAGCAAAAGATTATTAAAAATAAATGCATGGTCCATCTGTAAAAAGGTTAAAGCTGTTCCAGTTGGATAGACGCTACCTTAAAAGGTGGAGGACAAAAGATGTTGTTTTGTTTACTTATTTGACAGCTTTTTAATTTATTTGAAAGTTTCTCATATCTAGAAGAAAGGGACTTGATATATATCGCCTTTCTGTGGTTTTTGCAACTACATTTAAAGTGGTTTTATAGCATATAGAGATACTTATTTGTACCTGGTGCAATGGAGGGTTAAGTGACTTGCCCAGAGTCAGAAGGAGCTGCAGTAGGAATCGAACCCACTTCCCCAGGATTAAAGTCTGCTACACTAACCACAGCTACTCCTCCACATAAAATCATGAAATAAATATTGAATATCACTAAAACAGCTTAAAAATTATTATAGTTGGTAGAAGCAGCAGTTATAACCTCTGTATTTTGTGCTAATTTTTCTATACTGTTCTATACAAATGGTGAGATATCAGTGAGGATATCCTGTTTCTTGATGGGTTCATCTTAACTGTTGTAATCTGCCTTGGAAAGCCTGGTGTTATAAAGATAGAATATACTGAAATTAAATGGAAGTAAAATTAAACTGTTCTTTGGGGCACATGGAATCACATCTGTATCTGTTTTGTTTAAATTTACATTTTAGATACACAAATGGATTCTTCAGTTTTGAGCATATTTCAGGGCTAAGTGGTTTTATAAGTCAAAATAAAATAAGTATTTTGTTTCATGCAGATCTTTAATTTGTTTAAGCATAATTAAATGGGCTACAAGCCCCTAATGCAGTCCATGGCTTTCTTGTATTTTGTGCTGACTTATACTGTGCCAAAACCGACGACTCCTATCTCTTCTAAATGGTCAATAATAAAAGAGCTTATTGTGAACACGATCCACCCTAAAAGGCTGTTTTCCGGCTGTACATGAGGAATTGTGATATTGAATAAATAAGTGTATGTTTGTGTCCATAGTTATGCATCCAAAGGTTATATAATCCTTTCAAGATAGTTAATCATTTAACATATTAGTGGAACATAACCACAGAGGCATGGTGTGGTTGCATTTTCAATGTGGTAATACTAGGGCCCAGCTAAGTAACAGGTTATTTTGAGTTAGTTTTCACTGGAACAAACTTGATTTCTTTGTGCCATCACCACGTGGCTGGCTAGGCAGTGTCTTAAAGGGTGGAGGATAAAGGATTTTATTTTATTTTTACATTTATATCCCACATTATCTCAAACAAACTCGGGTTCAATGTGGCTTATGTTTGAAAATACAGTGAGACAGAATAATAGAATTCAGTTATATCATGGGAGCAAGTACGTGGATATGTCTGAAACATTTAACAAAGATGAGATTACCATACATACCCAGCTGGGCATTTAAAAGTCTGTCCTTTAATGATGCCGCATGTTCAGAAATCATAGCCATAAGTATAGACAGTTATTCAAATATTATCTCATGCATACATCAAAGCAAACAACAACTTTTACAGAGTACATCCAAATGTAATTTTTATTTTTTAATATCCATCTTCTTATATTCCAGATGGCAGATGTACATATCAGCAGGACCCAAAGCAGTCCAAAAACGAGTAAAAACAAACAACAACAACAACAGCACCACCACAGTTTATACCTAATTGTTCAACTACCCTTAGGATTCACCTTTGGGTTTAAAAAGCAAAACTATGGGGCCCTTTTACTAAACTGCCTAAAGCATGCCAAAATGGAGTTACCGCCCGACTACCGCGTGGCTCTTGTGATAATTTCATTTTTGGCATGTGTGTCTGAAAAATATTTTTTATTTTCGGGCGCACATAATGGATGCGCGCCAAGTGGCATTTGACCTGCATAGTTCATTACCACCCGGATTCTTTTACACCAGGTCAATGGCTGGCGGTAAGGTCTCAGACCCAAAATAGATGTGCAGCAATTTTGATTTTGCCGCACATCCATTTTTGACAAAAAAAGAGGCCTTTTTTACAAGTGCACTAAAAAATGGATCGGTGCATGCCCAAACCCCACACCTACACTACTGCAAGCCATTTTTCAGTGCGCTTTTGTAAAAGGACCACTGTGTGCATGTAAGGACTGGATAAATTAATAAAAACAAAGTTTACAGCACATGCCCTTAATATGTAATACTTGGCATCAATAATGAAACAGTGATGGAATATTCACATAGCAAGCAGTCTGAGCCAACAAATTCCATTGAACATAATTAACTTTATATGAACTTGACAACTAATAGTGTGCTGAACTGGACAATGTTGACAAGTTTAGACTGCCTCTGGATAGAACTTCTGCATGAAGGAAGCCCCTACCTCATTATTCAATACATATCTGTGAAATAGTAGTAATAATAAAATAAAAATCAAGTGCATTTGTATAATATACCACTGCATTCCACAAAACAAAAAGAGCAAGTTTCCACATGCCATCTTTTCCTTTTGATGTAGGCACAGGACAATAAAAGATGTTAAATGCTTCCAACTTTGCATTTTTTAAAAGTCTGATTGTTAAGTACCTGATTCTCATAAACTTGATGTCTGTTTTGGTGGCCATTTACTAGGTGAAAACATCTCTGGGAGTTCCTACAGCCAGACCTTCCCACTAACAAAATGATTTAAAATGTACAACAAATTAGTACTCTAACCGAAGAAGGGCAACCTTCTAAAGCTAATCTAGAAATGTATTAAGTTACTAGTAAAAAAGGCCCGTTTCTGACACAAATGAAACGGGAGCTAGCAAGGTTTTCCTCGGAGTGTGTATGTTTAAGAGAGTGTATGTGAGAGTGACTGTGTGAGAGAGAGAAAGAGTGAATGTGCGAGTGTGTCTGTGTGAGAATGAGAGTGTGTGCAAGTGAGAGAGAGTGTGTTTCATACAGATACAGTGTGTGCGAGAGAGAGAGAGTGTGTAAGACACAGACTCTCGTGAGACCAAGTTTATGAGACCAAGAGAGTGTGTGACTGTGTGACACATAGAGAATGAATGTGATACAGTGTGAGACAGAGTGTGTGAGAGTGAGAGAAAGACACTGACTGTGAGAGAGAGTGTATGAGAGAGTTTGTGTGTGTGACAGAGATGCCCCCCCCGCCCTCCCCCTATCTCTCTCTCTGGTTTCAGGCCCACCCCCCTCCATCCCTCCCTCTCTCTCTCTGGTGTCAGGCCCCCCCTCCCTCCATCTCTCTCTCTGGTGTCAGGCCCCCTCCTCTCCCTTTCTTTCTGGTGTCACGCCCCCCCTCCCTCTCTCTCTGGTGTCAGGCCCCCCTCCTTCCCTCTCTCTATCCTTGTGCATCTTCTGTGGTTTGGGGGGGAGGGGTGTGTGAAAGATAACGTGTGTCACGGAGCTACATTGTGTGTGTCTGTGCCACAGAGTATGTGTGTGTGTGTGTGTGTACATGTGAGTGAGGGTGGGGTGTATCTATAGGTGGTGGTGTCTGTTTTTTTTGTGTTAAATGTTTTTTTTTGGGGGGGGATGTGCCTTGCTGGCAAAGTGGGATGAAGTGGTGTGTGGCTTTGAGTGTGGTTATTGTTGCAGGGATGATATACAGTGAGAGTGAGATTGAGTGTGCATGTATCCTTGTGTATCTTCTGTGGTTTTGTGGGGTAGGGGGACTTGTGAAAGATCATGTGTGTCACTGAGCTACATTGTATGTGTCTGTGTAACAGAGTCAGTTTTTGTGTGTGTGTGTGAGTGGGGTGTATTTGGAGGTTGGTGGTGAGTGTCTGTGTTTTTGTTAAATGTTGTTTTTTTTTTTTTGGGGGGGGGGAGGGATGTGCCGTGGTGGCAAAGTGGGATGAAGTGGTTTGTGGCTTTGAGTGTGGTTTTTGTTGTAGGGATGATATAGAGTGAGAGAGAGAGATTGAGTGTGCATGTGTCCTTGTGCATCTTCTTTGGTTTTGTGGGGGAGGGGGGCTTCTGAAAGATCATGTGTGTCACTGAACTACATTGTGTGTGTCTGTGTCACAGAGTAAATGTGTGTGTGTGAGTGACGGTGGGGTGTATTTTGGAGGTTGGTGGTGAGTGTCTGTGGTTTTGTGTTTTTGTTTGTGTGTGAAATGTTGTTTTTTTTGTGTGTGTGTGTGGGGGGGGGGGGGTGGTTGGGAGATGTGCCGTGGTGGCAAAGTGGGATGAAGTGGTTTGTGGCTTTGAGTGTGTTTTTTCTTGCAGGGATGAGAGAGAGAGAGATTGAGTGTGCATGTGTCCTTGTGCATCTTCTTTGGTTTTGTGGGGGAGGGGGGCTTCTGAAAGATCATGTGTGTCACCGAGCTACATTGTGTGTGCCTGTGTCACAGAGTCAATTTGTGTGTGCGTGTGTGTAAGTGAGTGTCGGTGGGGTGTATTTGGAGGTTGGTGGTGAGTGTCTGTGTTTTTGTGAAATTTTTGTGTTAAATGTTTGTTTTTTGGGGGGGGGGGGTTGGGGGAGGTGTTGTGCTGGCATAGTGGGATGGAGTGGTGTGTGGCTTTGAGTGTGTTTTTTGTTGCAGGGATGATATAGAGTGAGAGAGAGAGAGAGATTAAGTGTGCATGTGTCCTTGTGCATTTTCTTTGGTTTTGTGGGGGAGGGGGGCTTCTGAAAGATCATGTGTGTCACCGAGCTACATTGTGTGTGCCTGTGTCATAGAGTCAATTTGTGTGTGCGTGTGTGTAAGTGAGTGAGTGACGGTGGGGTGTATTTGGAGGTTGGTGATGAGTGTCTGTGTTTTTGTGAAATTTTTGTGTTAAATGTTTGTTTTTTTTTGGGGGGGGGTTGGGGGAGGTGTCGTGCTGGCATAGTGGGATGGAGTGGTATGTGGCTTTGAGTGTGTTTTTTGTTGCAGGGATGATATAGAGTGAGAGAGAGAGAGATTAAGTGTGCATGTGTCCTTGTGCATTTTCTTTGGTTTTGTGGGGGAGGGGGGCTTCTGAAAGATCATGTGTGTCACCGAGCTACATTGTGTGTGCCTGTGTCACAGAGTCAATTTGTGTGTGTGTGTAAGTGAGTGACGGTGGGGTGTATTTGGAGGTTGGTGGTGAGTGTCTGTGTTTTTGTGAAATTTTTGTGTTAAATGTTTGTTTTGGGGGGGGGGTGGTTGGGGGAGGTGTCGTGCTGGCAAAGTGGGATGGAGTGTTGTGTGGCTTTGAGTGTGGTTTTTGTTGTAGGGATGATATAGAGTGAGAGAGAGAGATTGAGTGTGCATGTATCCTTGTGCATCTTCTGTGGTTTTGTGGGGGAGGGGGGCTTCTGAATGATCATGTGTTTCACTGAGGTAAAAAAAAGTTTGTGTGTGTGAGTGAGGGTGGGGTGTGTTTGGAGGTTGGTGGTGAGTGTCTGTGTGTTTGTGATATTTTTGTGTTATATGTTTTTTTTTTGGGGGGGGGGGGGGATGTGCTGTGCTGTGCTGGCAAAGTGGGATGGAGTGGTGTGTGGCTTTGAGAGTGGTTATTGTTGCAGGGTGTTGGTAGTGGAATGTGTGTGTTTCTGTGGTATTGTGAGTATGTGTTTTTTGTCTATCCCTGACAGGAGGGGTTGGGGGTGGGGGTCCGTGGGTTGGTGAAATGTGAGGGTGGTTGGAGGGGGGTCAGCCTTTGCTGAGGGTTGGAGTGGGTTGTCCGTGTTTTTTTTTTTTTTTGCGTTGTGGTGTCAAAGGAGGAGGATTTGTTTTTGAAATTAGAGGGTTTTGTTGTGGTTTTGGAGGTGGTTCTGCGTGTTTTCTATTTGGGGGGGGTGGAGGGGGGATGTATTGTGTGTGTGTGTTTGTGTCTGTCAGTGACGGGGGGGTCGGTGGGTGTGTGAAATGCGGGGGTGTTTGGAGTGGGGTCTGCGTTAGTTGAGGGGTGGAGTGGGTTGTGTTCTTAATCCTGCTGGTTCTTTTTTTTTGGAACTCATAGTAACATAGTAGATGACGGCAGAAAAAGACCTGCATGGTCCATCCAGTCTGCCCAAGACAAACTCATATGTGTATACCTTACCTTGAATTTGTACCTGTCCTTTTCAGGGCACAGACCATATAAGTCTGCCCAGCAGTATTTCCCGCCTCCCATCACCGGCTCTGGTACAGGCCGTACAAGTCTGCCCTCCCCTATCCTCTCCTCCCAATCACCACCCCCTCTTCCCCCCACCTGCTCTGCCACCCAATTTCAGCTAAGCTTCTGAGGATCCATTCCTTCTGCACAGGATTCCTCTATGCATATCCCACGCATGTTTGAACTCCGTCGATGGAGCTTGCCTGCAAGTGTGAGGTAGGGTGTTACGGAGGGACGACGGCCTGTGAGGGCGGGGGATGAGGGTGGGGTCCTCTACGGTCGGAGGAGTGTCGTGACTGGAGGTGGGAGAGTATGTTTGATTTTTTCGCCGATTCGGGACTGTTTTGGTGGAGGAGGGGGAGGTCTGGAGTCTGATATTAGATTGCGGGTGTCCGAAATCGGATGACGGTGTCTGGTGACGTGGTCCAGTGGCATTTCAGGAGGGGTGAGTGTCAGAGCACCGGGGGGGGGGGGGGGGGGGGGGGGGCTGTTTTGGAGTGTGTTTGAGAGTTTTTCTTTACCGGTGCTGCGCTGTATTTCTCGGCGGTTGTGTTCCGTTGACGTTGGGGCACGCTGTTTGGGGCGTGTTGCTTTGTGCTGGTTGGTTATTGTTGCTGGTGACGTACCAGGAAGTTCCGACGTCATTTCATCAGATGGAGAGCATGAATTTTATTACATTTGTACCCCGCTCTTTCCCACATACAGCAGGTCCAGTGTGGCTTACATAGTAAAAGAAAGCATCTTACATGGTAAAGAATACAGTAAAAACAAGGAAATGTAGGAACAGTATTATAAATTGTGATGATCATAACTACTTACTACTACTTAACATTTCTAATGACTCGAGGTTTATGTCCACGCAGTCAGCTTCAGAACGTTGGAGGTGCGTTTTATTATATAGGATGTCCAATAAAAAGGGTATCATCTCATTTTCTTTTCCATGTTTTATTTTGTTTTATTTTTATTGGTTACCTTTAAAAGTGGACTAACACAGCTACCACACCTCTCTACTCTAACCTCTAGAGTGGAGGAGAAGCCTAGTGGTTAGTGTAGTGGACTTTGATCCTGGGGACGTCAGACTCACAGAAACAGAAGCCTACGTGGCCGCATTGCTGATCTGCAAGGGCAGGCTTCTACATGGGCTGTCGGTAGTGGAGGAGTAGCCTAGTGGTTAGCGCTGTGGACCTTGATCCTGGGGAACTGAGTTCGATTCCCCCTGCAGCTCCTTGTGACTCTGGGGCAAGTCACTTAACTCTCCATTGCCCCTGGTACAAAATAAGTACCTGAATATATGTAAACCGCTTTGAATGTAGTTGCAAAAACCTCAGAAAGGTGGTATATCAAGTCCCACTTCCCCTAACCAATGAAACCAATACTTCATCTGTGTACATTCATATGCTGTACATGCCAGCATGTATAAATTCTACCAACAATAAAGAACACTATCTTGAATGTACTAGATGACAGGTGCGCGAGTAAACAAAGGCTAACCTAAGAGGCTTAACTTTTTGACGTCATCCCGCCTCCGGTTTTCTTCACCCTCCTTGACTGACCACATGCACACAGACAAAAAAAGGCGGCTCAACGCGTTGGCTTTCGGGCGCCTATCAGGAGCCGCCTGCAAGTGCCTCACCAGTTACTGGGCAGACTTTCCCAAACACTCCACTCCCTGAGATTATTATTATGCACGTAGTTGCCGGTGGGGGAGGGGTGCGAACAGGAAGTGTCGGCACTGGCAGTGTGTGGTGTGAACTGAGAGCTGGTACCCGACCCGAGTTGTTGAGTGAGATACCCCTGCGCCCTTGACTTCCGGTTTCAGACGGGTCATCGTGTCGTCTTTTTTAAAAATCTTTTTTTTTGGACAGGCTGAAACATGGGGGGAAGGAGTCTTCATCTGTGGAGTCCATCTGGCCTGCTGTTGATACTTATACTTTTCCTTCAGCACCAGCAGGTAATGTCTAACTCCCTCCACCCCTCCCCCTACAGCTTTAAACAGTAAAAAAAAAAAAAAAAACACCACAACAACCACCACCACACACTTGACCCTTTCAGAGCTGCCCAGGTACCCAGTTAAACTGAATTAACGGGTAGTATCAGAAACTACAAACTGCCAAAAGAGCTTTTCTCCTGGAACTTAGCTGTTCTTTCTTTTTATTATGTATAACATGGGATTTCGCACCAAATCTTTAATAGTAGTATAAAAAACAATGTTCATAGAAAACAGACTGTTAATTTGTTTTCAAGGTGGTTTGCAAACTGTGAAGTATCTTCAGAAGTGAAGTTTACATTATACAAGCTACCAGTTTTTAAATTGTTAGAAGTTCACATAATAGTGTCATTAAGAGGACGTACAAGCAGGTAAACAGTTATTTCCTGTGTATCCAATTGTTGATATATGTAAATGCTATTTGGCAACTAGGTTAATCCCTTCCTCAACCCTGTTTACTTTTTTTTTTTTTTTTAAGTTTTTCAACAAATTTCACAAGTACAAACACTTAATACAGCCTGGAAAATCATCACAAATAAGAGCAAAAAAAAATTAAACTATTATCTCAGAATTTGAAATGAGCTTTCTTAGACCACTGTTCGTGAGAAGCGTGTCAAACAGGAAATTGTAGGAGTATATAAAGCATATATTACAATTTAAAGGCTATGTGATATTCCATTTATCTTCTTATTCTAACATTATTTAAGCCTTTTCAAATCTAGAAAAGATTTTAATTGTTCAGGAGTGTAGAATATATATTTATTTTCACCAAATCAAATCAAAAATTTGCATGGATAGGCTAAAAAGAATATACTCCCAAGTTCCACCACTTCTTTTTTTCAGATTCAGAAAAACCTTTATCCTGTCTTGTGTCATTTTTGTAACATCTGGATAAATCCACATTTTTTCAGATCCAGAAAGTTTCTTAGAGTGTTTGAAATATAGTCTCATGATATCATTTAAGTCCTGCTCAAAGACAAAGGAGACCAATAAAGTAGCTCTCTCAGATACATTTTCTATGGATTGCTCCAAAATAGCTGATATATTGTTCAAATCGATATCAATTTTTCCTTTTCTTCCTTCGATTTCCCCAACTTGTTTCCCAGGTCTTTTAGGTAAGTAATAAATCTTATTGATAGGAGGAATAGCCTTCTGAGGAATTTTTTAAGTTTCTTGCAAGTATCTTTTGAATAAGTCCAGAGGCAGCTGGCCTGGTACTTTTGGGAAATTCAGAAGACGGAGATTTAGTTTTCTATTATAATTTTCAATCTGTTCTATTCTTCTATGTAAATTTGTTTTATCTTTGACCGTTGCTGAATTAAATTCTTGAAATTGTTTTATTTCTACTTGAATCGAATTGAACTTAGTGGAAAAATCTTCTTTCACAACTTCAACGTTTTGTACCAACTCATCGAATTTAATGGATAAAGCAGAAACCTCACCTGAGGAGTTTTGTAGTGTTGCATCCATTTGCTTTAACTTTAACCAGATTTTCTCAAGGCTCACCTCCGCTGTTTCTTTCTGAGAAACCGCTTAACTCACGGGTCTCTTCTAGAATTTTCTGACGCAATGGTAGGCCCTCGCCAGCAAGTCCGCTCGCCACATCTTCGGTGAGGTGGATACTCGCTCCTATCGATGCCGTTAATGCTGGGCAAGGAGAGATGTTAGAATCTGAGGGAGGCGATAGTGATGTTTCCAATCCCAGCTGAGGTTCCGCTCCTCCGGATGCCTCTGCTATGGGAATTACAACCCTCAGTTCACTCAAGGAACTCCCGGTGAGGAAGCGGTCTAGGCTTTGCTGGGTTGACAAAGGGGTCGAGGTAGGCGGGAGTATAGACCTCACCAGACCTTTTCTTTTAGAATGAGGCACAGGTTTCCTCCAGCAAAGACGCCTCACTTCTCTCACCAGCTCACCGCCGCCATCTTGACACGCCCCCCTGTATCCCCCTGTTTACTTTTATTGAAGTCAGATCAGTTTGGGTGCTATTTAACATATTTATTAATGATCTGGAAATGGGAACCACCAGTGAGGTGATTACATTTGCAGATGAGACAAAACTATTCAAAGTTGTTAAAATGGATGTGGATTGTGAAAAATTGCAGGAAGACTTGGCATCCAAATGGCATGAGATTTAATGTGGACAAGTGCAACGTGAAGAATAATCCAAATCATAGTTGACGCTAAGTTCCACCCTAGAAGTCGGCACCCAAAAAAAGATCTAGGTGTCATCTTGGACAATACACTGAAATCTTCTGTGTGTAGTATCAGCCAAAAAAGCAAATAAAATGCTAGTAATTATTAAAAAAGGAATAGAAAATAAGACAACATTATTATGCCTCTGTATTGTTGCGCCGTGGTGCGCCTACACCTTGAGTATTGTGTGCAATTCTGGTTACCATATCTTAAAAAAAATATATAGCAGGGGTAACGTGATGCGCTTCAGCTAAGAGGCAGCAATTTCTCCTAGCTCCCTGGCCCTCTCTTCTATCAAGAAGCTTTGAGCTAAATTCACCCTGGTTTTTCTACTACGTGTGAGTAAAGATCGAGAGCCCTCACGCTTATGGACAGATTTGTGCTGAAATCGGGGGCGGACATGGCTGCTAAAAGTGCCAAAAAAGACAACGTTAAAACGCATCTGGGAGCGTTGGTTGAAAGCAAGATGGCGGGAGACGCGGGGCAGCCTCCGGTGCTTTCAGATGAGCTCATTGAAAAGCTTTCTAAAGCAGTGAGTACAGCATTGGGTACCCGGTTGGGTGGAATTCAGGCTGGTGTGCAGGGACTTACCCAGGCGGTCACGGATTTTAACATCAGAGTGTCGGAGTTGGAAGCGCGAGTTGGGGCCGCGGAGGATGGCCTGCAGGGAGTGTTGGACGAGCTGACGATTTTGAAGAAGGAAGTAGCGGGTTGCAATGTTAAACTGGACGATTTGGAAAACCGATCCAGGCGCAACAACATGAGGTTAGTGGGCCTGCCGGAATCGTCGAGCGACTGAGATTTGAAGAATGTTTTGGAAAAGTGGTTTGCAGAGTTAATGGAGAATGAGCTGGCTATGGGAGCTATACAGATTGAGCGAGCACACCGCGTGGGCCGTTGCATGGAGGGAGCGACCAGGCCGCGATTGGTGGTGGTGAGATTCCTAAACTTTGCACAGAAGGAAAAAATTCTGAGGAAATGCAGGTCTATGCAGAATTTGCAATGTCAGAACTCTAAAATCCTGCTGTTTCAGGATTATGGCAGTGGCTCAGCTGAGGAAAAGATATTCGGAAATCTGCAAAAAACTGGTGGAGAAGCAAATCCGATTTACTTTGCAGTTTCCAGCGAGGTTCTGAGTGGTCAAAGAAGGAAAAGCTCATGTTTTTGAAAATAACAAAGCAGCAAAAAAGCAGATGCAGCAGTGGTTCCCGAATTGAACGTTATGACCCCATTTTTGGAGTGAGATTCTTGCCCTGCTGTTTGAGAGTGGTGGACATGTTGAAATATTTGGGCTGGCATTATGTTGAAGAATGAATGTCTCATGGTTTTTGTTGGTGGAGTATTTCTGGGTGAAACAGGTCTTTTGTATATGTAAACTGCACAATTTGGGGCAGTATTAAGGGGGTGAGCGAAAGTAGGGACATGGGGAAATCCGTGGTTTATGTAACAGGGGTAGAGAGAGTGGGGAGAGGGCTGGGATGTGTCACGGGAATGGCCTTTGAGAGTAATGGGGGGGTTCATTGGGCGTAAGGGAGCAGAGGGGCGAGGGGAGGGGGGAAATAGGCAGGGAGGGAGTGGGAGGGGAGGGAGGCGGAGGGTGGGACCTGTGGTGGTTGGAACAGCAGGGGGTGATGGTTGGAAGCTGGATGGAGTGTATGGCTGGGTGGTGTGGACGAGCTTGGTAGCTCACCGTGGGGGAGGCTGGGTCCCAGGGTGGGAAAAACAAGTATGTTTGTTGGAGAGTATCTGTCAAAGTTTTTCTGTTGCATATGGGGTCACATAAGGGTGTAACTTGTGTATTTTGGAATGTGTCTGGAGTTAATTCACCGATCAAAAGAGCTAAGATTCTACAGTATCTGAGTGCACATAAGGCTGGTATTGTTGGGCTGCAGGAAACTAAGCTTAATGATATAGAGCATCAAAAACTAAAGCGTTCATGGGTGGCTCAGTGCTATTATGCGTCTGCACCGAAAAATAAGGCTGGGGTAGCCATCTTAATACGCAAGACGGCTCCCTTTGTGCAGCATAAGGTCACTTTAGATGCAGAGGGCCGGTATGTGATTGTGGAGGGAAAATTGCATCAGTCTAGACTCGCATTAGTTTCTGCTTATGCACCTAATACATCTCAATGGGTATTCTTTAGAACACTAGTAGCTCAACTGTCGGGGATTTCTGGGCCAACAATCCTGGATCCAACTATGGACACTATGGCTGGTATGCAGAGATCTAGACCTAGAACCACGGAGGGGTTGGGGGTTCTGCTAAGGAGTTTAGATTTGGTGGACTCTTGGAGAACACTTCATCCTTTAGAGAGGGATTTTACACATGTCTCGAGGGCACATGCAACGAAATCTAGAATAGACTATATATTCATTTCAAGGGATATATTTCATCAGGTACAGAAGGCAGATATTGGGCCCCTGGTGGTTTCTGATCATACACCTGTACATATCACTGTAGAATTAGGAGGAGTAGGAGTAAGGGGGAGGTGGAAGTTCCCAGCGCATTTATACACTGATCGGACTTTCAGGAAATATCTTAGTCAAAAATGTGAAGAGTATCTGCACAATAACAAAGAGCATAGAACAAACCCAACTTTGTTGTGGGAAGCAGGGAAGGTAGTTATTAGACATCATAGCTTTTGTTGCTAAGAGGAAGAGACAGCAGGCTAGTAGGATGGTGGAGTTGGAAAGGCAGATTAGAATGTTGAAGAGGAGGATGAGCTGTTGCCCTACATAGGCGGGTAGACATGCTTTGGAGCAGGCTTAGGGGGCACTTAATAATTTATTCCAGGAGCAGGCGCAGAAAAATGTCTTCTATCATAGATTCAGACTATTTCAATTTGGAAACAAGCCGGGTAAATTGCTGGCAGACCTTACTAAGAGATGGTCGGGTATGTCAGTATGGGGGTAGGGTAGTGACAGATCAGAAGAAGTTGGAGCAGATTTTTGCCCAATTTTATAGATCGCTATATACGGCAGAGGGGGGTGGTCAGCAGGACAAAATGGAGGCCTTCCTCCAGGCGTGTAATTTGTCAAAAATATCAGAGGAAGAAAGGGTTTGGTTGAATGAGCCCATATCAGAATCTGAACTGCAGGGTGCTATTAAGAACCTCAAGCTTCATAAATCCCCAGGGCCAGATGGGTACAGCGGAAAGTTCTATAAACTTTTAAATGTGCAAGTACTGGGCCTTCTAGGTGAACATTTTGAAGCAGCTGTGCAGGGAGGGTTCTTTCCTGGGGGTTCCAGTGAAGCATTGATCACAGTTCTTCCTAAGCCAGGGAAGGATCCACTACAGCCGGGGTCTTACAGGCCTATCTCTCTCATAAATGTTGATCTGAAATTGCTAGCGAGGGTACTGGCGGAGAGGTTGGCGCTGGTGATATCAAGGTTGGTTGGAAGTGATCAAGTGGGGTTTGTGAAGGTAGGCATGCTGGAGTAAATGTCAGAAAGCTGTTATTGGGTCTTGAGAGGTGTGCACAATTGAATATTCCTGCGACGGCTATAAGTTTTGACTCGGAAAAGGCTTTTGATAGAGTGGAATGGTTGTTTCTGTTCACTCTGTTGGGCTTTTATGGAATTGAGGGTTTTTTTCTTTGGGCCATACGTACCTTATATGCCAATCCTACAGCTGCTGTTTTATTAAACGGGTTTCAGTCGGAGTATTTCCCGTTGGGAAGTGGCACACGGCAAGGATGTCCTTTATCGCCTTTGCTGTATATCCTCTTTTTGGAACCGTTGTTGGAACAATTTCGAAGGGCTAAGAATGTACCAGGGATGATAGTATCACAGAGGTACACCCCATTAAAGTGTATGGCCTTCGCTGATGATATTATGTTGGTGGTGACAGACCCAAGCAAGACTTGGCAGAAGGTATTACAATTGTTTGATGATTTCAGGCATATGTCGGGGCTTAAGCTTAATGTATCTAAGTCTGAAGCGTTACTAATTAATGTGAGGATTGAAGACTGGGGACTGAGTTCCCGTTGAAGGAAGCAGAGGGCTCCCTGAAGTATCTAGGTGCGTACATTTCTGCAGGCACAAATAAGCTGTATGAGTTAAATGTGTTTCCGCTATTAAGAAAATCGGAGGAGTGCCTTCGCATGTGGATGGGGTTGCCATTGGGTTTGGCTGGTAGAATTTTCTTGTATAACATGATTATAGTGCGTAGATGGCTTTATTTGTTGCAGATATTGCCTATTTGGCTGAGAGAGGCAGATATGAGAAAGCTTCATAGGGTCTTGAGCTCTTTTCTGTGGAGAGGTAAGAGGGCTCGGATTTCTTTGTCCACTCTCATGATGCCTAGGAATAAGGGAGGGTTGGGGCTCCTAGATTTGAGGCAATATAATCTGAGTTGTGGTATGAGGTATGTTAGAGATTGGCTTCTTGGAACATCTGGGTTTACGCCAATAGAGGTAGAGGTTGAGTATATGTATCCATTGTCAGCGCCTTATTTGCTGCATGCTAGGGCAGTACAGTTTACGGAGGCGCTCAAAAAGCATGTGGTCTGGAGATATATGAGGACTGTTTGGCGGGCCTTATGCAAAGCGTTTCAGGGAACTTGGGGGGGGGTGACACCGTTTTTGCCCTTGTTGGGGAACATAGATTTTCAACTGGGGGTGGGGAGAGGTAGGTTTCCTGGGATAGATGGGTGGGTGACTTGCTTGATGCGGAAGGGAAAATGCTTTCCTTTTCGAGTTTGTGTGAGAGATATGGCTGGAAGGGCTCTAATATATTCATGTTTTTACAAGTGTGACGACATGTCTCTTGCCTGCCAAAAGCCCAGCTTGGAGCGGCTTTCGCTCAGCGGGTTATGGAGGGTCTGGAGCTAGAGGATAGAGCGCATCCTCAACTATCCAATTATGTTAGAGCACTCTATGAGGGTCGGCCGACGGTCTCTTTACAGGGAGTGGCGGAGGCCTGGATGGAGGATTTAAAGAGTAGTGTTGACGTTGGGGTGCTCCAAAAGTTTCTTGAGAATATAGTAAAAACATCTATCAATGAACTACATCGAGAACAGGAGTATAAATTTCTTCTATGAATGCATATTGCTCCCTGGAGGGCTTTTAGAGCTGGTTTTGCAGAATCAGGTATATGCCCCAAGTGTGGTTTAGATGCTTCTTTGGGACATATGTATTGGGCTTGTAGTAAGACACAGGGGTTCTGGGAGGGGGTCCGGAGGTTCTTATCAAGTTGTTTAGGGAGGCAGGTGATGAGTCACCCGGTAGGTTTTCTTTTTCAAGACAGGACATTGTTACAGGTAAAGTCTGTGGCACAACATCTGTTTTTGGCAAAAGCTCTGTTGTTAGTGAAAAAGGTAATACTGATGCACTGGCGCATGCAAAGGGCTCCTCCAAATAGCTATGTGGAAAAAGTTTCTGTTTGAATTAGTGTTATTTGAGCGACAAGTGGTATCTAATAGGACTGAAGCACAGTGGAAATCTTTTCAGAGCATATGGGAACCATATTGGTCTCAACTTACCCACCGGGAGCGTAGCTTGCTCCTCAATTCCTGAGAAGATTTAGTAAGCATATTCATTTAGCTTGGGGAAATGCTTCTGATTTGCCAAGGGGGTACTAATGTTACGCTACAAGGGTGCACTATAATGTTACACTACAATGTTATACTACAGTGTTGCATTATAACATTACCATATAAGGTTGTAACGCCATGGTATGTTTGTTTATTTTATTTCATGTTAAGGGTATCTGGTAGGTGGAAGGAGAATGGGTTGTTTCGCCTCAGAGGTCTCATTAAGGGCGGGGGGAGGGTAGGTGGGAGGGGGGAGAGGGTGAAAATAGAAAACTGTGGCTGGAGGTCTCAGATGTGTGGACTAACAATAAATTTGATTATATGTTATGTTATTGTATGTTACCAAATGTTATATGATAATGGCTGCTTTTCCCACTTGCAGGTTGTGGATGCAGTCTGTTTCTTTATTTTTGGTTGTATTGATGAGAACTCCAATAAAGATAATTAAAAAAAAAAAGATATAGCAGAAAAGATTCAAAGAAGGGTGACCAAATGATTAAGGGGATAGAACTCTTCTCATATGAGGAAAGGCATTGTTCTGTCCTCCGACAGCCTCGCACTAGTTTATAACGTGATCCTAAAATGTGTGTAATGCCTTTACTGTTATTCTCAGTCCCAAGGACTATCATTGCTGCAGTTTCCCCACTGGAAAAATACATGAGCAATGCACTGTGGGTAATGTAGTTCACAGGCAGTGCAACCACACTTGTTTGGCTGTGTAAGAACTGCTATCACTGGTTGTGAGGCTGCTCAAACCTTCTCTCTCTCCCTCTCTCTCTGCCAAGCTTGGCTCTTTTGTCTTCCTGCTCAGTATTACTATTCTGTCCACAGAGGTCAGCCAGGTATGACCTTTCCCTCCTATCTCTAGGACTACCCCTTGCTATCTGATAGCAGGCTCTGTCCCCATTGGTCTCTATCTGCTCCTCCCTGTGTGAAGCCCCACCACTTCCTTGTCCTTTCAGCCACGAGGGGCTTCTTCCTCCATTACAGCCAGGGACATGGAGTTAATAACACCATCTCACTCCAGACAGCTCTGTCCGGCTCAAACTCCCTGTAACGAACCTGGATTTTTTACCCTGTAAATATCTTCTTCCAAATGAGATATTGCACATTGCAGTCACCCAGCTTTGGACTATTTCTACCTGTTCAACTACTTTCCCCTCCCCCTGCAATACAACTACCTCTCTTCAGATCTCCACCTCCCACAGCCTCCAGATTCAGAAGTCTCTGTATCCTGAACATCTATCTGTGAGTAAATTATCTGTGATTTATTCAATAAAAGAGACTTTACAAAATAATAGAGACTTCAGGTGATTGCTGCGCCAGGGTTATGCTCCATGATATTGGGGCTTCTTATTATCAAGCCCCGAGAGTCATGACAGGCATAAGAGGTTAGGACTCTTCAGCTTGGAAAAGGGATGGGAAAATGTAAACTGATATTTTTACTATTTCTAAAAGTGCAAAGACTAGGGGACACTCAAGGAAATTGCATGGTACTATTTTTGAGTGGAGGAGTGGCCTAGTGGTTGGGGTGGTGGACTTTGGTCCTGGGGAACTGAGGAACCGAGTTTTGATTCCCACTTCAGGCACAGGCAGCTCCGTGTGACTCTGGCAAGTCACGTAACCCTCCATTGCCCCATGTAAGCCGCATTGAGCCTGCCATGAGTGGGAAAAGCACAGGGTACAAATGTAATAAAAATAAAATAAATGGAACACCAATCAAAACAATGGGATTCAAACCCTTACAGCAATGTAGCACAAATGAAAACGAGGTTTGGGCAATTTACTCCATACACTCCCAGCATAAAAAGGGTTATAAATCTTAAATTTTGAAACAAGGACATCTCAAAACCTCTCAGTAGGGGATCATCATAGACTATAAAGAACCCTTTACCATGGTGGGAGTCCTGTTATATCACAGGTGTCAAAAGGCAGGGTAAAAGAATAAGTGTAAAAAAACTCCCAATGGGAGAAAAATAACTGAATCCAAAAAAATCCCATATACCTTTTCCAAAACAAATTCCTCATGCAGGGATTTATGTGTAACAACAATAAGAAAGGGCTTTGCAAAAATCTATAACCAATACCGTTTCAGAAAATGACAATAATGACAAAAAAGAGGAAGCAGGCATGCCAACACATCTTGAAATGGAGGACAGTACTGTCTCACAGCTCCCCGGGCTCCATAAGATGGCATCTCATGTAGTGATGTATTTTGTCAATCTCTATCACCAAGGACCTCAAGCTCCAAGCAAATGATTTAACTCCTCTCCACAAATCGCTGGGCAGGCACTCAACCTCAAATTCCTCAACAAGGGCTCTTGTTTTGCAAAATTACTTGCTGCTTCAGGAGGACACCAACTGTAGAACTTGTTCCAGATGCTATCTTATAGAGCATGAGGGGTTTGTTTTAGAAAAAGTATATGGCAGTTTTTGGATTCAGTTATTTTCTCTCATTGGGAGTTTTTTTTACATTGATTCATTTTTTCCCAGCCTTTTGACACCTGTGATAGTAATGGGACTCCCATCATGGTAGAGGGTTCTTTATAGTCTATAGCCCCTACTGGGAGGCTTTGAGACACCCTTGTTTAAAAATGTAAGCTTTATAACCCCTTTTATGCTGGGAGTATATGGTGTAAGTTGCTCAAACCTAGTTTTAATTTTTTACTACTTTTAAAAGGAACAGGAAATGTGGTTTCAGCGGTTAGCATATCTGGGTTTAAAAAAGGTTAGGACATGTTCCTGGAGGAAAAGTCCATAGTCTGTTATTGAGATAGAAATGGGGGAATCCTCTGCTTGTCCATGGGATCAGTAGCATGAAATGTTGCTACTATTTGGGATTCTGTCAGGTACTTCTGACCTGGATTGGCCACTGTTGGAAGCAGGATACTGGGCTAGATGGACCATTAGTCTGACTCATCTTGTAGAATTGCCCTAGTCCTACATGCACACATAACTGGAAGCTCTGAAGAAGCACAGCAGGAGCCTATTCTATAATGGCACCTGTGTAACTGGGAGCTCTGCCTGTGACCCACCTATGCTGCACTTATATGCTCCCCTTGTATTTGCACAGTAAATACCCTACTGGTATTTTCACAGGTAATTGTACGTGAAGGTAAGGTTGCCAGCTGGTTCATAGACTTGTAGTTCTGATTTCCCTATTACATTCCCTCAGAAAAGGAAGGCTACAATCCCCAGGACTGAAAGGGTAAAGCAGTGATTTACATGGGGAAATAAAACCCCCAGGACTGGATCAACCCTGTTCTGCGTATCTGAATCCAGTTGCCAACTGGATCCAGATTCACCTGAAAGGATTGATCCAGTCCTGGGTTTTGTTTCTCCAGGTAAATCACTGTTTTACCCTTGGAAATGCCCCTTAAAATTACCAGCATGTTGGACTGTTGATAGTGGCCAGAAAGATGAAAGCTAAGAGGTGTATTTTCAAAGCACTTAGACTTTGTAAGTCACAGTTCTTTGGAAATGAGCCCCTAAGGTTTTTGCACGGACCTGATCTTATTTCTTTTACAAAAATAGGCTATAGAACCAGAGGACATGAAATGAAGCTGCAAGGAGGGAAACACATCAGGGAGTACTTTTTAATGGAAAATGTGGTAGATGTCTGAAGTGCTCTTCTGCAGGAGATGGTGGGGACAAAAACAGTGACAGAATTAAAAAAAGGCATAGGATAAACACAGAGGATCCTTATGTGAAAAGAGGATAGATTAAAAGTTTAGAGCATTTCCACTCAACAAAACCTAAATGACTTTTGCACCTTTAAAATAATGCATATGGGGGAGGGGGCCTGCACAGAGCAGCAGGTACAGCCTTAGCCATCTTCCTGGGTAGCCCAGATGAGCCATACTCATCTTTATCTGCCATCATTTACCCCCCAGTTTACAAAACCACTCTAGCAACTGCTGCACGGCATTGCCCACACAGCTCATTCAAACTGAATGGGCTGTGTCAGCAGTACCACACCGCCAGCCGCTAGCGCGGCTTTGTAAACAGGGACCTTACTATGTTACTATTAAGTGGCACAAAACAAAGCATATAATTATGACCATTTGAGCTTCTGTATTAAGGCACAGTTTGAAGAGATTGTAACTCACCACTCTCTGTCCTGAAATTAAATTTTGGTTTGTTTGCAGCCTCTATTTCTAATAGATATCTATCTACCTATAGTATGTAAAATCTGATTATTTTTTTTGTAGTGCATTAACTCTTAAGTTTATACATAATAATGGATTCTAGAACCATAAACTCTAAGCATTCATGGATCTTCGACAAAATATTAATAGGACAACTTTAACTGTTGGGGGTGTTTCCAGTATCTACCCAGGCAGTAAACGTACAGAGTTATTGCACATTGTGCTTTACAGATAACAGATACACTTAATGCCACATGTTAAAGTGACGTGATGTGAAGTGATCTGTGTTATCTGCTGTGGTAATAGTTAATGCACAGTAAGTTACTACATGTTTTTTTTTTAATTGTACTGCAAAGTCCTTTCACCCCTCCCCCCCCCCCCCCCCCCCCCCCCCATTCCACACTATACAAAGTGTTTTTCTCTACTCACAAGTAGCACTAATAACAAAAAACTGCTGTGTGCAGGCAGTGCCTGAGCCCTGGAAGTAATCTCTTTGATTGATTGGGTGGGAATTTACTGAATCAGTCAGATGTTTACTATCATATGGAAATCAGATGTACCACATCTGCCCCCTAAACTTAATAACAGGTTGCACCATCTTTCTGCTTCCTGTGGGACCCAATGCCTGCTTTCCTGAAAGAGGCCTCATTCTGCAGGACAAGGAGGTCCCTTTCCTTTTCTGAAAAGTTTTACTCCATCCTGGCTTCCATCTTGCACATGCATGTGACAGGTCCCGATAGTGGGAGCTGTAGTTTTTCTGGGAGCTGGCCCACGTGCTCATGGGTGCCCTGGCCATTTCTGGGAAAGGCTGTCTACATGCTGCCTGGATCTATACTTGAATCACTTGTTTCTTCTTTCCAAAAATACATGGATTAAGGGGCACATAATGAAGTTGCTAAGTAGTAAATTTAAAAGAACTGTGAGAAAATATTTAGGGCCCTGTTTACTAAGGTGCGTTAGTATTTTTAGCGTGCCTACACTTAGTGCGCACGCTAACCATGTAGGTGCCTATAGGGATATTGTAGGCATGTACATGGTTCCCAAATGTTAAAAATGTTAACGTACCTATAACACTGCTTAGTAAACAGGGCCCTAAATGTGTTCTTATACTCTGGAATTTATGACTAGAAAATGTGGTAAAAGCAGTTAATTTTGCAGGGTTTAAAAAAGGTTGGACAAGTTCCTAAAAGAAAAGTCCATAAACTACTATTAAGATGGACTTGGGAAAATCCACTTCCTATTCCTTGGATAAAGAGCATAAAATCTGTTTTCTTCTTTGGGGATTTTGCCAAGTACTTGTGACCTGGATTGGCCTCTGTTGGAAATAGGATACTGGGCTTGACAAGACCTTTGGTCTTTCCCAGTATGTTCTTATGCTCTGAGAGACAGAATGCAGATGAAGAATGTAAAGGTTACTACTACTGCTCCTTAACATTTCTAAAGCGCTACTAGGGTTACACAGCGCAGTACAGTTTAACATAGAAGGACAGTCCCTGCTCAAGGAGCTTATAATCTAAAGGACAAATGTACAGTCAGTCAAATAGGGGCAGTCTAGAAGTTAGGTGCCGAAAGCAACATTGAAGAGGTGGGCTTTGAGCAAGGATTTGAAGATGGGTAGGGAGGGGGCTTGGCGTAAGGGCTCAGGAAGTTTATTCCAAGCATAGGATGAGGCAAGGCAGAAAGGGCGGAGCCTGGAGTTGGCGGTGGTGGAGAGAGGTTCTAAGGCTGGCTGAAAATAGTAGTAATGGTGTTCAGCTTCAAGTTTTTCTTCTTAGCTAAATTTAAGGTTAAGAAGGCCCCAAGTACCAGTTGACAGTATGTGTACAGTAGGAACACAAACCCCACACTAGCTTTGTAAAAAAAAGGGGGGGGGGGGTGCAGAAAACTGGCTCATTCATTCTTCACACACAGGCCATGTAGCCATGCTACAGTGTCACACATTAAGAATGTTTTGCAGTAGAGGCCATGTTTTTTCCTGTGCTTGTGATGCCAGAAGAAGGTCAGGCTGTAGCTCTACAAAAATATATTTTATTGTTAACGACCTTGAATGTTTTTTTTTTTTGTTTTAACAAGTCTTTATTGAAGTGTTCAAAGTGCATACAATGTACGTTGCAGACATGAGTAAACACTATAACATGATACCTTTGAATCATGAAGTCAGCTTTTAATGTAACCTCTCAATTAACAATTTTATTTTTATTTAACCTATAAAGTTGAAAAAACAAATGGAGGAGATTGAGTAAGGATATGTCCCGTGTTCAAGATTCATCAAACTATATAAGCTAAGAGATAAAAACCTGCTCTCTAAATGAAACTCAAATTTTTCAAAGTCCCCAAACTTTCTTCAAATGTGCAATAGCGTTTCGCCTTATAACAGTTAAGTTTCGCCATCTGATATATATATATATATATATATATATATATATATATATATATATATATATATATAATGCAATTTAATCCTCCACTTGATCAGAGACAGGACTTCCGGATCTTTCCAAGGTGCCACCAAAGTCAATTTAGCAGCATTTATTTATTTATTAGGATTCCGCCTTTTTGAAAGAATTCACTCAAGGGGTTGTACAGTAAGAATAAATTACATAAGTACATAAGTATTGCCATACTGAGAGAGACCAAAGGTCCATCAAGCCCAGCATCCTGTTTCCAACAGTGGCCAATCCAGGTCACAAATACCTGGCAAGATTCCAAAAAAGTACAAAACATTCTATACTGCTTATCCCAGAAATAGTGGATTTTCCCCAAGTCCATTTAATAATAGTCTATGGACTTTTCTTTTAGGAAGCCGTCCAAACCTTTTTTAAATTCCACTAAGCTAACCGCCTTTACCACATTCTCTGGCAACGAATTTCAGAGTTTAATTACATGTTTTCTCTGATTTGTTTTCTCTGATTTTTCTCTGATTTGTTTTAAATTTACTACATTGAAGCTTCATCGCATGCCCCCTAGTCCTAGCATTTTTGGAAAGCGTAAACAGATGCTTCACATCTATCAGTTCCACTTCACTCCACTCATTATTTTATAGACCTCTATCATATCTCCCCTCAGCCTGCTTTTCTCCAAGCTGAAGAGCCCTAGCCACTTTAGCCTTCCCTCATAGGGAAGTCGTCCCATCCCCTTTATCATTTTCGTCACCTTTCTCTGCACCTTTTCTAATTCCACTGTATCTTTTTTGAGATGCGGCGACCAGAATTGAACATAATATTCGAGCTGCGGTCGCACCATGGAGCGATACAAAGGCATTAAAACATCCTCATTTTTGTTTTCCATTAATTTCCTAATAATACCTAACATTCTATTTGCTTTCTTAGCCACAGCAGCACACTGAGCATAAAGTTTCAACGTATCGTCAACGACGACACCTAGATCCCTTTCTTGGTCGGTGACTCCTAATGTGGAACCTTGCATTACATAGCTATAATTCGGTTTCCTCTTTCCCACATGCATCACTTTGCACTTGCTCCCATTAAACGTAATCTGCCACTTAGACGCCCAGTCTCATAAGGTCCTCTTGTAATTTTTCACAATCCTTCCACGATTTAATGACTTTGAATAACTTTGTGTCATCAGCAAATTTAATTACCTCACTAGTAACTCCCATCTCTAGATCATTTATAAATATGTTAAAAAGCAGCGGTCCCAGCACAGACCCCTGGGGAACCCCACTAACTATCTTTCTCCATTGAGAATACTGACCATTTAACCCTACTCTCTGGAGGAGTAGCCTAGTGGTTAGTGAAGTGGATTTTGATCCTGAGGAACCGAGTTCGATTCCCACTGCAGCTCCTTGTGACTTTGGACAAGTCACTTAACCCTCCATTTCCCCTGGTACAAAAATAAGTACCTGAATATATGTAAACCGCTTTGAATGTAGTTGCAAAAACCTCAGAAAGGCAATATATCAAGTCCCATTTCCCTTTCCCTTTATCTTTTAACCAGTTTTTAATCCACAATAGAACACTACCTCCTATCCCATGACTCTCCAATTTCCTCTCGAGTCTTTCATGAGGTACTTTCTCAAACGCCTTCTGAAAATCCAGATACACAATATCAACCGGCTCACCTTTATCCACATGTTTGTTCACCCCTTCAAAGAAATGTAGTAGATTGGTGAGGCAAGATTTCTCTTCACTAAATCCATGTTGACTTTGTCTCATTAATCCATGCTTTTGATCTACCATTTTGCCCGGTACCGACATCAGACTCACCGGTCTATAATCTCCTGGATCTCTGGAACCTTTTTAAAAAATCGGCGTTACATTGGCCACCCTCCAATCTTCCGGTACCACGCTCGATTTTAAGGATAAATTACATATTACTAGCAGTAGATCCGCAAGTTCATTTTTCAGTTCTATCAGTACTCTGGGATGAATACCATCCGGTCCAGGAGATTTGCTACTCTTCAGTTTTGTAGAACTGCCCCATTACATCCTCCAGGATTACAGAGAATTCATTAAGTTTCTCCGACTCGTCAGCTTCGAATACCATTCCTGGCACCGGTATCCCACCCAAATCTTCCTCGGTGAAGACCGAAGCAAAGAATTCATTTAATCTCTTCGCTACGGCTTTGTCTTCCCTGATCGCCCCTTTACTCCTCGGTCATCGAGTGGTCCAACCGATTCTTTTGCCAGCTTCCTGCTTTTAATATACTTCCCGCTTTTAATATAAGCAATAGACAAAGCAGTAAAAATATTCAAATAACAATACAAAGTATGGCATAGTATATTACTTACAATGTCGACACAATATGTAATAGAACATTTTAGTTGACATTGTAGGGTATAAGCAAAGATGGAACATATACATAGGTAAGAGAGTAACGGAGTTAGAAAAGAAGGTGACTAATTTAAAGAGAGGTGCACATGAGATCAGAGAAATAGTTAAATATTATCTCAGCTAGGGTAGGAGTGGATAAACATGTCCTGCTGCAGTATGTGCAGCCTGTGTCGCTCCTTGTGTGTGTGAGTGAGACTAACAAGTTAGTTACTTCTTCGATTAAAGGCCTGGTTGAAGGGCCAAGCTTTCACCTGCTTCCTAAAGTAGAGGTAGTCTTGTGTTAAGCGGAGCCTTTCAAGGAGTGCATTCCAGAGTGCGGTGGCTACTCCAGAGAAGGCTTGCTTGCGGGTATCACATTGTGTAATGCCTTTTGGAGAGGGTGTGGTTAGTGATTAGTCCTTGAGAGGACCTTAGTGACCTTGGAGGTGTGTAGAGGATCATCATCCTAAATGTTGAGGTACTTGGGGCCATTTCTTTTAAGGGCCTTGAAGATCAGATAGAGAGTTTTAAATTTAGCTTTGTATTGTACTGGTAGCCAGTGAAGTTTTTGCAAAAATGGTGTGATGTGGTCACGTTGCTTGGAACCTTCTATTACTACTACTACTACTACTTAACACTTCTATAGTGCTACAAGGCATATGCAGCGCTGTACACCATAAACGTAAAGTCAGTCTTGCTGCAGCATTCTGAATCAATTGGAGCTGGTGCAGGCCCTTTGCACTCAGACCGTTGTAGAGTGCATTATAGCAATCCAGTCTTGATGTTATCGTGGCATGCACAACTGGGATAAGATTTATCCTCTTGATGTAAGGAGAGAGGCAGCGTAGCTGTCACAAATAGTAGAAGCAGCTCTTGAAGGTTGCTTTGATTTGGGGAATCAGAGTAAGTGTTGAATCAAACTGTATTCCAAGGTTCCTGACTTGTGATTTGAGGGGGAGTTCGTACTTCCCAAAAGAGATTTTGATGTCAGGTATGTATCCACTTGAGTTAGGAACCCAGAGTAGCTCAGTTTTACTTGGGCTAAGGCAAAGTTTGTTGTGGTTGGCCCATTCTTGAATTATGTTAGACATTTAGCAGATGTCTGCAGTTTACAAAATCTTGGACTTTTCTATTGAGCAGAAAGATCCCAGGGGACCTTTGGTCTTGTTATCCAAAGAATCTGAATCTGGATACTCCTCCAAAATGCTTGCACCCTAGGACACGTCCACCATACCTACCCAAAGGTACCCCAGTGACCACATCCATACTAACAAGTTTGGTTGGCTGATGGTACCAGCAACTGATGCGGTGCAGGGTCAAATACCAACAATTTATTATCTTAATGTTATTTTCTTTAAGATTGGCAAATATTGCAATTGCTTCAAATGATTGTTCCATTTTCTCTCATTCAGCTGGTGTAAAAACTATACCGAAATCCTGTTCCAATCTCTGTCTATGCTTTGGAGGTACAGGAAGGGAGTCCTTAAGGTATCCATAGAGTGTTTGGTATACAAAAAAATCTTTAAAAACATCTTCCAAAAATATATACTCCCCAGTCAAACACTCCTTCAGTTTTTTAGAAGCAAGGAGATGTTCCAGTTGTAAATAAGCAAAATGGTGATTTGGGGGGAGATTGTAATCCCTTGCCAAATACTGAAAAGGAATAAGTATATCCTCGACATATAGCTGACCCCAGTGAGCTAGGTCTAGGTTCCTCCAAATTCTATAGACAGACGGTAATAACCCAGGTGGGATCGGAGGATATAGCAAATGGGGATATAATAATAGTAACAAGGCTTACAGCCCGCTCAAGACTTGCAGTTCAGAGTGGCTAACAAAAACCAAGAAGCTGGTCATATCCAGGAAATTATAATAATAACCAATCAGTAATATTACAAAAAAAACCTCATCAAATGATAAGTTAAGATGGCATTAAAACATACTTCCTAAACAAAATGTTTTAATGAGTCAGTTGAAAATAAAATCATATTTAGCTCCCATAGAAGAGTATTTTCAAAGTACTTAGACTTACAAAGTTACATAGGGGCATATTTTAAAATCATTTAGACATATAAAATTGCATGGAGGGGCTTTTCAAAAGAAATGTCTAAATCAGAATTTGTACGTTTTACAAAGATGTCCAAATTCCGAACAGGAAAGAAGGTAATTTTCGAAAAAGATGGATGTCTATCTTTTGCGTTCGAAAATACTATGGACGTCCTATGATTTGGACGTCTTTGTGATTTGGACATCCCTTTTTTTGGTCCATTTTCGAACAAAAGATGTCCAAATGCAAGACGTCCAAAACAGAGAAGGAGTGGCTTAATAGTTAGTACAGCGGGCTTTGATCCTGGAAACATGGGTTCAATTCCCACTGCTGCTCCTTGTGACTTTGAGCAAGTCAAATGCATAAGGGGCATTTTTGGAAATGACATCTAAGTCTGAATTTGGACGTTTTACAAAAAAACGTCCAAAATCAGAACAGGAAAGGTCATTTTCTACAAAAAAATTCTCTCTTTTCCTTTTTAAAGAGCTGTTTGGAAAAATGTTTTGTGATTTGGGGGAGTAAGGGGAGGTGATTCCCGAGTCCCTCCAGTGGTCATCTGGTCATTTGGGGCACCTCTTGTGTGGAGTAGAGGAGTAGCCTAGTGGTTAGTGCAGCAAACGTTGATCCTGGGGAAGTGGGTTCAATTCCCACTGCAGCTATTCGTTATAAAAACAGGTCTAGCTTAAAACATCTATGTTGTAGTCTTGGATGTCTTTGTTTTGTTTCATTATTTCTGAAAGACGTCCATGTCTTAGGAACGCCCAAGTCTAAGAGGTATTGATAATACTGATTTGGATGTTTCTGTGAGATAAACGTCCAAATGCTGACTTATGTCACTTTTTGGACACCTAGCTCTTTTGAAAATGAGCCTGATAGTAACCTATAGAACAGTGATGGGCAACCTTTTGAGCTTGGTGTGTCAAAATTCGCCAAAAAACCGAGCATAACTCGGGTGGTGTGTCACTTCGATAAAAAAAACCATAATTTCACGATACTTATAGTTTAAATAACAAAAATGTATAATTGTAATATATAACTGTATTTAATAAACCAAAAACTAATTATTTAACTTACCTGCTTAGTGACTTCTTTGTTCATCTGTCAATCGGTTTCTTTTGTTGGTCTTGGTATTATTTAACTTGTGTGGGGTGCCGTGAACTAAGATAAGTGAGGGGGAGGGGGAATTCTTTAACTAATCTGCCTATTAGTGACTTTTTTGTTGCTGAATTTCATTGGCTAAATCTTCAATTGAAGGTTGGTATTTTGTACACTTCAAGCCCAAGCATGCGCTACTAACTTCATCTTTCAATCTGTTTCTTTTGTTGGTTTTGATATTATTTAACACTGAGAATAAGGTTTCACAAAAGTACGTAGAGGGAAAAATTGTGAGTAAAGCCATTGCTATATTTTTCAGGGTGCTAAAAGTGTCTGGTAATCGGATCCAGGCACTCCAAATTTCCTGGTAACTCAGATATTCTCTTAATAATTGCATCTTTATTCTGCATATCGTGAAATAGAACTGGTGCACATCTTAGGAGAGTTTCTTTAATAAATCCTCCCTCACTGAGTGCTTTTCCATGCTGAGCTATGGAGTGAGCAATGCTCAAACTTGCAGATGTTAAATTTGTAGAACCTTTTACAAATGTAAGGATGGAATTAGATTGGCTCTTATAAAAGTGTAGCTGCCTGGAAATGTATTCCTTCCTTTCATCCTCACTTTTTTTCAGGAGCTGGGAATGATTAGTTTCAAAATGTCTATTTATATTCCACGTTCTGCTTACTACCGTTTCAGTACATAGAACGCAAAATGATCTGCCATTTTTTTCTATAATGCCATACATCTCGGTCCATGTCTCTTGAAAGGGTCGGCAACTGCTACTACCACTTCCTTTACTTAACCTTGTTTTTTTATTTTTTGGGTTCTCCATCAGGGGGGCAGTGACAGAAGATAGAATTATAGATAGCCTGTTAGCCCTGCAGGCAGTTAGGGGTTAACTAGCCTAACTGACCACCTTATGTAAATTAAGATGGCTGCCGCTATTTCTAATGGCGGGAAACGGCACCCATAGCACATGCCCTTGCCTCTCCCAGCCTCCCCCTCACCTATCTCAGTAATGATGGTCAATTAGAAATCCACGACACCCCAGAACAGTAGATTGGATGATGGTTGCTGTGGTTATGTGGTTGCTGGTAATGGCGATCACAGGGCCCTCAGAGATGCGTCCCCCACGGCATTCCACTGCTCTCTGCTCCGCCGGCCGGAAGTGAGGTCAAACGGCCGTGCAGGAGCCGGGGCAGAGGGAGCAGCAGGGAGGGAACGAGCGGAGGACTCGGCGGGAGCCAATAGGAGCGCACACGGGTAAACATGCACCGGGGGGGGGGGGGGGGGAGGTCGCGCTGCACCTTGGGGGGGGCGCATCGGCGATCCGCCCGGGTGTCAGCAAGGAACGCCGCTGCTTCTCTGTATGCGGCCACATGCGGCCGCGTGTCATCGAAAATGGCTACGCGTGTCAGTACTGACACGCGTGTCATAGGTTCGCCATCAGGGCTATAGAACTTTGTAAGTCTAAGTGCTTTGAAAATGAGCCCCATAGTGTCCCATATTCTAAAAGTATGTAAAATCACAGGAGAGATATCCCTCTGCTGCTGACGGTGGCGTTTGGGAAGCCACAACATGTAACTCGAGGGTACAGGTTCCACCTGATACTGCTCTATATATTTATAAGGATGATTTTGGAACCATTCCACAGTTACTCTTGCCTAGGCTGCACAATAATATATTTATAAGGATGATTTTGGAGCCATTCCACAGTTACTCTTGCCTAGGCTGCACAATAATATATTTATAAGGATGATTTTGGAGCCATTCCACAGTTACTCTTGCCTAGGCTGCACAATAATAGAGCTAAAGGTAGGGGGCACTCAAGCACACACCCCTTTTTTGTGTTCTGGTGCAGTGCTGTCCTTGTGAACCTAGGATTCTGTCACACCAAATGAACTGGATAATACAATCCTGGAGGGATTTTATAACTCTCTTTGGAATTGCTAATGATAAAACCTGGAAAAGATAAAGGAGTCTGGACAAAACATTCATTTTGATTGTAGAAATGCTACTAAACCAAGTAAGTGAAAGTCCCTTTCAGTGTTCTAGTTCCACTCGAATGGTTGAAAACAATTTGGGATAGTTGGCCTCATAGAGTTGCTCATATTTAGTCTGCAGCCAGACTTCCAAATATTTCAACCCAGTTTTAATCCTACTACTACTAATCATTTTATAGCGCTACTAGACATACACAGCGCTGTACACATTATGTGCATGTACTTTCTCTGACCCTAGAGGGCTCACAATCCAAGTTTTTGTACCTGGGGCAATGGAGGGTTAAGTGACTTGCCAAAGGTCACAAAAAGCTGCAGTGGGGAACCCAGGTTGCCAGGATCAAAGCCCACTGCACTAACTATTACGCCACTCCTCTACCCAACGAAAGGGAAAAGAGGACTGCACTTAAGATTAAGCGCCTCAGTTTTCCCCATATTGACCTTAATAATTAGGAAGTGTGATGACTGGAGAAGTAAAAGACCTTAATATTGACCTAGCAAGTTAGGAAGTGTGATGACTGGAGAAGTAAAAGACAACAGAACATTGAAAGAGGCCTTAAATGTTTTTTGAGCACTGAGGTGGTATATAAAAATTTTGTACAGAAATATCTGGAGGTTTACACTTAGTTATGTGAAAAAGTTTTTCTCTTCTGATTTCCCCTGTTATTTCATATTTATTTATTTATTGGGATTTATTAACTGCCTTTATGAAGAGATTCACCCAAGGATATGTACAGCAGGTACAGTTTAACATAAAACTTATAATTTTGTTAAAGGCATAACAATAGTAAAATAACCAAGAATAAACATAAGTACAATAAATGAGGTAAACTTGAAAACAGTAAATTGAAATCTAATAATAGAACACATTTAACAGCATTGGAATTCAAATACGAGCGATATAATACAACTAGTAAAAAAGGCCCGTTTCTGACAGAAATGAAACGGGCGCTAGCAAGGTTTTCCTCTGAGTGTGTGTGTGAGAGTGACTGTGTGAGAGACAGAGAGTGAATGTGCGAGTGTGTGTGTGTGACAAGAGAGTAAGACTGGGTGCGAGTGTGTCTCTGAAAAGAGAGTGTGTGTGTGAGAATGAGGGTTTGTGCCATGGGCCCCTCTCCCTCCCTCCCTTCCTTCCTCCCAGTTCCAGGGTCCCCCTCCCTCCGAGTTCCAAGGTCGTCCCCTCTTTCCCTCCCTCCGAGTTCCAGGGTCGTCCCCCCCCCACTCCCTCCCTCCGAGTTCCAGAGTCGTCTCCTCCCTCAGAGTTCCAGGGTCCTCCCTCCCTTCCTCCGAGTTCCAGGGTCCTCCCTCTCTCCGAGTTCCACGGTCGTCTCCCTCTCTCCCTCCCTCCGAGTTCCAGGGTCGTCGTCTCCCTCCCTCCCTCTGTTCCAGGGTCGTCTCCCTCCCTCCCTCCGAGTTCCAGGGTCGTCCTCCCTCCCTCCCTCTGAGTTCCAGGGTCGCCCCTCCCTCTGAGTTCCAGGGTCGTCGTCCCCCTTCTTCCCTCCCTTCGAGTTCCAGGGTCGTCCCTAGTAGTAGTAGTCCCCTCCCTCCCTCCCTCCGAGTTCCAGGGTCATCCCCTCCTCCCTTCCTCCCTCCCAGTTTCAGGTTCACCCCGCCCTTCCTCCGAGTTTCAGGTTCCCCCCTCCCTCCGAGTTTCAGGGTCCCCCCTCTCTCCCTCCCTCTCTCCGAGTTTCGGGGTCCCCCTCCCTCCCAGTTCCAGGATCCCCCCTCCCTCCGAGTTCCAAGGTCATCCCCTCCGTCTCTCCCTCCCTCCAAGTTCCAGGGTCATTCCCTCCCTCCCTCCCTCTGAATTCCAGGGTCATCATCCCCTTCCCTCCGAGTTCCAGGGTCGTCGCCCCCTCCCTCTGAGTTCCAGAGTCATCCCCCCTCCCTCTGAGTTCCAGAGTCATCCCCCCTCCCTCTGAGTTCCAGGGTCATCCCCCCCTCCCTCCGAGTTCCAGGGTCATCACCTCTCCCTCCGAGTTCCAAGGTCATCCCCCCTCCCCCCTGTGAGTTCCAGGGTCACCCCCTTCCTCCCTCCCTCTCAATTTCAGGGTTGTCCCCTCCCTCCCTCCCAGTTCCAGGTTCCCCCCTCTCTCCCTCCGAGTTTCAGGGTCCCCCATCCCTCCCTCCCTCTTTTTATTTATTTATTTATTTATTTATAATTTTACATTATTAATCAAGTATTACACTTGGAACAGAAAAGGTACTACATCAAAGAAAAATCTTCATTTAATATCTAAAGGTTAAACAGAATAAGTACACTCAAGTCCTCCATTATTGATCCAAGATTTACACATTTGGAGTTACAAATTGTAAATTTTAAAGAAAAGTATTGATCCTGTTTAAAAGGAGTTCCATTTTTCATACTGAGCTCTCTACATGTTAATTTAATCTTAACATATATCATTCTAAGATCTTCTGGCTGCTAGAAATTCTGTAAGTTGTGAGGATTCAAAAAATACATACTTCACTTGTTATTGCCCTAGGGAAATTTAAGAATCTCAAATTATTAGCCCTCTGGGATTTCCCTCCATCCCTCTCCCGCCCTCTGAGTTTCAGGTTTCCCCTCCCTCTTTCCCTCCCTCCCTCTGAGTTTCAGGTTCCCCCCTCCCTCCCTCCCTTCCAGTTCCAGGATCTCCCCCTCCCTCTCTCCCTTCCAGTTCCAGGATCCCCCCTCCCTCCGAATTTTAGAAGTCATCTTCACTTACCAAGTCAGGGTTACGGCGGCCGTCAGCAGTGGTAAAAGGCGTGCAGGCTCGGCCCTTCTTTCTCTCTCAGCTCTGGTCCCGCCCTCATTTCCTGTTTCCGCAAGGGCGGGACCAGAGCTGAGAGAGAGGGGCCGAGCCTGCACGCCTTTTACCGCTGCTGACGGCCACCGTAAACCCGACTTGATAAGTGAAGATGACATTTAAAATTCGGAGGGAGGGGGCCTGGAACTGGAAGGGAGGGACGACGATACCCTCATACGTGTGATGTCGCGTTCCTTTGCCTGGCAACTCTGCAGCGTTCCCTTCCAGTGATTGATCAGTGCTGTTTGTGACGAACCTGGAAGTACGGGACGTCAATTCAGGAGATGGATACAGCAGAGCACGAACCCTTCAAACTTTCACTGCCACGGAGTCAGCTTCAGAACGTTGGAGGTGCTTTTTATTATATAGGATGTTATCATAATACTAATGATACACCTAATAAGTATGCATTAGAACATTCAACTAACAGAGATATGATGCTAAAGATTTTCTACAATATGAATTACCATATAGCTGAGGGACCAAGAGCAGATATAAGATGGGAACAAGTTTTGTGGTACAGAGTCAGTTGGGATAATTTGATGGTTAGCTAAAATCAAGGCAAGTTCTTTGTATAGTTAAACAAGATCTAAGTTACAGTATGTGTTGCAAGCTAGTCCAGGTACAGAATACGTGTATAGTTGGTCACCCTTCATATTAAAGGTTTGGGAGAAGAGCCAGGCTTTCACCTGCTTCCTGAAGTAGAGGTAGTCTCGAGTTATACATAGCCCCTCTGTGAGTAAATTCCAGAGCGTGGGGGCTACTCCTGAGAAGGCTCGCTAGCGGATACCACGTCATACAATTTCTTTGGATGAGGGTACAGATAGGTGATGATCCTTGAGAGGACCTTAAGGTCTTAAAGGTGTGTAAAGGGTTAACTTATTCTTTAAGTACTCTGTCCCATTTTGTCTGAGGACCTTGAAAATCAAACATAGAGTTTTAAATTTAGCCCTGTAAGATACTGGTAGCCAGGGTAACTTTTGCAGGAGGGTGTGATGTGGTCACGCCACATGCAACCTTCTATCAGTCATGCTGCAGCATTCTGAAATGGAGCTGATACAAACTCTTTTTGGTTTGGCCAGTGTACAGGGCATTATAGTAGTGTAGTTGTGATGTTATCATGGCATTGACCACCATGGAAGGCTCTTAGAGAGCTGCCATAAGTGATGGAGACAATTTTTGAAGGTTGTTTGAATTTGTGGGATCAAGAGTGAGTGATGAGTCTAGCAGTGTCCCAAGATTCTTGACCTTGATTTTAGGGAGAGTTCATACTTCCCAAAAGGTATTTTGAAGTTGGGTATTTGTCCATTTGTGTTTGGTACTCAAAGAACCTCTGTTTTATGTGGGTTTAGGCAAAGTTTGTTGTTTGCCCATTCCTGAGTTGCGGTTAGGTAGGCAGTCAGTATACTCAGAGCTGTGGATAGATCTGGTCCAGTGGGTATGAGTAGTTGCACATCATCAGCATAGATGTAGAATTTTGTGTCCATTGACCAAAGCAGCTCAGCCAGAGGTTTGAGGTAGATATTAAATAAAATGCGAGACTATGGATCCCTATGGCACCTCACAGTCCTGTGCCCAAGGTAATGATGTGCTGTTGCTGAACAGAACTGATTGTTGTCTATCTGACAGATAGGATTTGAACCAAACCAAGTGAATACTGTGCCAGTGATACCTATTTCTACCAGTCTTGTAAGCATGATATAATCCACTGTGTCAAAGGCTGCTGAGAAATCGAGCAACATATGTCACACTGAATAGTTACAGATCTCTAAACAAAATGTAATTCTGAATTAGGCACAGAAGGGGCATAATCGAATGGGGCGTCCAAGTTTTCCTGAGGACGTCTTCGCAAGACATCCCAGTGAAGGGACGGGGAAACCCGTATTATCGAAACAAGATGGGGGTCCATCTTCCGTTTTGTTAATAAGGTCGGGGATGCCCAAATCTCCACATTTAGGTCGACCTTAGAAATGGTCGTCCCTGGTTTTCGGCGATAATGGAAACCGAGGACGCCCATCTCAGAAATTACCAAATCCAAGCCCTTTGGTTGTGGGAGGAGCCAGCATTCGTAGTGCACTGGTCCCCCTGACATGCCAGGACACCAACCGGGTACCCTAGGGGGCACTGCAGTGACTTCAGAAATTGCTCCCAGGTGCATAGCTCCCTTACCTTGGGTGCCGAGCCCCCCAAAATCCACTCCCCACAACTGTACAACACTACTATAGCCCTAAGGGGTGAAGGGGGGCACCTACATGTGGGTACAGTGGGTTTCGGGTGGGTTTTGAAGGGCTCACATTTACCGCCACAAGTGTAACAGGAAAGGGGAGGGATGGGCCTGGGTCTACCTGCCTGAAGTGCACTGCAGTACCCACTAAAACTGCTCATTCCTTCTGAGCAGAACTCCTTTATGTTTATCCCACGCATGTTTGAAACGGTAACGGAATTCAAACATGCGTGGGATAAACATAAAGGAATTCTGCTCAGAAGGAATGGATCCTAAGGAGCTTAGACGAGATTGGGTGGCAAAGCCGGTGGCGGGAGACGGAGATGGTGCTGGGCAGACTTATACGGTCTGTGCCAGAGCCGATGGTGGGAGGCGGGACTGGTGGTTTGGAGGCGGGGATAGTGCTGGGCAGACTTATACGGTCTGTGCCAGAACCGGTGGTGGGAGGCGGGGCTGGTGGTTGGGAGGCGGGGATAGTGCTGGGCAGACTTATACGGTCTGTGCCTGGAAAAGGACAGGTACAAATCAAGGTAAGGTATACACAAAAAGTAGCACATGTGAGTTTATCTTGTTGGGCAGACTGGATGGACCGCGCAGGTCTTTTTCTGCCGTCATCTACTATGTTACTAAAACTGCTCCAGGGACCTGCATACTGCTGTCAGGGAGCTGGGTATGACATTTGAGGCTGGCAAAAAAATATTTGTAAAGTTTTTTTTTTTTTTTTTTTGGGTGGGAGGGGGTTAGTGACCACTGGGGGAGTAAGGGGAGGTAATCCCCGATTCCCTCCGGTGGTCATCTGATCAGTTTGGGCACCTTTTTGAGACTTGGTCGTAAGAAAAAATGGACCAAGTAAAGTCGGCCAAGTGTTCGTCAGGGACGCCCTTCTTTTTTCCATTATCAGTCGAGGACGCCCATGTGTCAGGCACGCCCTAGTCCCGCCTTCACTATGCTTCCGACACGCCCCCGTGAACTTCGGTCGTCCCCACAACGGAAAGGAGTTGAGGATGCCCAAAACTGGCTTTTGATTGTGCCAATTTGGGTGACCCTGGGAGAAGGACGCCCATCTCCTGATTTGTGTCGAGAGATGGGCGCCCTTCTTTTTCGAAAATGAGCCCAAAAGAGAAACTGTGTAAACACATAACTTGGTTTTTAAATTATTACTTCTTTTAGGGACCCTTTTACCAAGCAGTAGTAAAAGTGGCCCTGTGATGGCATCGGTGCGTCGGTTTGCTGTGCGCCGAGGCCCCCCTTTTACCACCGCCCAGAAAAAAGAAATTCCGGGCGGGGGACAGAAATGGCTGTGCAGTAAGTGAAACACTCGCCATTCAGTCCTTTTCTGGCGGAGCCCTTACCGCCACCTATTTAGGTGGTGGTAAAAGCTCCCGCGCTACCCTGGCAATAACTGGGCAATGTGTGGCACTGCCTAATTACTGCCTGGTAAGCCCCCATCGCGAAAAATAATTTTAAAAAACCTGAAGCGTTGGAAATGACGTACATAGGGGGCAGGCAAATTTATATGCTCTCTAGATGAATAAAAATTGAAAATTGTTCCAGGCATTCCATATACTTTTTTGTTGTTGTTCTTGAGTGCATTATATGAAAGAAACTGGACTGTGTAGTTCTGTTTATTTCCCTTGCTTGCTATTTGACAGACTTGTGAAGCACTGATGTCAGCTCGCAAACCTTACAATTGTGGTTTGGCTGTAGGGGAAAAGGGAATACTATATTTTAATTCAAATATAGGAAACAGCAAAAGTGATTGTAAATAAACTTAGCCTTTGAATATAAATATACATTTATAGTGCTGTCAACGCCTTTGAATATAAATATACATTTATAGTGCTGTCAGCATAGAGAGCACTGTACCAGATGAGGTTCACATGGTTACAGTGTTCTTAGGCAAAAAAACTGACAGTCTGGATTCTGAACACAGAAGGTAGGAGACAGGGTGTAGGCATTTCTCTAAAGTCACATTGGACTGGATTCAGGAAATAGTGCACAGAAACAAAATTGGCACTAAATAGAAGTACATAAGTTTTGCCATACTGGGAGAGACCAAAGGTCCATCAAGCCCAGCATCCTGCTTCCAATAGTGGCCAAACCAGTTACAAGTACCTGGTAAGATCCCAAAACAGTACAATACATTTTATGCTGCTTATCCTAGAAATATTATTGACAATGTGATAGTGACCTCACTCAGTTATAGACTTATATCACAGGAATTATCACTGAGTGTATATAGATGAGTAACCATAAAACAAGAGCTGTTGAAATAACTAGGTGGATTAGAGTCTCATATATTGCACACGATTATTCACATCTCACCCAATGGTGGATCACTTATACGTGCCTGTTTGCTAATCATTGACTCAACCTCCACCGCCCTATGGCTACCAATTCATTCAGCCCCGTTAGTACAAAATTATTGAGGCTGGATGATGCAAGAAACTTGTGACTTTTAAAGCACTCGATACAAAATATACTCAGCACTTGTGCCGGCTGGTGGATCGAACCTGGTCAAATTTCGCTCTCCTCACCGCCAATACAGTTACCCAAGCGATTAAAAAGTACTCCAACAGTCATTGCCAGTTGGACACCTGCTCCAGCGACCTAATGAAATCCGCCCCCCACCATTTCATAACAGACCTCATATCCCACCTAAACTTCATACTTCAAAAAGGCATCTTTCCAAAAGAAAAAGGCAACATTTTACTCACCCCAATACCAAAAGACACCAAGAAAAAAATCAAATGACATCACCAACTACCATCTAGTGACATCTATTCCACTAGTAGTCAAATTAATGGAAGGTTTAGTTACCAAACAACTTAATGACTACATTGACAAATTCACAATGTTACACAAATCACAATCAGGATTCTGCCCCCTACACAGCACCGAAACAGTATTACTCACGCTCTTAGCCAAATTCAAACAAGAAATAGCAACAGGTAAAAGCATACTTCTCCTACAATTTGACATGTCCAGCCACAACATATAAGCGGAAATACACTCAAATGGATCAAGGGTTTCCTAACCTCAAGAACATATCAAGTGAAAGCTAGCACAAACATATCATCACCTTGGAAACCAGGCTTCGGAGTACCTCAAGGATCACCACTATCACCAATCCTTTTCAACATCATGATGGTCCCACTGGCCAAGTCCTTATCCACGCAAGGACTCAACCCATTCATATATGCAGATGACGTCACAATATATATCACCTACAAACACAATCTAGCAGAAATCACCAATGAAATCAAGCTCAGTTTGAACATCATGAACTCATGGGCTAACGCATTCCAACTAAAACTCAACACAGAAAAAACACATTGTCTCACCATCTCATCTCAACACAACACATACAAACCAACAAACATAAATATCCCAGGCTATACCCTTCCTATCGTAGACAGCCTGAAAATTCTTGGAGTAACAATCGACCGGAACCTTTCACTGGAGAACCAAGCAAAATCGACCATAAAGAAAATGTTTCACGCAATGTGGAAACTCAAACGTGTGAAACCATTCTTCCCAAGGAAAATATTCCGTAACTTGACACAATCAATGGTACTAAGCCATGCAGACTATTGCAACAGCATCTGTGCGGGCTGCAAAGAACAAATAAGAAGCTTCACACCGCCCAAAACACAGCAGCCAGGCTTATATTTGGAGAAAAAACGTTTCAAAAGTGCTAAACCCCTTAGAGGAAAACTACACTGGCTCCCAATCAAAGAATGTATTACCTTCAAAATCTGCACCCTGGTCCACAAAATTATCTATGGAGAAATCCAGGGATACATGACAAATCTCATAGACCTGCCATCCAGAAACTCAACAAGCTCATCACGAACATACTTGAATCTTCACTACCCAAGCATCAAAGGAATCAAATACAAATCAACGTATGATCCAGTTTTCCCTACCTAAGCGCACAACTATAGGAACGCATTGCCAAAATTAGTAAAAACAACGTACGACCTTCACTTTTGGAAAGAACTAAAAACAAACCTGTTTACGAAAGCATATTCTACAGACCCAACATAAAAGCCTGGAGTGGAGGAGTGGCCTAGTGGTTAGGGTGGTGGACTTTGGTCCTGAGGAACTGAGTTCGATTCCTGGCACAGGCAGCTCCTTGTGACTATGGGCAAGTCACTTAACCCTCCATTGCCCGCCGCATTGAGCCTGCCATGAGTGGGAAAGCGCGGGGTACAAATGTAACAAAAAAAAAAAAAAAACACCTGCAACACAACCAAAACTATGATCGTAATGTACTCAATCCAACTTCTTCCTTCCTTCCTAAGTCCCCCTATTTCTACCATACATGATCCTTACTGTATCACAATAACACCATGTATTTGTTCATACCAGAACTGATGATCTCCACTACGGTACTATGTAATCCACATTGAGCCTGCAAATAGGTGGGAAAATGTGGGATACAAATGTAACAATAATAATAAATTTAAAATGAATCGGAGAAAATTTTTCTTCACTCAGTGTGTAATTTAAACTCTGGAATTTGTTTCCAGAAAATACGGTAAAAGCAGTTAGTGGGGTTTAAAAAAGGTTTGGATGGCTTCCTAAAGGAAAAGTCCATAGACCATTATTAAAATGGACTTGGGGAAAATCTACTGCTTATTTCTAGGATAAGCAGCATAAAATGTGTTGTACTTTTTTGGGATCTTGCCAGGTATTTGTGACCTAGATTGGCCACTGTTGGAAACAGAATGCTGGGTTTTAATGAACCTTCGGTCTGTCCCAGTATGGCAATACTTGTAATGTACTTATCAATTCTAAGCCCTCTGTAATGAGTCTGTTTGTGAGAGAGAAAAAAAAAACACTTGTAAAAACTATAGCTAATCCTCCCCCCTTTTTATGTAATCTAGGACTATGAATGACATTATAGCCAGGAGGAGAAAGATCAACTAACTGTTTGAAAGTATAAGAGATCAATTGTTGTGCATTACAATTTCCTAAATCTGCTGTACACTTTTAAAGCACATTTTTTTTTTGCAAATTGTTCTCAGTTCCAGTGAGGTAAAAGCTGTCTGTCTAGTTACTAAAACAAGAGAGTTGCTCATACAGGGTTCAGTGGGTCAATGTCATGTACATTTGTGAAAATATTCTCCTGCTCATCACTTCTGTTGTTAATATCATGTCATATATTTGTGTGCTTTTTTTTTTTTAATAGATGATAGTCTTACACCCTGAGAACCATTCTATGGGCATATAACATCATCATGTTAGTGTTGGATGAAACTGTTTAACAGAGACATCTCTGGTCACCTTGTAGGTATATGCAGAGCAGGGAATCTTACATGTGTTTGGAGGTGGATCAGTTCATTCAACCCTTGACTACTGTATGCTGTACAATCCATCATGGACGTCTCTACCAAGTACTCTTGAGAATGCTGTAAGTAATTTTAATGAATAAACTTGACAAAACTGCTTGACAGTGGATCTAGTGGAGCAGTTTTCTTTAGAATTAGAGGACATAAGCCCATTCAAACAAGTCTGTCATCATTGTTAAAATGGCATACTTACCGCTTACATTTTTGATCATATAGAATGAAAATCCATAATTTTAGCATGCTTCTTCATGTGTAGGTAGTTCACCAGTAGCCAGTAGAAAACATGTTGAATGTTTCTTCTATTGTTGTATTTCCCATACGAATAAGATAGATATTACAGGTAATTCTGCAGAAAAAAAAAAAAAGAATTAAGCACACTGTAGTCTATAATTCTTCATACTCTGTTTGAGACAGTGTAACAGCTGTCATTGAGTAGTAATTTAAACTTCAAACGGAAAGGCGTTCTTACGCAAATATGCAAAATGTTAGTTTTTATGCACATTTTTCCCCAAGACTGTGATAATGGTGCACCAATAACTATGGTTTCTGGTTTTCAGTGATTTATTTAGCAATCCAAAGAGTCCAAGAGGAGCTCTGAGTTGAAAAAAATCAGCACTGCCGACAACTTTTATTTATGGTATTACAGTGGTTTTTTATTGTTGCTGCAGCTGCCAGTAGTTGAAAGAATTTGGTCCTACTTGGACCTCCTCTTGGGCTCTGCATATTGCCAAAAGAAAATCCCCGAAAGCCAGAAACCCTAACTATAACACCCAAATTGCCTCTCCCCACCAAATTTTCTCCTGCAACTTATACCCTCCAACTTTCCAGCTAATTCTCTCCCCTACTTACCTTTCAGCACAGTTGTCTTCTTGTGTCACAGGGCTGCCTGAGCACGAGTTATGTGGTTTCCAAAATCCTGTGCTACTCTGAGTCTCACAAGAACAGCACAGGACTTTGGGCACCACATGAATCACTTTCTGAGAGAGTTACAAGATGTTTGAAGAAAACACTAGCTCATCTTCTGCACACCACTGCATTGGCTCCACCTTTTCCTATAGGCTCGTGAGCAAATTTTGAACATATTCTGCATTGTGCAGAATCCCCACAGGATCAGTATTTGGCTGTTCAAAAGTTAATATCTGGTTACTGGAATAGTACCAACTGAATATCCCATCTTATAATCTTGTATAACACAATTATTTAAATATATATATCCTACCTGTATTATGCTTTGGTTATATTCAGATTTTGGAGATAATTGTTTTAAGTACAATTTTTATATTGTATAAGTGAAATTTTTTTTATAAATAATAATAATACAAAATTTGTGTTTCTTAGGCACGTTTTCTCCTTTTGGTGGTGATAAAGTCACAAACTTGCCAAACCATTGACATCCAATAATAGAATAAGTTTGACCACCAGTTAGATAGATGTCTGCTTTGAAAAATGAAACTGTTCATATGGAATGTGAAAGGATAGGTATAGATATAGATTTATTTAGTAGTACACTACTTCAGTATAATCTATTAAAAGGGAGATATACCACTGAATATTTTGTAACATACCAAAATACCAATTAGTACAAGTAATCATACAGTTCTCAAAAAGAAGAAAATCACTTTCCTTATTTTACTGCTAGACCGGTCCAGACCTGTGGGGTGGAGAAAAAAATATTTCCAAACTGACCAGAGACTTCTGTGATTAGTCAGAGATTGTAGCAATTACATGAATTTGGAATATCTCTATGGTATTGCAAATAACTTCCTAATGGCTTCACGTGGATCTGTTTTTACTTCGATGTATTTTAAATGTAAAAACTTATTCTTTATTAAACTGATTTTTTAAAGGAGGGGCAAGTAACATAGACAGGGCAAGAATCAAATTTTCATGTAGCATAAGAGAAATTCTAAACTGTTTGGAAGTATTCAGATCTTTCTCGTGGAGCTTTACTCTTTTGTGTAGTCTTTGCATATCTTATGAATTTCATAGAATAGATGACTGCTTTTGGTGGGGATAACATGCTACCCTTACTCCATCTATGCCTAGAATTTTCATTTGGAAACATCCATTAAACATGTAAAAAATGAAGCTCACTTCCTGCAGATAACTTTTAGGTCGAGAGTAAATCTAATATCATTATAACTTGTCAGAGTATTCAAACACTGCTTCCAAACATTTGTTTCATGTTATAAAATTTTATGTTTATATTGTTTTCCAAATAAAATAGCAGGATTAATTTTAGAAAACATTGTAGAATGCTACTTTTACAGAGTTCTTCAGACTTATATTAACTTGGGAATATAAACAGTTCATATAGATTCTGGTTAATTGGACTATAGACTGTAGCTGTATAGCAAGTCTTCAGTAAACAACAATTTAACAGTGAAATACTCTCTTTGTAGACTTCATACAAGATGGAAAACTTGACCACAAGGCAACTGTGCAGTGCTTCTGATGTCCCTCCCAGAGGTATAAAGGATAAAGCAGTTGTGGTGGTCCTGGGGAATTGCAGTTTTATAGAAACTGCCAGGATTGCTCAGAACAATAGTGCCAGAGTTCTACTGATTGCAAGCAAAACCGGACTTGTAAGTTCTTAAAGTGGACTAAGAAAATTCTATGTAACTTATCTGTCATTCCTTGTGTTTTAGTCTGGACATGTAGGTACATTATATTTTTTGATCTATATACAAGATTTTGGTCTTCCTTCTGTGAGCCTGTGCAGTTCCAGTGTAGATACACTGAATTCACTTTGTATTCCAGTCATCTACCTCACTGATGTATTTTAGGTAGGTTTATAAATCAGTTGCTGGTTATCAGTTTTTCAGCCCCTGTCTGTCTCAGAGTTCAGTCATCACTGCAGGCTTCCCCCATTCTGTAGAATATGGAGCTCATTTTCAAAGCACTTAGATTTAAAAAGTTACATAGGTTAACGTGTAACTTTGTAAGTCTACGTGTTTTGAAAATACGCCTTCATATCACTTCTCGGTATATCTTATATGCTTCTTCTTGGTGTTCAGAAAAATTATTGGAAGTATATACATAGAGGCATATTTTCAAAGCACTTTGGGAGGCTAAGTCCCATAGGTTTCTATGGAACTTTGGGAGGCTAAGTGCTTTGAAAATGAGCTTGATAGTAATGTATATTTGTCTGAGAACTGTTGGGTTGGAAAGACATAGCAGTTTCAAAGCCTGGCTTCATATTTTGATGTACAAGCATAGTAAAAAAAAAAAAAATGGCAGAAAAAGGCCAAATTGGACAATTCAGTCTGCGCTTTCACTTTATGTAGATGAAGGTATACATTACACTACTTAACACCACACTAACTTCATTTCTGCCACCCCTTGCCATGTCTCTTTGCCTAAATTTTGAATCCTTTTTCCTACCATTCCTCTCCATTTTAGTCCCAAGAATGTCCAGTTTCTGAAGTACTGGCCTTCACTCTTTTCTCTGGTAAGGCTATCTTCCTCTCACTCTTAGAAGATCAACACTAAAATCCGACACCCAGGTTTCCTTCCATGTCTTATTACAGGGTTTCTAAAAATCCACACAGCTACCAAAACTAGAACCATTATCTAAAATTTGTGACCTTCTCATCCATACTCCTTGAAATTTTTGAGCATTCCATGTGCTGGACCTGAACCAAAATACTGCTAAGTGATTTCTGATTATTTTATTCTAATTTCTCAACTTTTTGGCTATAGGTTTAGCTACCTGATATATCTATTTTCTTGAATTTATTGCTTAATTAATTTGTCCTGTGAATCTCTATTGTGGTGCACTTCTCTGTCTTCTAACCCTGCCCCCCCTCTCAAAAAGACAAAAACAACAACAAAAAAACCTCTTTCCGTTCCTGCCTAGCTCTGATAGTAGTGAGGATAGGCTTTTCTAACTGCTTCTTGTCCTGTAGCATTCTTTGTGGACAGGTTCTGCCAGTCCTAGGCAAAAAAAAAAAAAGCCTAAAAAACAAAAAACAGTCTCCCAACTGGTTATAAATTTCCTTTTTACATTGATGAAACTGCTATAGTTATTGGAAATATTTAGATTTACTAAAGGAAAGTTATATTCTAGTGGAAATTGAGTGTTGAATCAACAGAAATTGTTTGATCAGACTATCATTTCTGGTCACACCTAGAGACCTTTTCTTTTGATACAGCACTTGGTTGACTCACTGTGACTAAGGAGTCAAACACTGATCTTGTTATCCACCTGGGAACAAATGACTTGTCCAGTAATTCCCCACTTGCTGTGCAGAGAGCTTTTCAGGAGCTGGGGGAGGGGTTAGAACATTTGGTACAGACAGTAGCTTTTTCTGAAGTACTACCTACCTTTGGAAAGGGAGAGAAAAGAATGCGAAGTACTGAAAATTTCAATAGCTGGCTCAAAGCCTGGTGTCACCAAGAAGGATTTAGGTACATAGGAGGATGGGGCAATACATGGAAAAACAAAAGACTATATTGTAACGATGGGCTGCATCTCACTGTGACAGGAAAAAAATCCTTGGGGAGAAATTTAAACAATATATTTCTGGGCATTTAAACTAGAAGGCGGGGGTGGCATATGGAGGCAGATCACTTCAAGGACTCACCCCCAGCTAAAGACAAGATGTGACGGTAGAAAAGAGAGCAATGAAAACAACAATCTTAGCAAATCACTTCTTACCAACACAGCAGGAAGTGAAACTAAACAAAATACTACACAGAAGATAACAATGGCACTGAAATGTAGATGAAACGCGATGACCAAAAATGCTCGCAGTCTAAGCAATAAAGTTCATGACCTGCAAGCCCTGATGTTGGAGGCAAACTTAGATGTTGTTGCAATCATGCAGACATGGCTCAATGATTCCCATGAATGAGATGCAAACGTACCAGGCTATAATCTATTTAGGAAAGATAAGAGTTGGTCGTAAAGGTGGAGGAGTAGCTCTGTATGTGAGAAGTGATATCGCAGCGACTGAAATGACGGGCCTGGGGAAAGGAAGAAACGATATGGATCACCTTAAAAAGAGAGGTGTTGTCTACAGACCTCCGACACAATAGGAGGAACTAAATAAAGATCTGATTACAGATATCCAAACGTTGGGCAAGAAAAGAGAGATGCTGTTGCTGGGTGATTTCAATCTGCCAGATGTAGATTGGAAAGTTCCATCTACGGAATCAGAAAGAAGTAGAGAGATCGTGAATGCTTTTCAAAGTGCTTTGCTCAGGCAAATGGTGACGGAACCCACGAGGGAGGGAGCAACGCTGGGTCTGGTGCTCACAAATGGGAATAGTGTGTCAAATGTCCGAGTGGGTGCCCACCTGGGCAGCAGTGACCATCAAACAGTTTGGTTTGATATAACAGCTGAAGTGGAGGGCGGCCACTCAAAACTCAAAGTCCTGGATTTCAAGCATGCTTACTTTAGTAAAATGGGGGAATACCTGAGGAAGGAGCTGATGGGCTCGGAGGACATGCGAGAAGTGGAAGGGCAGTGGTCCAGGTTGAAAGAAGCTATAAATATGGCTACAAACCTTTATGTAAGGAGAGTAAATAAAAGCAACAGAAAAAGGAAATTGATATGGTTCTCCAAACAAGTGGCTGAGAAAATAAAGGCTAAAGAGTTGGCATTCATAAAATACAGAAAAACTCAAGAAGAGGAACACGGACAGGAATACCGGATGAAACTGAAAGAAGCCAAGAGAGAGAGAGAGACATCTGGCGAAAGCGGAAGAACAAATGGCTAGAAATGTAAAGAGAGGCGAGAAAAATTTCTGGAGATACATTAGTGAAAGAAGGAAGACTAAAAATGGAATTGTGAGACTGAAAGATGCTGCGAACCGCTATGTGGATAATGATGAAGGAAAAGCAAATACTTTTTGTTCTGTTTTCACTGAAGAAAATCTTGGAGAAGGGCCACGATTGACTGGCAAAAGTACATATGAGAATGGAGTGGATATAGCACCGTTCACAGAAGAGAGTGTATATGAGAAACTTGAAAATGTAAAGGTGGACAAAGCCATGGGTCCGGACGGGATCCACCCCAGGATATTGAGGGAGCTCAGAGAGGTTCTGGCGGGTCCTCTTAAAGATTTGTTTAATAAATCCTTGGAGACGGGAGAGGTTCCGTGTGATTGGAGAACAGCGGATGTGGTCCCTCTTCACAAAAGTAGTGATAGGGAAGAAGCTGGAAACTACAGCCTCACTTCGGTTATTAGAAAAGTAATGGAAGCAATGCTGAAGGAAAGGATAGTAAATTTCATGGAAGCCAATAAGTTGCAAGATCCGAGAAAACATGGTTTTACCAAAGGTAAATCGTGCCAAACGAATCTCATTGAATTCTTTGACTGGGTGACCGGAGAATTGAATCAAGGACGTGCAACAGATGTAATCTACTTAGACTTCAGCAAAGCTTTCGACACGGTTTCCCCCAGGAGGCTCTTGAATAAACTTGACAGGCTGAAGATAGGACCCCATGTGGTGAACTGGATTAGGAACTGGTTGACGGACAGACGCCAGAGGGTGGTGGTTAATGGAATTCACTCGGATGAGGGAAAGGTGAGTAGTGGAGTGCCTCAGGGATCGGTGCTGGGGCCGATTCTGTTCAATATATTTGTGAGTGACATTGCTGAAGGGTTAGAAGGTAAAGTTTGCCTTTTTGCGGATGATACCAAGATTTGTAACAGAGTGGACACCAGGAGGGAGTGGAAAACATGAAAAAAGATCTGCAGAAGCTAGAAGAATGGTCTAATGTTTGGCAATTAAAATTCAATGTGAAGAAATGCAAAGTGATGTACTTAGGGAGTAGAAATCCATGGAAGACGTATGTGTTAGGCGGTGAGAGTCTGATATGTAGAGGCGGGGAGAGGGGTCTTGGGTGATAGTATCTGAGGATCTGAAGGCAACAAAACAGTGTGACAAGGCGGTGGCTGTAGCCAGGAGGTTGCTAGGCTGTATAGAGAGAGGTGTGACCCACAGAAGAAAGGAGGTGTTGATGCCCCTGTACAAGTCGTTTGTGAGGCCCCACTTGGAGTATTGTGTTCAGTTTTGTAGGCCGTATCTTGCTAAGGATGTAAAAAGAATTGAAGCGGTGCAAAGAAAAGCTACAAAAATGGTATGGGATTTGCGTTACAAGACGTATGAGGAGAGACTTGCTGACCTGAACATGTATACCCTGGAGGAAAGGAGAAGCATAGGTGATATGATACAGACGTTCAAATTTTTGAAAGGTATTAATCCGCAAATGAACCTTTTCCGTAGATGGGAAGGTGGTAGAACTAGAGGACATGAAATGAGATTGAAGGGGTGCAGACTCAAGAAAAATGTCAGCAAGTATTTTTTCACGGAGAGAGTGGTGGATACTTGGAATGCCCTCCCGAGGGAGGTGGTGGAGATGAAAATGGTAACCGAATTCAAAAAGGCGTGGGATAAACATAAAGGAATCCTGTTCAGAAGAAATGGATCCTCAGAAGCTTAGCAGAGATTGGGTGGCGGTTAGGAGGCGGGGCTAGTGCTGGGCAGACTTCTACGGTCTGTACCCTGAAAATGGCAGATACAAATCAAGGTCAGGTATACATATAAAGTAGCACATATGAGTTTATCTTGTTGGGCAGACTGGATGGACCGTACAGGTCTTTTTCTGCCGTCATTTACTATGTTACTATGTAATTACAGTCACTCCAACATAGAACATATTTCTCTCCTAAGCAGGCCTGTCATACTGGAGTAGTGGATACGGGACAATGTCGGAAATGTGGGTTGACAGACACCTCTTTGTTTCACGGTATGTGACAGTGTAGATACATAAGATCATTTTGGTCGGCAATGGCAGGGTTTCTTTGCTTAGTTCTTGGCGCCGGGTTTCCCTCACATTTGAAAAAATGATTTTGTGCACTTTGGGCTGGTGGGGTCCTGGGAATCTGGGAGAAAAGTTGTTTCTAGGCAAGGCCTGTATTTTGGGAAAGAAATGTATTCTCAATCATTGGATTCTGGATCATTCCTCCCTCCATCTGGTACTGGAGGAATAAGCTGCACCAACACATGATATGAGAATCACAGGGAGCCCACTTGTCGCCGAAGAGGCAGCAAAGGTTTCTTGCGATTTGGGAGGCCTATTTGAACAAATCGCATCTGTAGCTCAAAGTCAGATTCTGAATAGATTCTCACTGGGCCGTTGAGGGTGGTTGGGTAAAGGGGACTAAGCATCATAGGGAAGGGTTAGGGTGATAGGGAACAGGGGATAGGGTACATATCATATGTAAGCCGCATTGAGCCTGCCATGAGTGGGAAAGCGCGGGGTACAAATGTAACAAAAATAAATATAAGGGCAGGCTGGGACTTGAAGGGCAAAGGTCAGGCCTACATCTCAGAATTCAACACCATGTTGATTTTCGTGATTTAGTTGAGATAAGATTAATTTGGGGGGGGGGAGTTGGGAGTGGGATGGGGTAGAAGGGAATAGGGAGAAAACTTGTTGACAAGGAAGTATTTCTGGACTGTTTTGGTAAAAGTTTGATGTTATCACGTTGGATTTGCTGGTGTTTGCCAGAGATTGCGTAAGAATGTAATGTCGGATTTTGTGATTGTCATCAATAAAAAATTGTTTCAAGTAAAAAAAAAAAAAAAAAAAGATGGTCACTCCATACAAATTACCTCACTGCTTTTAGGTCATAACTGCTTTTGCTGTTCCTTGAGGTCACTCTAGTACAGGCTTGTCCAAGTTCAGTCCGCAAGGGCTGCAAACAGGCTAGATTCTATTTCAGGATATCCTGAATGAATATTCATGAGAGAGATTTGCATACATGGAAGATTCATTCATTCATTTGACTATATACCGCTTAGACTTAAGCGGTTTACAGTTTCACAGGTACTGGGTCTGTCCCTTTTGGGCTCACAGTCTAGGTCCCTGATGGCGAACCTATGACACGCGTAGCCATTTTCGATGACATGCGGCCGCATGTGGCCGCATACAGAGAAGCAGCGGCGTTCCTTGCTGACACCCGGGCGGATCGCCGATGCGCCCCCCCCCAAGGTGCAGCGCGACCTCCCCCCCCCCCCCCCCGGTGCATGTTTACCCGTGTGCGCTCCTATTGGCTCCCTCCGAGTCCTCCGCTCGTTCCCTCCCTGCTGCTCCCTCTGCCCCGGCTCCTGCACGGCCGTTTGACCTCACTTCCGGCCGGCGGAGCAGAGAGCAGTGGAATGCCGTGGGGGACGCATCTCTGAGGGCCCTGTGATCGCCATTACCAGCAACCACATAACCACAGCACCATCATCCAATCTACTGTTCTGGGGTGTCGTGGATTTCTAATTGACCATCATTACTGAGATAGGTGAGGGGGAGGCTGGGAGAGGCAAGGGCATGTGCTATGGGTGCCGTTTCCCGCCATTAGAAATAGCGGCAGCCATCTTAATTTACATAAGGTGGTCAGTTAGGCTAGTTAACCCCTAACTGCCTGCAGGGCTAACAGGCTATCTATAATTCTATCTTCTGTCACTGCCCCCCTGATGGAGAACCCAAAAAATAAAAAAAACAAGGTTAAGTAAAGGAAGTGTTAGTAGCAGTTGCCGACCCTTTCAAGAGACATGGACCGAGATGTATGGCATTATAGAAAAAAAATGGCAGATCATTTTGCGTTCTATGTACTGAAACGGTAGTAAGCAGAACGTGGAATATAAATAGACATTTTGAAACTAATCATTCCCAGCTCCTGAAAAAAAGTGAGGATGAAAGGAAGGAATACATTTCCAGGCAGCTACACTTTTATAAGAGCCAATCTAATTCCATCCTTACATTTGTAAAAGGTTCTACAAATTTAACATCTGCAAGTTTGAGCATTGCTCACTCCATAGCTCAGCATGGAAAAGCACTCAGTGAGGGAGGATTTATTAAAGAAACTCTCCTAAGATGTGCACCAGTTCTATTTCACGATATGCAGAATAAAGATGCAATTATTAAGAGAATATCTGAGTTACCAGGAAATTTGGAGTGCCTGGATCCGATTACCAGACACTTTTAGCACCCTGAAAAATATAGCAATGGCTTTACTCACAATTTTTCCCTCTACGTACTTTTGTGAAACCTTATTCTCAGTGTTAAATAATATCAAAACCAACAAAAGAAACAGATTAAAAGATGAAGTTAGTAGCGCATGCTTGGGCTTGAAGTGTACAAAATACCAACCTTCAATTGAAGATTTAGCCAATGAAATTCAGCAACAAAAAAGTCACTAATAGGCAGATTAGTTAAAGAATTCCCCCTCCCCCTCACTTATCTTAGTTCACGGCACCCCACACAAGTTAAATAATACCAAGACCAACAAAAGAAACCGATTGACAGATGAACAAAGAAGTCACTAAGCAGGTAAGTTAAATAATTAGTTTTTGGTTTATTAAATACAGTTATATATTACAATTATACATTTTTGTTATTTAAACTATAAGTATCGTGAAATTATGGTTTTTTTTTATCGAAGTGACACACCACCCGAGTTATGCTCGGTTTTTTGGCGAATTTTGACACACCAAGCTCAAAAGGTTGCCCATCACTGGTCTAGGTAGTACATTGTACTACTGTTGTATCTGGGGCAATGGAGGGTTAAGTGACTTGCCCAGGGTCACAGGGAGCTGCAGAGGGAATTGAACTTGGTTCCCCAGTATCTCGACCCACTGCTGACCATTGGGCAGCAACGGGAATCAAACCCAGTTCCCCAGGTCCGCAACCTGCTACACTAACCGTTAGGCCACTTATCCACTTAGGTAATGGGATGCAGATTGCTCATGTGTTTGCAGTCCTTGAAAACTGAACTTAGACAAACCTGCTCTAGTACCTTCTTGAAAGTTACTGCTGATAGGTTTCTCACCACCATGCTGTACAGGTTACCTTTTTGGCTGTAGGAATGGAGGACTAGCCTAATGGTCAGTGCAGTGGCCTGAGAATCAGGGGAACTGGGTTTAGTTCCCATTGCAGCTCCTTGTGACTCTGGGCAAGTCACTTAACCCTCCATTGTCCTAGGTACAAAATAAGCACCTGTATATAATATGTAAACCACTTTGATTGTAACCACAGAAAGGTGGTATATCAAATCCTATTCCCTTTCCCTCTTGGTCTGTGGTGCCACTAATTCATGCTTCCATTCACTTTTTACAAATAACATAATAGCATAGTAAGGGATGACAATAAAAGGCCACTTACTCCATCTAGTCTTCTTAGTTATCCTGCTTACTCTGCTAGAGATACGTTCCAACTGCAAGCCAGCCCTACAATGACTCCTTAAGTCTTCTTAGATCATATCTTTCTTTGTGTGATCCTTAGATGTGTCTCCTGTTTTTCAGAATTTGGGGTCATCTGCAAAAAGGATAATTTTACCTTCTAATCCCTCCACAGTATTGCTTAAAGTTCTTAACAGAATTTGTCCCAGGATGGATCCTGAGGCATTTCTCTAATATATGCTTTCTTGAATTCCATTTTCTGCTAACCTCTGTTTGTCCCTCAACTAGTTTACAGTAGCTACAGTTAAAAATATCACCACTCTGAATGAATATGTGGGTAAAATGCTTTGGAGATCAGAAATGCCTGCAAAGTAAATATATCTTCTGTTTTAGATCACGCCAGCAGGCAACAGATCCACTTTTAAAGATGTGACCATTCCTATTGCTAATGTCAAATATAGAGATATAATGGAAATGCAGCAGGTATGTGTCTAAAATATGTTAACAATAGATAACATGCTTATTTTAAATTTCTGTTAATTTTGTTTGTTTCTTCTTTTATTCATCCTATGAATATTGATCTAAAAATCAGTTGTTATGATTCTGCTGGAAAGGCAGGGGAATGTTTGGGACTCGCCCCTAATTGGCTTGTCAAGGGCTGAGCCAGCAGACGTCAGAAGCTTAAGCCTGCCTTTCCCTGCAATCCTTGCTTTAGCGTTGATTGCTTTGTTTGCTCAGCTGAAGGCAGCCTGTGCTTGGGCGCTTGTGTACACGTTGGAGTTTAGCCTTTCTCCTCAGTGCTTGTTTATTCTGTGTGTGTCTGTGCTGGTTATTCCCAGCATGAGCTTAATTGCCTCACTCTCCTACACTAAACTTGTGCTGTCTGTGGTAAGCTTGTGTCTTGTATACTTCCAGTTTGTTTGTTTAGTTTTCTCTCTCTCTGTTCCCTTTGTTGTACTGAGCTATTGATCTGGTCCCTGGGATTTTGCCTCTGTTGGCAGTCCCCCTGTCCTTGTATATTGCTCCTGTTTGTTGGTTTTAGTTCTCTTTGTTTGCTGAATCTGTCTCCTGTTCCCGGTGAGCAGTGCTCCTTTTCTGGTCTGTGTGTGTCAAGGCAGCTTCCTCTGTTTGCTTACTGTTCCCTTTTCCCTTGTGTGTTGTAGGGCCAGCTTTGTGTATTCTTATAGGTAGTTTTCCTTTGTGCGCTGTATGTTACAGCCTAGTGATCTTTGTATGCTGTAAGATGCAGCCTAGTTCCCTTGAGTGCTGTGGGGCACAGCCTAGTGTATTCCTACGAGTGGTTTCTCTTTTTCTCCTTGCGTGCCTAGTAGCATACCTTAGAGTATTCCTTTGAGTAGCTTCCCCTTTCCCTGTGTGCTGAATGGTTCAGTGTATTCCTATAGTTGGTTCCCTTTTTTCTTTGAGTGCTGTATAGTACAGCCTAGAGTGTTCCCTTCTAGGGCTTCCTGTATTCTTGATCATCCTGTGGCACAGCCTTGTGTATACCTTTAGAGGTTCTGTCTCTCACCCTTTTCCTTGTGTCTCTTCCCTGCACTGTGTGCGCTGCTTGTGCTCAGTCCCTTGGGGACCCTTCGTTGTTCTTTCTCCCCTCCCAGAGTGTGACTGGGTTCCTGGTCAGCCGTGATGCCCGCTTGCTTGGACTCTGCGCGAGTGGGTTCCCGATCGGCCGTAAGGTCTGCCTGAATGCTCTGTCTCCCATTTTCTGGTGGTGCCTGTTAGCTGTTGTGTGTGTGCAGGGATTGGTGACTGGGGTGGTGTGTAGGGACCGTTTGGTCTACCCTAGGCCTTGGCCAAAATCCTATACTAGGCTTTGGCCTTTGCTCAAGGGCTCATGTCCAGAATAACATCAGCAATCTGTATATTTGTGGTGTTTTATTAGATGTCGTACTTCAGGTCTGTTTATTTATATTCTGTTGGTTGTGAGGGGATTTTCAGCACTAGGACTCTTCATTTTTATCTTTGAGAAATGATGATTTTTATGAAATTTGAAACAGTTTTTGTAGTGCTGAACTCTTTCTACTAGTAAGGCAGAAATTATAGGTAGCCACAGCTAGTGCTGCCGTGAATAAAAAAAAAAAGTCCACAGGCAATTCACCATGGGGATGTATAATATTAGCTGCTTAAACCATTCAAGGGGGATTTTACTAAGCAGTGGTAAAATAATATTGTATTTTACTGCATCTTATTCTACCAATAAATTGGTACCACATGTTAGTAACTCTCATGGAAATGAATAACAGCTTGCTTTCAACCTTGCAAGCTACATTATATTTTTCCCTAGGATTCCTGGGAGCCTTCTCAAAAGGACCCTCCCCCCCCCCCCCCCCCCCCAGTCTCTCCCAGCAAGGACACCTAGGTATTCCTCAGATCTACTTGCATAATCCATGGTGTATAGCAGTGGGGGGCAGGAGCAATCCCTAGTCACCCTCTGCACCCCTAGGCTACTGGATTCAAATGGCATCAGTTGACCCCCTAGCAGTAGTAGTCTTAAAGTACTACCACTAGGGTTCAAGCTGCCATCCTAGTGGTAGTATCAAGAGACAACTGCTATGGGTTACCTAACATGCTGGAGTGGAGGAGTGGCCTAGTGGTTAGGGTGGTGGACTTTGGTCCTGGGGAACTGTGGAACTGAGTTCGATTCCCACTTCAAGCACAGGCAGCTCCTTGTGACTCTGGGCAAGTCACTTAACCCTCCATTGCCCCAGGTACAAATAAGTACCTGTATACAATATGTAAGCCGCATTGAGCCTGCCATGAGTGGGAAAGTGCGGGGTACAAATGTAACAAAATAACATCATTTTGGACACAGGAGCCTAGAGAGCAGGAGCAATCAAGAATCATTCCTCTTACCCCCTCACTGCTAGACCCCAGGGATTACAAGGTGGACCCAAGGGCTGCCTTTGGAGAGTGGAGTGGGGTGGGGTGGGGGTGGGGAACTTCAGCTAGGAATGGATTTTGGAAGTGATAGGTTGGTAGGTGTATTTTATGCACTGGCTCTTTTATGAAGCTGATGTTGTTTTTCCACAAATACAGCTTTCAAAGTTAAATGCAAGCTTCCTTATACGGTTTATATTAATGAGGTGCTTTGCATGCATTTGCATTTCATTGTTATATAATGTGTATTGTAGTAAACTAGTGTGCATTGCGGTAAACTAATACACATTTTTTTGACATTTAATGCACATTAAGTGGCAAATGTCATGCATTATTCCTCAACATATATTAGTAACTACCCCCCTAAATGATAAGTAGAGCCTTACCATTTAGTTATTTAAACAGTGATTGCAGACATTTCTATGGTGTACTTCTCAGCCACCCAAGTTAGGGTAAGCTGGGATGTTGGCCAACCCTAGAAGCATGCAGGTAAATTGGGGGAAGGCAGGGGGGAGTACATGAGAACATTTCATTTTTATGTTTTAACTGGGCTTTTTCATCTTTTAGATTCTTGGAAACAATATCAATGCAACTCTTTATTCACCCACATTGCCAATGTTTGATTACAGTATGCTGGTGATCTTTCTTATTGCTGTATTCACTGTGGCATTGGGAGGCTATTGGAGTGGAGTATCAGAAATGTAAGTTTGACATATTGTACAATACATTTATTAACCAATACACATTTCTGAGGAGTGATTATAGTATGGAGCTCAATATTATTAACAAACATCCATTATCTTCCTGTTGTAAGATATTTTAAGCTTCTTAAAAGGTAATGTGCTTTATTCTAATAAAAACAGCATGTGCACAGCCAGGATATGTTAAGCTGGAGAGTTAACCAATCCATGCTTTACTCAGAAAATAATGTCCTAATATGTCAGTGAAACAATTTGGAGGGTAACTTTTATAAAGGCAGTTTTGCTTGTATAGGATAGTATAGATGCTTAAAATGCTTCTTATAAAGTTACTCCACATGTAAAAGTATGTGTGATGACCACAACACATGTACTTTTGCACAATGGGTGTAGGCAAGTTTGGGAGTGGGATTTGGGCAGAGTGTTGAAGGAGTTTTGAATTGTGTGCATACTTTCAGTATGCACAGTTGTGCATTTTATTAGGTGTGCACATTTATACCTTCTCTAATGCAGATGTCTGCAACTTCATTTTAAGCCTGATTCCTGAAGGATTTGTCCAAGTATTTTATAAAGACATACATGTGCCTGTGTGTCTTTATAAAATAGACTACAAATGGGCACCTTCTTGCCCCCTCAATCTGGACAACCTGTTCAAAACACTGAGGAGCCAGACTGTGGACTTCTATTGATGAATTTAGCAGGGAGAATGTATACAAGTAGCTCCCGCAGTCTCTCAAACAATATTTTTCATTTCTGTGAGGCCTTGCCCATGGCAGAAGAGCACAGTAAGTAATTTGTATGAGCAGTGTGGAGAGACCGACCCTACAAACTCAAGTGCACCAAGAAGAAAGCCAGCTTTGGGAGGAGTGGTCAAAGGCCCTAGTGTCACTTGATACAGCAGAGACAATTTGTGCTACTATGGAGGGACTGTCTACCCAAGTTTCTTAAGACTCAAAGCTGTAAGCAGTTGTGAAGAAAGTTGCTCAGTTGGGGCAATTCTACAACTAGATGCCTTCATTTAAGTGCCCTGAAGCCATGCAATGTCCAGGTTCCATTTTAGAATACTAGCGTAACCTGGTATCAATGTGCCTAATATTTACTCACCTGTAGTTACACCAGCCATAGATCTGGCTTAACTGCAGGTAGCTAAATGTGACAGGAATGCATGTAACCTACAGTATTCTACAAGTTATGTGTATAACTGGGAGCTCTGTCTATGTGAAACTTTTCTTACTAAACTGTTTGAGGGACTGAGGCTGTTAGAGTCCTAAAAGTTTTCTTCTATAATTGTTTTGAGTATATATCTTATCTAAAAGTTTGAGAGAACCCCCCCCCCCCACTGTTCTTTCTTTTGCTGTGGGTCTATCCAATTCCTTAATCTAAAATTGTTGGTAAACTCCTCTAATGGTAAACTCCTCTAGCATCTATACTATCCTATACAAGCAAAACTGCCTTTATAAAAGTTACCCTCCAAATTGTTTCACTGACATATTAGGACATTATTTTCTGAGTAAAGCATGGATTGGTTAACTCTCCAGCTTAACACATCTCGGTTGTGCACATGCTAATTGTGTGTTTTTATTAGAATAAAGCACATTACCTTTTAAGAAGCTTAAAATATATTACAACAGGAAGATAATGGATGTTTGTTAATAATGTGAGCGCCATACCATAATCACTCCTTCAGAAATGTGTATTGGGCTAGAAGGTTTTTCTATAAATTGTATTAAATTGCTGTGCTGGTGATTTCCTATTCTTTGTGCTGAAATCGTCTGAGGGGTGCTCTCTGGGGCTGTGCTATTCTCTACCCAGTGTGCTGCCGCGGCTAAGACAGCGCACAGAATGTTGAGTATTATTAGGAAAGGAATGGAAAACTAACACGAGGATGTTATAATGCCGTTGTATCGCTCCATGGTGCGACCGCACCTTGAGTATTGTGTCCAATTCTGGTTGCCGCATCTCAAAAAAGATATAAAGGAATTAGAAAAGGTACAGAGAAGAGCGACGAAAATGATAAAGGGACTGGAATGACTTCCCTATGAGGAAAGGCTGAGAAGGTTAGGGCTCTTCAGCTTGGAGAAAAGGCGGCTGAGGGGTGATATGATAGAAGTCTACAAGATAATTAGCGGAGTAGAGCGGACAGATGTGAAGCGTTTGTTTACGCTTTCAAACAACAACAAAACCAGGGGACACAAGATGAAGCTAGAATATGGTAGATTTAAAACAAATAGGAGAAAGTTTTTCTTTACTCAGCGTGTAGTTAGACTCTGGAACTCGTTGCCGGAGAATGTAGTAACAGCAGCTGGCCTTACGGAATTTAAAGGGGATTTGGACAGATTCCTGAGGGAAAAGTCTATTGAACATTATTAGTTTCTTTTTTTTTTTTTGGGGGGGGGGGGGGGGTTGCCAGGTTCTTGAAGCCTGGATTGGCCGCTGTCGGAGACAGGATGCTGGGCTTGATGGACCTTTGGTCTTTTCCCAGTATGGCGGTACTTTTGTACTAATGCACCCCTTGCATGTACATGTTCTGTAAGTTACAGAGTAGTGCTTAGACACTGTGCAGGTAAGTGTACACTTACATGTGTAAGTTCTAGTATTCTGTACATTTATATGTACTAGGGGTGTTTAAATGTGGGCACCTACAGGGTAGAACTGCCCTTCACGAGTCTACAATTAATGAACCTGGCAAATGGCTAGATGAAGCAAAAAGCATGCGTCAGTTCTTTGGAAGATTTAGCCACAACTGACTGACTAAAACTAGAGGAACTCCAGTGAAGGCTTAAGTAATAGGAGGAACATCATGACAATCTGGAGAACAGGAGTCGTCAAAACAACTTACATTTGGTTAGGTGCCTGGAGTGATTTCAAGGTCAGAATCTGGTGAAATTCCTCATGACCATGATAACTAGCATCTTTGGGCCTAGAATGTAAAGATGGCTGTCTAAAGGTAGAATGTAAAGATGGCTGCATAGGGCCCTGGCACCAGTTTGGCTTCTGGGAGGCTGGCCATATGCAACACTCCTTTGGCAGCACCACTTCAGGACCAAAGTAAAGATTCTCTGCACCACTGAAGAGAAAGGAGAATTAACACACTAGGATTGCTGTCTATATTCCCAGGCTTTTTCCACCAGAACTGTAACTTGTGGCAGAGCTATGCAGAGGTAAAACGGGCGCAGTGGAATCTCCAGGCTCTCCTGCATGCTGCTATAGTCTTCTCAGATAAAAGTAATGCAGAGTGGAACAGTTAAAGATTTTTTTTGGATTGTCAAACAGTATATGGTCCATTGAGTTCCTAAGAGGGTACAACTTCACAGCACTAATGAGAGACTGCAACTATAGATATGTGGTTGGGAGAGCATTTTCATGGGGGCTTTTCGTCTAGGAGGCTAAGGTAGCAATACAGATATTTTCTGGTCTTTTTCTTTGCTTTCTGTGTATGAGTGAGTTGGACAGAATGTTGTGAAATTAAGATGGTTGGGATGATTTGGGGGTTTGCTGATTAATGCATTTGGGTTTTGTTGGGGAGTCCTTTTAGGAGTAGCTGCTACAGAATGGGATTGGCTTACTGGTTCAGGGGTGAGAATGTTTTTGGGTTAGGTAAGTGAAAGGTTGTGGGGAAAATGAGGGTTCTGGCATTTCTGTGGTGTGTGATGGATGCAGCTGATGGTACTCAAGGGGCAAGAGGGAGGACCTATTTTGAGCCCAATAATTGGGACATACTGGAGATAGAGTTGAGATTACTGATTGAAAATCATTTCCCTCAATGTTAGGGGAGTTTCCTCTGTTAAAAGGACTTGAGTTCTGCAGTTTATGAGGGCTCAAAGGGCTCAGGTTATTTTCTGTAGGAAACTTTTCTGACTGAACAAACATTCTAAGTTGGGCAGGGGGTGGGCGGGGCACATGTTTGCTGCATCCCATCTCTCCAAAGGTAAGGGGGTCTGTACACATATACATAAATTGCTGCCGTTTCTAGTAAAGAAGTCTAAAATTGACCCCAAAGGACACCACATGCTTTGTGTTTGGTTAATATCCGTGGTGCAAACCATCAAGACATTAGAGGAGTTTACCAACAATGGTGGGGGGAAGAGGGGTTGGTGGTTGGGAGGCTAGGATAGGGGAGGGCAGACTTATACGGTCTGTACCAGAGCTGATGATGGGAGGCGGGACTGGTGGTTGGGAGGCGGGAAATACTACTGGGCAGACTTATACAGTCTCTGCCCTGAAAAGGACAGGTACAAATTCAAGGTAAGGTATACACATATGAGTTTGTCTTGGGCAGACTGGATGGACCATGCAGGTCTTTTTCTGCCGTCATCTACTATGTTATGTATGTATGTTACCAACAATCTGCTACTTGTTAGCAGAGATTGGAATATTTGCCCCAGTACGGCAATAGATAGGACCACCTCTTCTGGGTTTTAGGTTCTCCACATTTCCCCTCCCCCCACTGGGTATGTTCATTTGCTTAATGCACTCCGGTTAAAAGGCATGTAGTGAGAGTTGAATCCAAGTGGAAGTTACTATGCATGTTTCTCCCCTAGATTCAATCCATATAAACTAGATCTATTTCACTGTATGCCCACAGTATTTCCATGGGTCATTTCATATGATATATTGCCTTCAGTAATATTGGTTCCATATCATCATGCTGATCAGTCCATAGACTGGTGGGTTGTGTCCATCTACCAGCAGGTGGAGATAGAGAGCAATCCTTTTGCCTCCCTATATGTGGTCATGTGCTGCCGGAAACTCCTCAGTATGTTCTCTATCTCAGCAGGTGGTGGTCACACACAACAGCAGCTCTGGCTAGGTCTCCAGGCCTAATTTTTAGGTTTTGTTGAGTACCTGGGGTTGAGGGCTCTCCTTGAGCAAGTGCAAACCTGGTGGCGCCAGGTCCCTCCTTTTCTCCCCCCTCCCGCTGGCTCCATTAAAAAAACAAAAAAAATTTTGGACGTCCTTTAAGGGCGTTTATTTCAACGTTTATATCAGCGTTTATTGCAGCTGCTCACTGGGACACCAGTTTGTTACAGCTCGGAGCAGGTAATTTTTACCTTTTGTAGCGGGCAGGGGATTCCCCGATCGGTCTCCACGTGGCTTATGGCGTCGGAGGGCGAGGGCGCGAAGAATCGCTGCCCGGACCGCGTGTGTGCGTCTAGCGGGGATGCGGGGGTTTCAAAGCCTGAATCGCCCTTTTTGGGTGTCAGTTTGGAGTCCGGTCAGTGTCCCGGTTTTTCCCACCATAAGCGCCCATCCCCCGCTGCTCGCCCCCTCCATTTTGGCCGGCCACTCTGCTCGGACGGCTTCTTCTTGGGCCGCCCTCGAGGTGGGAGACGTTAATGCTATGGTCGCCCTTGATTCGGGCGACGGCAAGAAAGCGGCCAAAGTTAAGCGCCGTTCTTCCCGCGCGGCTCCTTCTCGGTGTTTCGCACCGGACGCAATTTTGGATGCGCAGCATGTTTCTCCCCCGCTCTTGCAAGCGCCGGTTGAGGGTACGTCTAGGGCCGTGGCCCAGGCTGCAGAAGTGCACAGTCTGGGGGGTTTCTCTCCTGAGTTCATTTTGCTGCTGCATTGGGCTTTTCTTATGCAAAACGCTGCCCCTGCTCCCCTGTCTGATAAAGGGGTTGAGGCCTCCGGATGCAAACGCCCTCGGGTGGATTTCCAGGCCCTAGAGGACTCTCTCTCCTCTGATGTAGACGAGGGCAGCGTATCTGAGTTCTCCCAACGGTCCTTTGGTGATTCCTTGGAGGAGGCGGATTCCCGCTCGGATTGAGCGGATGACCCCTCTGCGGCGCGGATCTTTAGCTCAGAGGATTTGCCCAACCTGTTAGTGCAGGCCATGAGCATTTTGAAGATTTCCTCTCCGGAGGACGTCTCTCCCTCAGCCTCTGCTGGCTCTGCCATTATGCTGGGGACGGAGCGCCCGCCTAGAACCTTCCACGTGCATGAAGCCATGCACACCTTGATTTCGGCTCAATGGGATTTCCCAGAAGCGAGCCTTAAAGTGGCTAGGGCTATGTCCCGCCTCTATCCTCTGCCGGAAGGCGAACGGGAGGCCTTTCTTTGGCCTACCGTGGATTCCTTAATCACTGCGGTGACTAAGAAAACGGCGTTGCCGGTGGAAGGTGGCACGGCCCTAAAGGACGCCCAAGACAGAAGATTGGAGGCGGCTTTAAAGTCGTCCTTCGAGGCGGCTGCTTTAAGTTTGCAGGCCTCAGTTTGCAGCTCCTATGTGGCCAGGGCGTGCCTGACGATTGTGCAGCGGGCTTCCCCCTCGGATCCTTCCTTGAGGGCTGATTGGCCGGCCCTGGAATCGGGCTTGGCCTACTTGGCAGACTTGCTGTATGATGTCTTGAGAGCCTCGGCTGAAGGTATGGCTCAGACAGTCTCTGCTCGGCGCTGGCTTTGGCTGAAGCATTGGTCTGCTGACCACGGTAAATCTCGCCTGGCTAAGTTGCCTTTTAAAGGCAAGCTGCTCTTTGGGGGTCGAGCTGGACAAGATTGTGACCGATCTCGGCACGTCCAAGGGCAAGAGGTTACCGGAGGTCAGGGCTCGGGCCAGTGGTGCCCACCCCGGTTCCTCTAAAGGATGGTTTCAGGAAGCCCGTCTGTATCGCCCGGGCAAGTCGGGCTCCTCTGCCCCCTCTTCCTTCAAGAGGAACTTCTCCCCCAAGCAGCATTCCTTTCGCAGAGACCGCCGTCCCGGAGGTGTGTCCTCCGGTCCTCCCCCAGGGTCTCGTACCCAATGATGGGGCCCTGGTCCATGGCCCAGAGCAGATTGGAGGACGCCTATCCTTGTTTCTGGGCGAGTAGACCAGGGTAACTTCAGACGCTTGGGTGCTGGAAGTCATCAGAGACGGCTACAAGCTAGAGTTCTGCCGACCCTTAAGAGACGGGTTTGTGCACTCTCCCTGCAAGTCTCCGGTCAAAGCTGTGGCAGTGCAGCAGACTTTGGACAATCTGATCCGCCTGGGTGCGGTCGTTCCGGTGCCAGAAGATCAGCTTGGCAAGGGACGTTACTCCATTTACTTTGTGGTCCCAAAGAAAGGAGGTTCTGTGCGGCCTATCCTCGACCTCTAAGGGGTCAATCGGGCCTTGAAAGTTCGACACTTCCGAATGGAGACTCTCCGCTCTGTTATAGCGGCAGTGAAGGCAGGGGAGTTCCTGGCATCCTTGGACATCAAGGAAGCTTACTTGCATATTCCCATCTGGCCTCCTCATCAACGCTTTCTGCGTTTTGCAGTCCTGGGCCGACACTTCCAGTTCAGAGCCCTCCCGTTCGGGTTGGCTACTGCTCCGCGGACCTTCTTCAAAGTAATGGTGGTCATCGCGGCCTTCCTACGAAAGGAAGGAGTACAAGTCTGGTTGATCCGAGCCCCCTCTTATGCAGAGTGTGGCAGAGCTGTAGACCGGATGATTGCTCTTTTTAGCTCCCTGGGGTGGATCATCAACTGGGAGAAAAGCCAGCTGCGCCCGACTCAGTCCCTGGAGTATCTGGGAGTTCGTTTCGACACCCAAGTGGGCAGAGTGTTCCTGCCAGACAATCAGATTGTCAAGCTTCAGGCTCAGGTGGACCAGTTCCTAGTAGCCTCTCCTCTTCGGGCTTGGGACTATGTGCAGCTGTTGGGCTCTATGACGGCCACAATGGAAGTAGTGCCCTGGGCCACGGCCCATATGAGACCTCTACAGCTCTCTCTGCTGCAGCGATGGACTCCAGTGTCGGAGGATTAAGCTGTGCGCCTTCCCTTGGATCCAGCGGTGCGCAAGGCGCTGAGCTGGTGGCTGAGGCCAGACAAGCTGTCCGCAGGAATGCCTCTTTTGACCCCGGAATGGGTTGTCGTCACGACAGACGCCTCTTTGACGGGCTGGTGAGCCCACTGCTTGGGAAGGACAGCGCAGGGGCTCTGGTCTCCTGCAGAGGCAAAGTGGTCTATCAACCTCCTGGAACTCAGAGCCATTCGGTTGGCGCTTTTGGAGTTTTTCCCGGTACTGGCGGTGAAGCCAGTACGGGTCCTGTCAGACAATGCCACGGCTGTGGCCTATGTCAATCGCCAGGGAGGTACCAAGAGCGCCCCTCTAGCCAAGGAGGCCATGAATCTATGCCAGTGGGCGGAAGCGAACCTGGAACAGCTGTCGGCGGCCCACATTGCGGGAGTCATAAATGTCAAGGCGGACTTTCTCAGTCGCCATACCTTGGATCCTGGAGAGTGGCAGCTATCGGCTCAGGCGTTCTTGGACATCATGAAGCGCTGGGGCCAGCCGAGCCTAGATCTGATGGCGTCATCGGCCAATTGCCAAGTGCCGCGCTTTTTCAGCAGAGGACGGAACCCTCGATCTCTGGGAGCAGATGCTCTTCTCCAACAGTAGCCGACACAGGAGCTTCTCTATGTGTTCCCGCCCTGGCCTATGTTGGGCAGGGTGCTTGACCGGGTGGCAAAGCATCCTGGCCGGATAATCGTGGTGGGTCCGGACTGGCCCAGACGTCCCTGGTATACGGACTTGATCAGGCTCTCAGTGGACGGCCCTCTGCGGCTGTCAGCGGAGCGGGGCCTGTTGCATCAGGGTCCCGTGGTGATGGAGGATCCCTCCCCCTTTGGTCTTACGACCTGGCTATTGAGTGGCAGCATCTGAGGAAGAAGGGCTTCTCAGACAAGGTCATCGCCACTATGCTGAGAGCGAGGAAGCGCTCTACTTCTACTGCTTACGCCAGGGTTTGGCGTACCTTTGCATCGTGGTGTGAGGCAGGCTCTCTTTCTCCCTTCACTGCTCCAATTTCTTCAGTGTTGGCGTTCCTGCAAGTAGGTCTGGAGAAAGGCCTGTCGCTCAGTTCCCTTAAAGTCCAGGTAGCGGCTCTGGCTTGCTTCAGGGGTCGCCTGAAGGGTGCTTCCCTGGCCTCGCAGCCAGATGTGGTGCGCTTTCTCAGGGGAGTTAATCACCTATGCCCTCCTCTGCACTCGGTGGTGCCTGCGTGGAATCTCAATCTAGTGCTAAGAGCCTTGCAGAAGCCGCCTTTTGAACCCTTGTCGAGGGCATCTCTGAAAGACCTGACGTTGAAAGCAGTCTTTTTGGTGGCTATCACTTCAGCCAGACGAGTTTCCGAGCTCCAGGCGCTATCATGTCGGGAACCCTTCCTGCAGTTCACTGAGGCAGGAGTGTCTATTCGCAAGTGCCTTCCTTCCTGCCCAAGATTGTTTCTCGTTTCCATGTGAATCAGCAGCTCTGCCTACCCTCCTTTCGTAGGGAGGACTACCCAGAGGAGTACTCTGCTCTCAAATATCTAGATGTGAGACGAGTCATCATCAGATACTTGGAAGTGACCAATGATTTCCGGAAGTCGGATCATCTGTTTGTGCTGTTCGCAGGTCCTCGTAAGGGTCTGCAGGCATCCAAGCCTACAGTGGCACGATTGGTCAAGGAAGCCATTGCAGTGGCTTATGTGGCCGCGGGGAAGATGCTGCCTATCCAGCTGAAGGCTCACTCCACTAGGGCACAGGCGGCCTCGATGGCAGAGGCCGGGTCCGTCTCCTTGGAAGAGATTTGTAAGGCGGCAACGTGGGCATCGGCTCATACCTTCTCTCGTCATTACCGCTTGACTGTGGCTGCTCGGGCGGAGGCCCGGTTTGGAGCTTCGGTCTTGCCGTCAGGGATTTCTATGTCCCGCCCTGGGTGAGTACTGCTTCGGTACATCCCACCAGTCTATGGATTGATCAGCATGATGATATGGAAGGTAAAATTATGTATCATACCTGATAATTTTCTTTCCATTAATCATAGCTGATCAATCCATAGCCCCTCCCAGATATCTGTTCTGTTTATATTCTGGTTGCATTTCAGGTTCAAGTTAGTCTTCTGTTCCTGTTCAGGAGGATCTTAGTGTTCAAGTTTTTTCGATTGAATTCTTCTGGAGTTGAGACGATTTTGTGTTACAGTGAGTTGCTGCATTCCTCTCCCCTCCGTTTTACGGGGCTGGATTGAAACCTAAATTCTGCCGGCGCTCCCTCCCGCTTCGTGCGGCAGTAGGGTAGCATTATATCCCTCCCGCTTCGGCGGTGTTAGGGTCAGCCAGCTCCTCCCGCGGTTGCGGTCGCAGGATTAGCCAGATCCCCCCGCATCGGCGGGTGTGGTGTCCCTCCCCCGCTCCGCGGGGATGAGCTGGACGGATTCCCCTCCCCCACTTGTGTGGGTATGAGCTGGGTTGATTCCCCTCCCCCGTTTTGGCGGTGGTGAGCTGGGCAGAGTGTCCCTTTGTGGGTGTAATTCTCTAAGTGCTGAGTCCTGCGGATGGAGCTTTAATATCGACATACTGAGGAGTTTCCGGCAGCACATGACCACATATAGGGAGGCAAAAGGATTGCTCTCTATCTCCACCTGCTGGTAGATGGACACAACCCACCAGTCTATGGATTGATCAGCTATGATTAATGGAAAGAAAATTCAGGTATGATACAAAATTTTACCATCACATTATTATTTCTGTTTCTCTGGATCTTTCTGAACCCAAAAGGGCCCTCTGGATTTTGGAGACTTAATCCTTTCATGCCCATAATATTTCTGTGCATATAAATTCTTAGTTTATTTCAGTTGCAGTATGGCAACAGTGGATATGAAAGGGTTAATACCTTACTGTTGGGAAGATGTGGAATGTCGTGGAGAAAACTGTGGAGTTTGGTGTTCACAAACTAGTTGAGAATTACTCGCTTACCCTTCAGTGAGAAACCCTAAAGATGGTCCTGAGGATGAATTTCATTGCCTGTAAGAGCAGTGTTTCTACCATAGGTGCTAGCTCTGTGGGTGCTGTGGGTGCCTGAGCACCCTCGGTTATAAGAGCCAGCTTTCAGAATGATTGGGGGTGCTCAACATGGCACAAATTACCAAGTCCATTTAAAGGAAATTAAAGTATGATGGGTTATGAACCCAATTGGCCATGCTGTCTATCATGGTCTTACCGTGACTTCTTTTCCCTGATGTGCACCGCTCCATCCGGGGCCTCTGTGGGATGGCATCTCTTCGCTCATCAACTGAGCACCGCAGCACTTGGTTTATTGAGCTAGCGGTGGGAACTTCCCTGGTGTCCATAGTGATGTCATGAGTCTGGGCATGTTTCACGGAAGCCCAGACCCTCTTCCTATGCCTTTGCAACTTGGCTCTCGTGGCCGAGCTAGCGAGGCTGGAACTCAAGAACTAGTCTCGCTAGCTTCTGAGTTCCAGCCTCGCTAGCTCCTGAGCCACTGCTTTATCTCCTTTTCTTTGTTCCTTCAATAAAGTAATTATTTTTTCAGCCTTTAGCCTTTCTTTCTGCTTTTTTCTGGATTTACAGACTGCTGTAGATATATATTGAGACATATTTTCAAAGCACTTAGCCTTCCAAAGTTCCATAGGTTTCTATGGAACTTTGGAAGGCTAAGTACTTTGAAAATATGCCTCCTTGTCTCTTTTCTTGCTATCCTTTACTTCAGGATAGACCAGTTTGGGGGTTTAATAAATAAAAACATTAATTTAGAAATGATGTGTATGAAATTAATTTGACAGTCATAGGTAAATTTGTGTATCCTTCAGTGATCCTTTCTGTTGTCCTACTACTACTACTTAACATTTCTAGAGCGCTACTAGGGTTACGCAGCGCTGTACAATTTAACAAAGAGAGACAGTCCCTGCTCAAAGAGCTTACAATCTAATAGACAAGTGAATGGTCGGTCCGATAGGGGCAGTCAAATTGGGGCAGTCTGGATTCACTGAACAGTAAGGGTTAGGTGCCGAACACAGCATTGAAGAGGTGAGGGAAGACATCAGCAAGGGCTGGGCCAGGAAGACACTGAGAAGATACTGGGTCCTCTACCTGTATATCACAGCAAGCTTTCCTTGGTTGTCTTAGCTTATGTGAATACCATTCCTCTGTGAATTGCTACTTGTTCCACGCGCAGGGCCCAAGAGACAGGCAGAGCTCCGGAGTCTCAGTGCGTGGATGAGACGATGGTGCAGGGAGGAGGGCTTTAGATTTGTTAGGAACTGGGGAAGGGGGATCGTATTCCAAAAGGATGGGCTCCATCTTAACCAGGGTGGGACCAGGCTGCTGGCATCAGCATTTAAAAAGGAGATAGAGCAGCTTTTAAACTAGAGACTAGGGGAAGGCCGACAATCGCTCAAAAGCGCATGGTTCGGAATAAGGTATCTTTTAAAGATATCACCAAAACAGGGACGATAGGGTATTCCGATAGTGAGGTTGCAAAAGAGACCGTGTAGTAGATCAGGTGTCCTTAAATAAAAATAAAAATCAGACAAAAGATTGCAAATTAATACTGTCAAGTACTGAACATGTTGTAAATAGGAACAACAAACATAGTTTGAAATGTCTATATGCGAATGCCAGAAGCCTAAGAAATAAGATGGGAGAGTTAGAATATATTGCACTAAATGAAAAACTAGATATAATAGGCATCTCTGAGACCTGGTGGAAGGAGGATAACCAGTGGGACACTGTCATACCGGGGTACAAATTATATTGTTGTGATAGGGTGGATCAAATTGCTGGAGGGGTAGCATTGTATGTTAAGGAGGGCCTTGAATCAAATAGATTGAAAATTCTGCAGGAAACAAAACACATCTTGGAATCTCTGTGGATTGAAATTCCATGTGTAAAGGGGAAAAGGATAGTGATAGGAGTGTACTACTGTCCGCCTGGCCAGGATGAACAGACGGATGTAGAAATGTTATCGGAAATTAGGGAGGCTAGCAAACTGGGCAACACGATAATAATGAGTGATTTCAATTACCCCGATATTGACTGAGTAAATGTAACATCGGGGCATGCTAGGGAGGTAAACTTCCATAACGAAATCAAGGATTGCTTTATGGAGCAGCTGATACAGGAGCTGACAAGAGAAGGAAAAATTCTAGATCTAATCCTTAGTGGAGCGTATGATCTGGTGCAGGAAGTAATGGTGATGGGCCACTTGATAACAGTGATCATAATACGATCAGATTTGATATTAGCTTTGGAGTATGTATAATCAGGAAATTCAATACGTTAGCGTTTAACTTTAAAAAAGGAGACTATGATAAAATGAGAAGAACAGTGAAAAAAAACTTAGAGGAGCAGCTGCGAGGGTCAAAAATTTACATCAGGCGTGGATGCTGTTCAAAAATACCATCCTGGAAGCCCAGGCCAAATATGTTCTGTGTATTAAAAAAGGAGGGAGGAAGACCAAACGATAGCTGGCATGGTTAAAAAGTGAGGTGAAGGAAGCTATTAGAGCTAAAAGAAAATCCTTCAGAAAATGGAAGACGGAACCGACTGACATTAATAAGAAACAGCATAAGGAATGTCAAGTCAAATGCAAAGCGCTGATAAGGAAGGCAAAGAGGGACTTTGGAAAAAAAGATTGTGTTGGAGGCAAAAACACATAGTAATAGATTTTGTAGGTATATAACAAGCAGAAAGCCAGCAAAAGAATCGGTTGGACTGCTAGATGACCAAGGGGTAAAAGGGGCGATCAGGGAAGACAAAGCCATAGCGGAGAGATTAAATTAATTCTTTGCTTCGGTCTTCACCGAGGAAGATTTCGGAAGAAATACTGGTGCCAGAAATGATATTCGAAGCTGACGAGTCGGAGAAACTGAATGAAATGTCTATAAACCTAGAGGATGTAATGGGGTGATTTGATAAATTGAAGAGTAGCAAATCTCCTGGACCGGATGGTATTCATCGCAGAGTACTGATAGAATTGAAAAATGAACTGGTGGAACTATTGTTAGTAATATGTAATTTGTCTTTAAAATCGAACGTGGTACCGGAAGATTGGAGGGTAGCCCATGGAGCGCCGATATTTAAAAAAGGTTCCAGAGGGGATCTTGTAAATTATAGACCAGTGAGCCTGACATCTGTTCCGGGCAAAACGCTAGAGACTATTATAAAGAACAAAATTACAGAGCATATTCAAAAGCATGGATTAGTGAGAGAAAGCCAACATGGATTTAGTGAAGGGAAATCTTGCCTCACCAATCTATTACATTTTTTTGAAGGGATGAACAAACATGTGGATAAAGGCAAGCCGGTTGATATTGTGTATCTGGATTTTCAAAAGGTGTTTGACAAAGTACCTCATGAAAGACTCCAGAGGAAATTGGAGAGTCATGGGATAGGAGGTAGTGTTCTATTGTGGATTAAAAACTGGCTAAAAGATAGAAAAGAAAGAGTAGGGTTAAATGGTCAGTATTCTCAATGGAGAAGGGTAGATAGTGGGGTTCCTCAGGGGTCTGTTCTGGGACCGCTGCTTTTTAACATATTTATAAATGACCTAGAGATGGGAATAACTAGTGAGGTAATTAAATTTGCTGACGACACAAAGCTATTCAAAGTTGTTAAATTGCGAAAGGATTGTGAAAAATTAGAAGAGGACCTTACTAGACTTGGAGACTGGGCGTCTAAATGGCAAAGTGATGTATGTGGGGAAAGAGGAACCTGAACTATAGCTACGTAATGCAAGGTTTCACCTCAGGAGTCACCGACCAAGAAAGAGATCTCGGCTTCGTTGTTGATGATAATTGAAATCCTCTGCTCGGTGTACTGCTGCGGCTAAGAAAGCAAATAGAATGTTAGGAATTATTAGGAAAGGAATAGAAAACAAAAGTGAGGATGTTATAATGCCTTTGTATTGGTCCATGGTGTGACCACACCTTGAATATTGTGTTCAGTTCTGGTCGCTGCATCTCAAAAAAGATATAGTGGAATTTAGAAAAGGTATAGAGAAGGGCGATGAAAATGATAAAGGGGGTGGGACGACTTCTCTATGAAGAGAGACTGAAGCGTCTAGTGCTCTTCAGCTGGGAGAAGAGATGGCTGAGGGGAGATATGATACAGGTCTATAAAATAATGAGTGGAGTGGAACAGGTAAATGTGAATAGTTTACTCTTTCCAAAAATACCAGGACTAGGGGGCATGCGATGAAGCTACAAAGTAGTACATTTAATACGAATCGGAGAAAAGGTTTCTTCACTCAATGTGTAATTAAACTCTGGAATTCATTGCCAGAGAATGTGATAAAGCAGTTAGCTTAGTGGAGTTTAAAAAGGGTCTGGACAGCTTCCTAAAGGAAAAGTTCATAGACCATTATTAAATTGACTTGGGGAAAATCCACTGCTTATTTCTGGGATAAGCAGCATAAAATGTATTGACCTTTTTTGGGATTTTGCCAGGTATTTGTGACCTGGATTGGTCACTGTTGGAAACAGAATTCTGGGGTTGATGGGCCTTTGGTCTGTCCCAGTGTGGCAATACTTTTATGTACTTATGTATGTACTCTGTCTCTCCCTCCACCTTACAACAAAAAACAAAAAAACGATTAAACCTGATTTAATACTTACTCCAGAACCCATTAATGCACGATCTTTAGCATTTTCTTTGCACTACAGAGACCAAGTACTGCAACAGCTTTTTGTGGTTGTTAGGAGACAGCTCTCCTTGGAGCTTTCCAAGTGTTGCTCTTTGAGTAACCACTAGAAGTCACCCTATGAGCAATATTGGTCTCTATTATTCCAGGAACTGTGACTGGAATTTCAGCATTAAGTAGCCAAATTAACATAAATTGGTTTGTGGTAATGCTAAGGACTGAGCCATCATTTTTTACCCATGTTTGTTTTTATATTAATACAGTTCAGACCTCCTCTTCTCCTTGTTTTTCTTTTCCTCGAAAAGCAAATTATATTTTCATACTATTATCATGGCAGTATAGTACAAATGCTTGTAGCCTTAAAAAAAAATAAGTATTGTATACCAATTAGATCATAGGTAATTTTTTAAAAATGTTAATTGTCATTGGCTTTAATGGTCAAAAAGTGTTCCTATGTATTAATCTGATGTGAGGGAAATAAGCAATTCTTGGTGATAAATAACTGATGTTTTCTACTTGCGTATTTTACAGTGAAGACCTGAGATCTGCAATGAGCTGTGGTAACAGAGACTCAAGAAAAAAGGAGGAAAATGCAAGTCTGTCTCCCCTTTCAGTTGTCGTTTTTTTGGTCATCTGTTGTGTTATGTTGCTGTTGCTTTACTTCTTCTACAAATGGCTAGGTAAGATACTTTATTGTGATCGACTGTTGTACTCCCTGCTTGAAACAAGATTTGTCTGACTTAAAATTCTATTCTGTGATAACTGGTTCTCTGTTGAGAAGGTAATAGAGTTAATTACAGCTTGCTGTTTTCCTTATACTCTAGTGCAATGCTTCACATCCAGTCAGGATGTCAGAATAGCCTTAATGAATATTCATGAGGTAAACTTGCATGTAGTGGAAGCCCTTCATTCAAATTTATTTACAATTTAGCTCACACCTTTTTTCAGTAGTAGCTCAAAGTGAGTTACATTTGGGTACCTTAAGTATATTCCTGTCCCCAGAGGGCTCACAATCTAATTTTGTACCCTAGGCAACAGAGGGTTAAGTGCTCTTAAGGAGCAGCAATGGGATTTGAACCAAGCTTCCCTGGTTGTCAGCTTGGTACACTAACCACTTGGGTACTTGTCATGCATATTTATTGTAGAAGTTGTAAAAACCCAACTGGCTGTTCTTTAAGACAGGTTTGAGAACCACTGTTCTAGTGAAAGCAACACCTTTTTACAGATGTCATAGATTACTTTTCAAAAGAAAATGTCAGGTTTCCCATTAGTTTACATAGAGGAAATATAATTGTCATATGTTATGGTTTATTTGTATTTACTCTACCTTCTTTAGTGGGTACAACAAGGCGGTTTACAATTATAAAATAAAAAGAAGAAAAGATTCCATTAAGTGATAATACAGAAAAGTTGTAGAATTGAAGAGGAGTAAGACTAAGAATAGCGGCAGATGGATCTCCAAAGCTGAATCCCTCCAGACCACACATAGTCCACAGAAGGGAAGTCCAGGCCAAAGAAATATATCTTAAGTGCAACTTTGAATCCAGTTCACAATACTTCATCCCTCAGATCACGAGGAAGGGAATTCCATAGAAATGCAGCAAGAAAGAAAGGTACTGAGTTATGAGTCAAGTCCAAATGTGTTCAAGCTGGTGGAGAGAGAGATATGAGTGGTTCCTGAGGATGAGCACAAATAACAGGATGGCTTATAAGGGGGCAGCATAGAAGAAAAGGAAATCGGAACACCTTTATGACGTGCATTATGTGTCAATAGCGGAAGTTTAAATTGATTGCAGTAAGAAATAGGGAGCCAGTGATATTGTTTGAGTAAAGGGGATACATAATCATAGTTCTATGCCCGGTACAAGACTGATCTTTATATTCTGAACTGCTTGGAGATGGGTATTGGGGTTGGCCAGCTGCAGTTGTCTAAAAGGATGTTAACTACATTGCCAATAGTGTGGCACAGTTCACTTTACCTGTTGCACCACATTATCTGTGTTTACAGTTAATGTGGAAATAGTTACCACAATCCCCAACCATTCTTTGTCCCATTCCATGTTAACTGTTAATACAGCAGATAATGTGGGTTAACTGCTAAGGTGCAGGTTAACACAGCAATTAATGTGTGCTAACAAAAATGAATTCAGCGATAATAGCTTGTGCATTAGGTGCCCTGTTTATTAAGTATTTTTTCCACAGACATAAAATGAGAGAACCTTTTGTAAAATAGGCCCCATGTGATGATGGATGCAAACTCCTCCAGTGATAAATGCATATACAAAGAAAGGTGTTTTGATAGACTGGATCTTTCTCCAGGGAGCAGGAATAAAGGTGATGAAGACTATACATTTTCCTTTTTTTTTTTCTGCAGGCAATTTTGGCCTATTTTGACAAAGTATGAAATAAAACCTGGTCAGCTAACAGGAGCTGGTGCTGTAACTAAAAATATGATTCTAGGACTGTTATAGGGGGAAATGATTAAAAGGCATAGATTAAGTTTGACCTTTACTTCTAACTCATTTTCAGTATGGCATGAAGGGTGTGGAAAGGTCGCATTTGTGCTAAGTACTTGAGAGAGCACTGTAGTAGCATGACTTAGAGATAAGAGGAGCTGTCAAGAATTTTCATAGAATGTGGGAGTTTGACCTTTGCCGTATAATTTTGATTATCATTAGATGACAGGAGAGTTTAGTGACATTATTACTGTGTTTAATCAATAACATATAGAGTTGCTTTGTGAGAACTTCAGCAATATACAACAAAAGCATGCAAGTATTAGGTAGGTTTAGACTAATGGCATAAAAAGTAACTTGGTAAAAATTTGTTTTCCTAGTACTGTATAGGATTAGTATGTGTATTCATTTTAGGTAGTTCTCATTTCTCCAGTTGCTTTTGTTATGTTTTTATTTTCCCTTTCAGTATGGGGACTTTTATCTCTTCCATACCTGGACCCATTTCCACCCTTAGATTTGAGTTTGGTTCCCTTCTCCCCATTCTGTACCTCAGCAAAGTACACACCCAAGGTACAAGTGGTGCAACGTATGGTTGCACATAGCACAGCTGTGGGTCCAGCTGTGAGCACTATTGTGTGGGGTGCCATTTTGATTTTTGAATTGGCTCTCATTTCACATTCCTGAAGCAGTATATCATCATCTCTTCTTCAGTGAAAACAGCTCTTCTTGCCCCTCGATAGGATAGTTGAATACTGAAGGTATAGCAGCAGACCTTCAGTATAGAGACAGCAAGATTTTTTTTTTTTGAGTCAAGAAAGGCTGTTACAACCATTTGATTTCAGAGTGTTGGAAGAGATCCCAGCTGTGCATGCCTATGAAATGTTGGCACCCTGATGTTCACCAATTAAGTTATTTGGCAGCAGTACTCATCATTCAGAATCTGTACATTGCAGTTGAATAGTGTAAGTCCCTGATTTGTCCCTTTTGTTGCTCAGAAGGGGCAAGAAAGAACATTGGAAAATGTGAGGTAAGGTCAAGAGACCTGCTGGAGACATGGAGGGGCATTTTCGAATGAGGACGCCCATCTCTAAGGGTGTCCTGGCGAAGGGACGGGGAAACTCCTATTATCGAAACAAGATAGGCGTCCATCTTTTGTTTCGATAATATGGTCATGGACGCCCAAATCTCAACATTTAGGTCGACCTTAGAGATGGTCGTCCCCGGTTTTCGGCCATAATGGAAACAGAGGACGCCCATCTCAAAAACGACCAAATCCAAGGCATTTGGTCGTGGGAGGAGCCAGCATTCTTAGTGCACTGGTCCCCCCCCACATGCCAGGACACCAACCGGGCACCCTAGAGGGCAATGCAGTGGACTTCACAAATTGCTCCCAGGTATATAGCTCCCTTACCTTGTGTGCTGAGCCCCCCAACCCCCTCCGCCAAACCCACTCCCCACAACTGTACACCACTACCATAGCCCTAAGGGGTGAAGGGGGGCACCTATATGTGGGTACAGTGGGTTTTGAAGGGCTCACATTTACCAGCACAAGTGTAACAGGTTGGGGGGGGGGGGGCCTGGGTCCACCTGTTTGAAGTGCACTGCACCCACTAAAAACTGCTCCAGGGACCTTCATACTGCTGTGATGGAGCTGGGTATGACATTTGAGGCTGGCAAAAAATGTTAAAAAAAATTTTTTTTTGGGTGGGAGGGGGGTTGGTGACCACTGGGGGAGTAAGGGGAGGTCATCCCCAATTCCCTCCGGTGGTCATCTGGTCAGTTCGGACACCTTTTCAAGGCTTGGTCATGAAAAAAAATGGACCAAGTAAAGTTGACCAAATGCTGGTCAGGGACGTCCTTCTTTTTTCCATTATCGGCCAAGGACGTCCATCTCTTAATCACGCCCCAGTCCCGCCTTCGGTACGGTGCTGACACGCCCCTGTGAACTTTGGTCGTCCCCGCGACGGAAAGCAGTTGAGGACGCCCAAAATCGGCTTTCGATTATGCCGATTTGGGCGACCCTGAGAGAAGGACGCCCATCTCCCGATTTGTGTCGGAACATGGGCGTCCTTCTCTTTCGAAAATGCCCCTGATTATGTTGTGTGGCCCAGTATTGTCTCATCAATAATACTGATTCTCTTCAGTATAGTCCCTGTATTTCTAGTTTTTAACCTATTACCATAGCTTTTTACTACATGTTTGTATGTTTGTAGTATTCATTGTCTGCTTTTTGTCTTTCTCCAGTGTATGTTATAATAGCAGTTTTCTGTATAGCATCTGCAGTGAGCTTGTTCAACTGCCTAGCTGCACTAATCAGAAAAATATCATTTGGACAATGCAGGTAAAACCTTGTTTCTAGTTATCTTTGTTTATATTTTAAATGTACTTTGTTTTTCATGGGGCAATTGGATGAAGAGTGAGGTTACAGCTTGTAACTCAGAAAATCTTTTTTTTGAGGGGGGGGGGGTGTGGAACAATTCATTACTGCTGAGAAAATTATAATTTAGAGCTCTTAATATGTTTCCAAAGCGGCACAAAAAAAAAAACCATCCTAGACTTTAGCTTCTAATTTCACTATACAGGAAGTAATCTGTTAAAGGTTTTATACAGGATCAAAAGAACCATACAACAAACAGCTGAACAACAATACCAGACCAAGCAACAATCCTTCACGTAATAATGGAGATACAATGAAAAAACAGTGAAAAGCACTATACAGTATAAAACAGAAGAAGCATGTGGTTCCAACTTTGTCAACATCCCATTGCCATCCAACCCCATAGCCCTTAACCTTTGAAGAGACAACTAAGATGGCACGTTGTGTGGACTCTTATGACTCCAGGCCATGTATTGAAGGAAGTAATCTGTTTAAAAAAAAAAAAAAGGCTGGAACAAAGTGTGCCTATTGTGTCTTGCATAGTATGTCAGCAGAACACACTGCAGTACTCCTTTCCTCCATTAATGGAATTAGGATTTCCCAGGTATTACTTGTGACTGGACTGGCTGTTGTTGGAAACAGGATGCTGTGCTTTACTGGACTTTGGTCTGACTTGGCATGGCTTTTCTTATGTTCTTATGTACTTAAAATTAACGTATTGCCTATTGACAGCCAGTTCTCAAAATCTAATGCTGGCGTTAAGGCCAGTTAGCACCAGAATAGCCCACATATTAGTCTGCACAAAATGCTTGGAGTGCTGTAACGCATGAAACAACATGCATGCCAGAGATGGCTGTAAATTGTATTTAAATGTAATCAAACGGGTATTAATGAGGTCATTTGTTATTCCATCCCAATGCTCAGAGAACAACGCACAAACAAACCCTGCTCTTACCGCTGGAAAAATAATGTCAGCTCGGAGCTAGCATTGGAGGGGTTTGCAGAGAGGATTGCTTTTGATTTTCAGTGTAAAATCTGCTGGTTTTGATTTCTTTTGGAAGCGGAAGAAAGCACCAGTACTGGAGAAAGAAATATGCACGAGTCTGAGCAAACCTGAAAGTGAAAACACACATTGGTGCCTATTTTCTGTGCTTAAATATAAGTCTTCCAAGTTTAAAAACAAATTGAAAAGCTTATATTTAAAGGCGCAGAAGAGCGGCACCAATATGCACTTCAATTTTGGGTTTGCCTGGTGCATGCACACAAGAGCTGCGTTTACTGCAAAACTTATGTATGCGCCAAGCACATTTCCCCTTGCTTTTGCTTTTACACGCACATATGATTTGAATATCATTTCCTTTGAGCATTGGTGAGCTAGTTTTTTGTGGTGTTGGCTTTACCATGGAAGTTCTGAGCATAGGCCAGTTCTCTTGCAATTTGCTTAAAGGTCCTTAGAGTGTGGCGGGAAGTGCGCCTAGTTTAGCCGCGGATCACGTGATGGACCTGCCGCCTCGGGAGCGAGGGGGGCCCGTCGCGGAGACTGCGGGAAGTGTTGTTGGGGCTTCAGCAGCGTCGGTGAGGGTCTGGCTTCCCCCCTGAGTTTGTTTGGTCTCTGTATAATGCCTGGAGAGCTGGCCCTTCTCAGGCTGTTTGTTCCCTGGAGGATGCTAGCTCAGTGGGAGTTAAGCGCCCACGGGTGGATATTTCGGAGCCTATGGAGATACTTTCTCTGTCTGGGTCGGACATTTGGAGTGACCCAGGAGAGGAGGATCTCTTGATGTGTCTGAGGATCAGGATGGGCTAAGGACTGGGGAAGATTCTTCAGTGGTTCGCATTTTTCATAAGGAGGAGTTGTTAGAGCTCATTGATCAGGTGATCTCTACTTTGAAGTTTGCTCCGGCGGCCACTCCCTCTGCGGAGGGACCCCAGGTAGATCCCTTGGTTAAGGGGATTCGGAGAGCCTCCCATTCCTTTCCCATGAATTCAGACATTAGGGGCATGGTTTTTCAGGAATGGTCGTTGCCGGAGGCTGCTTGTAAGGTGTCTAGAGCTATGGCGCGGCTGTATCCCTTGCCTCCGAAGATTTGGCCCTGCTGAAACCATTCCAGTGGATGGCTGTACAGCCTTACGGGATCCTCAGGATAGGACGCTAGAGTCCTTTCTGAAGCGCAGCTTTGATTTGTTGGCTTTGGCCTTGCAAGCCTCTGTGTGTGGGGGCTTGGTAGCCAGAGCTTGTTTCTGTTGGGCAGAGAAGCTCTTGGATGAGCCTGCGTTAGATAGGACTGGTTTGGTTCAGGACCTGGCCAAATTGGAGATGGGGTCTTCGTTTTTGGCAGACACCCTTTATGATTTGCTAAGGGCTTCGGCTAAGAATATGGCTCTGGCGGTGACAGCTCGCAGGGCTCTTTGGCTGGGTGGCAGATGCGGCCTCTAAAGCAAAGTTGTGTTCTCTACCTTTCAAAGGTTCTATGTTGTTGGAGAGGACTTGGATAAACTGATGAGTGGTCTTGGGGATACCAAGGTCTCACGGTTGCCGGAGTTGGCCTAAGGTGGCTAGTCGAGGTGGTTCGGCTACAGGTCGGTTTAAGGACGCGAAGCGGTACAGGCCAGGCAGATTTGTGTCTCCTTCTAAAAGCCAGTTTTTCCAGCGGATGCAGTCCTTTCGAGGGGGTCGTCGAGGAGGTCGGGACTCCTCCGGAGGTGCCGGAAATGGTAATAAGTCCTCCTTATGAAGGTGTGCGGGTCCAGCCTCTGGTGAAGGTCGGGGCACGACTTCGTCTGTTTTATCAGAGGTGGACCCAAATTACTTCAGATCAGTGGGTGCTGGAGGTCGTTCGCAATGGTTATGCGCTCGAGTTTGAGCACCTGCTGCCGGATCTGTTTCTTCCCTCTCCTTGTCACTCTCGAGTCACTATTCAAGAGACTCTGGGTCGCTTAATCCAGTTGGGAGCTGTGGTACTCGTTTCTCGGCATGAGCTGGGAATGGGTTGTTATTCCATTTACGTTGTGGTGCTGAAGAAGGAGGACCAGTTTCGACCCATTTTAGATCTCAAGAGGGTCAATGGGGCACTCAAGGTGCCATCCTTCCGCATGGAGACTCTGCGCTCGGTCATAGTAGCTGTTCGTCAGGGAGAATTTCTCACGTCACTGGATCTCATGGAAGCGTATCTGCACGTGCTGATTCGAGAGGCCCATCAGCGTTTCCTTCGTTTTGCTGTTTCAGGGAGGCACTTTCAGTTCTGTGCTCTGCCTTTTGGTCTGGCAATGGCTCCACGCACCTTCTCCAAGATAATGGTGGTGGTAGCAGCGGCTTTGCGGAGGCAGGGAATTCTGGTGCATCCGTATCTGGATGACTGGCTGATCCGGGCGAAGTCTCGGGCTCACAGTGTGGCGGCGACAGCTCAGGTGGTCGCGTTTCTGAAATCGCTCGGATGGGTAGTGAATGTAGTCAAAAGTTAGTTGATCCCATCGCAGAGTCTGGAGTACTTGGGAGTGCGGTTCGACACGGCAGTGGGTCGTGTTTTTCTGCCGGATTCTCGGATCGCCTCTCTTCAGCAGGAGGTCCGCTGTTAATGTCCGTTTAGAGTCCGACGGTTTGAATGTACCTTCGGGTTCTGGGCCTCATGGCAGCGCATATGCGTCAGCTTCAGGCGGCTCTGTTGTCCAGGTGGTCTCCTCAGGTACACAGTTTGGAGTTGCGGTTGCCATTGAGGGGGGCTCCTCGGTGCAGTCTCCAGTGGTGGCTGTGCTCTGCTTATCTGAAAAAGGGCATGCCGTTGGATACTCCTCAGTGGGTGATTCTGGTAACGGATGCTAGTCTGCTGGGCTGGGGAGCTCAGTGTCTCGGTCAGTCCGCGCAGGGGCGGTGGTCGACGCTCAGTGGTCTATCAACCGGTTGTAGACGAGGGCGATTCGGCTAGCTCTGTTGGCGTTTCGCTCAAGTGTGGTCGGAAAGGCGGTAAGAGTCATGTCCGACAACGCAACAGCGGTAGCGTATGTCAATCGGCAGGGCGGTACAAAGAGTCCGCGGTTGGCAATCGAGACGGCTCTGCTCATGAGTTGGGCGGAAAGGCATCTAGTGCAGATTTCGGCGGCGCATGTGGCCGGGGTGGACAATGTGAATGCGGACTTTCTAAGCAGACGCATGTTGGACCCCGGAGAATGGTCTCTGCACCGGTCGGTGTTCGACCAGATAGTTCTAAAGTGGGGAATGCCAGTAGTGGATCTCATGGTGTCAGCATAGAATGCTCAGGTTCCTCGCTATTTCAGTTGGCGTCGGGATCCGCGAGCGAAAGGGATCGATGCGTTGGTCCTTCCGTGGCCTCAGCGGGTATTGCTGTACGTGTTTCCCCCGTGGCCCTTGATAGGTCGAGTCCTACAGAGGGTAGAAGGTCATGCGGGTCCGGTGTTGTTGGTGGCTCCGAATTGGCCGCATCAGCCGTTGTTCAGGGATCTGATACGCTTGTTAGAAGGCGAGCCTCTGCGGCTGGGGGGGGCTCGGTGCTGTTGTGTCAGGGTCCAATTGTCATGCCGGATCCGGATCGGTTCTCTCTTACGGTGTGGCCCTTGAGAGGGAACGGTTGAGAAGGAAAGGGTTTTCCCCTCAGGTGATTCAGACGATGCTGCAGTCTTGCAAACGTTCGACGTCTTTGGCCTATGTGCGTGTGTGGCACATATTTGAAGATTGGTGTGGGGACCGGGCGTGTGTCCCTTCGACAGCTTCTGTGTCGTGCATTTTAGATTTCTTGCAGGATGGTTTTGAGAAGGGCCTTTCATTGTCATCTTTGAAGGTGCAGCTGGCTGCTTTGGCGTGTTTTTGGGGTAAGGTGCAGGGCAGGTCGGTTGCGTCTTCCTCGGATGTGGTCCGGTTTTTGAGGGGGGTGAAGCTTCGTCCTCCTCAGCGGCCGGTAGTGCCACAGTGGGATCTTAATATTGTTCTTGACTCTTTGGCGGGTTCTCCTTTTGAGCCCTTGGAGTCTTGTTCAATAAAAGACCTTACTATGAAGGTGGTCTTTTTGGTAGCCATATCGTCGGCTCGCCGGATTTCGGAACTTCAGGCTCTTTCATGTAGGCCTCTGTTTCTGTGGTTTTCTAAGGAAAAGGTTTCGCTGGTCCAGTGCCTTTGTTTTTGCCTAAGGTGGTATCCTCCTTTCATGTCAATCAGGTGATTTTTGTTGTCTGTCTTGGGGGACCGGACGGGGGATGCTTCTCAGCGTCGTTTGGCGAAATTGGATGTGTGCAGAGTGTTGAAGGTTTACTTGCGCAGGTCAGAGAAATTCAGGTCTTCGGACAGGTTATTTGTCCTTCATGGGGGGCCCAAGAAGGGAGCGGCTGCTTCTAAGGCATCTATAGCTTGGTGGTTGAAGAATGCCATCTCTTCTGCTTACATATTGCATGGCCGTATGGTGCCGGTGGGGCTCAAGGCACATTCCACTAGGGGGGTGGTGGCTTCTTGGGCAGAGAGTAGTTTTGTTCCACCGGTGGACATTTGTAGAACGGCGGTGTGGTCCTCCCTGCATTCTTTTGTCAAACATTACAGAGTGGATGTACAGGCAACTGAGGATGCCAGTTTTGGAGCTGCAGTCCTGTCCTCTGGGCTTCGCAGGTCCCACCCTTAGATGTGTTTACTGCTTTGGTACGTCCCAAGCGTCTTGAACGGTCTGGAGGATTGCTGAGGAAGGTGAAATTAGGCCTTACCTGCTAATTTTCTTTCCTCTAGATCCTCCAGACCGTTCAAGAGCCCACCCAGTGTATCGGACAGTTCAGTATGATAATTTCTTTAGACTTCAGTTGCTGATATTTCTAGTAGCTCCTGTGATTTGGGTCCTGGAGTTTTACTAAGGGCAGTTTGTGGTACCGTTTGTGCCCATCTGTAGTTGAGTTCCCCCGTCTTAAGAGGAGGAGATCTGAGTGTGGATTCAGTGGTTTTGTTTAGGTGGAGGCGTTTTGTTCCTCTGCTTTGTTACTGTTTTACTGGTTAGTAGAAGGTCTGCACAGGCTACTTGTATAAGAAGTTTTAGTGTTCTCAGTCTCCCTCTGCTGGTAGGAGTGCATAACCCAAGCGTCTTGAATGGTCTGGAGGATCTAGAGGAAAGAAAATTAGCAGGTAAGGCCTAATTTCACCTTAGTAATCGGTTGATTCAGAAAGGTACTGTGGGTTGCAGCACACGGTTAGCAAGCAGTTTACCTGCTTGTTAAAGGCTGTTGCATGTTAAAAGGGTTTCTGTGCTGAGATTTACTCCTGCAGTTGACATCAACACACAGCATATTAAAATGCATGCTAAAGAGCATATTAGCTACCCTGCTGCAATGCAGAACTGCGTTGATGCCTACCACGGGAGCTCAAGGCCAGAAACCTACCACTAGGTCCCTACCACCAGGTCTCAGGTGGAATAGAGCCCCTGCAATCAGCATCAGCCCCAGTGGTGTTCCTAGGGGGGCTGACACCCGGGGCGGATCGCCGATGCGCCCTGCCCCCCGGGTGCAGCGCGACCCCCCCCCCCCCCCGAGTGCACGCCGCTGGGGGGGTGCCGCGTGCGCCTGTCCTTCATTCGTTCCATGCTCCCTCTGCCCCGGAACAGGTTACTTCCTGTTCCGGGGCAGAGGGAGCATGGAACGAACGAAGGACAGGCGCACGCGGCACCCCCCCCCCCAGTGGCGTGCACCCGGGGCGGACCGCCCCCCCCCCCTTGGTACGCCATTGATCAGCCCCATCTCTCTCCCCTCTGCCCGACAAAATTTAGAATAAACAATACTACTACTACTAATCATTTCTATAGTGCTACTAGATGTATGCAGCGCTGTACAGATTATATGCAGGTACTTTCTTTGTCCCTAGAGGGCTCACAATCTTTTTTGTATCCCTTCAGCACCTCTGTTTACCCCTGACATGATTTGCACCCCCTCCCCCCCAACAGAATGCCCCTTCCCATCTGACTCAACCCCCATCCAGTATTAAAAAAGAATTTACCGGTGGCTAGTGGCCCTCTCAACCCATGATAAGTCCTGCAGCAACCACCCTCTCTTCCACTCCCCCCCCCCCCCCCCCGACTTAAAAATATTGCCTTGGTGTCTAATGACACCTCTAGCCCTCTCTTAAATTTAAAAAAAAAAAATTTTTAATGTCTCTGGTGTCTAGTGGAGACCCCAGGTTCCTTCCCCCCCCCCAAACCTGTTCTATAAATGAAGCAGGAGCAATGCCCACTCACTTCTACTTCCAGGCTGTCATCTTCAAAATGGCAGCACCCTGCCCTGTGTGGTGCATTCTGAGATGCATCATGTAGGGCCAGCCTTTTATGTAAGGGAAACATTTTGGAGATGACGGCCCAGAGGCAGGAGCAAGTGGGCATTACTCCTACCTTATTTAAAGTAGGGTCTGGGGTCCCCACTAAAGACCAGGGACATTGGACACATTTGTTTGATCTATTTAGTTTACTCTCTTGCAAGGCGTTGGTTCGGCATATGTTTGTGCAGTGAGGGGACAACTCTATAGCAAGGTGCTTCCGTTTAGGCACCCGGGGGGGGGGGGGGGGGGCGAGCAGTGGGAGCCTATTCTATACCAGGTTCAATTATAAAATGCTAGTACAATCCATTATTGGGATGCCTAAATGTGGCAGGGTCACGCGTACCTTACAGCGTTCTGTAAGTTATACATGTAAGTGGGAGTCTCGTCTCTGGCCCAGACATGCTCCACCCCTGTGTATGCTCCCTTTCAAAAATGTACCAGCAAAATTAAACAGGTATTTGCAGAGTAACGCTTAGGTGGCATACTGTCATATATGCGCGTAAGTGTGCACTTACACACATATATGTTATATTCTAAACATCTACATATGCAGTGGGCATGTAAATGTTAGCGTCCAGTTTATAGAATTGCCCTTTGAAAGACTGCTTCATGTGTCTAGGTAACACACTTGTATTATTGTTTCTATTTGCAAAATCAGACAGAAAACATTACATCATAATATAGTTCCTGCATGAATATTTGAACAACAATTTTAAAATCCATTTGCATGGGTAAATAGCAATTTACCTGCCTAAATTGGCTGTCTGATTACTGTCCTTCACTCCACCAACAAGCACACTGTGTTCCACAGCATTACATTTATAGGAGGTGTTCCTCCAGGTGTGTTTTGAGCAGGATTGGAAAGTGATGCGTGTAGATTGCTGTTATAAGTCTAGGCACATTGTTTCCTTACAAAATCTACCTGCACAAAAAAATAGGTGGAAGATTCACCTGTATTTGTACCCAAGGCAAGTATACGTATATAAACTACCTGCTGATTTTTTCTCAAAGCAGTCTGAAATTTGCACTTTGAAAGTGGTAATGACCCAAAGTTAGGAAGGCCAGTGATGCTGCTGTTGAGGGAAACTAGGGTAGGTAAGGAGCATGCTTTCCTCTGAACCAGTAATGCACCAGCTTGTAGCACTACACTGATTGAGTGGCAATACTATGCTGCTGTATGGGTGCCTTTATTTGGATGAGACTTTAAACTTAAGCTCTTTTTGGCTTAATGGGGGTTAAACATTCCACAACACTTTACTTTATTTTCTGTACTGCCTTCACCAGTTCTTTTGCTGCTTCTGTAAAAATGGAATCTTTTAGCACAACTCTGATATTGGCAAGTGTCAGCCCTTCAGCAGTTACCTGAGTCTGAAATGTGTGTAAGCCCTGCCAGCCAGAAAGGAGATTTTGAATTTTGTGCAGCAGTGCCCAGAATTGTGCCTATGTCATGAGCTGGTCTACTTCCATGACACATTGTGCAAACATAGAGTTTCTAGTTATGCGCAAAAAAAAATAAATCTGGCACAGGTTTAGTGTTATCTGTGGGGATTAACATATCTCTGTAGTCCAAAGTCTGCAAAACCCCTCCAGTGCATCATTTCTTGACTACTCTCTTAGTGGTGGCAGCCAGTTGGTGGTTAAAATTATGATATGGCAGAAGAGAGAGGCTGAGGGTACCCCCTAAGCTTCTTTCTCAATGTCTAGCTTTGTTTAAACTGCACTTTTATCAAACATGTCTATTGCAGGAAAAAATGGACCTGTCTGTCCTGCTTACGAAGGGACATCTTTTTTGCTACAAATATTCAGTTTTGCTATCGGTAAACAGCATGGCTGCCTTAAAAGGTTATTGTCCTGTGTAAAGATTTAAATCTTATACTTGGAATTTCTAAATTTCACTCCTCCTTTTATCCTTAGGATTTCATGTTGCAACAGAATTATCGAAGTGAGACTTATATTTCTGGCTGCATTCTGTATATCCATGTCTGTTGTATGGGTAGTGTTTCGAAATGAAGATAGGTATGTAATAAAAAGGTAGTGCTACAGCAATTCACAAACCTGTTATTGCATTTTACAGTTGCACTTTTGAAATATCAGTGTTCTCATAAACATATTGAACGTTTATTATGGCCCAATTAGCACAGCTAATCATTTTATCTACCTCAGCAGGGAAAAGAGACCATTGACTGTACTATATTTGAAACATTTGAACCCATTTTGCTACAGGTATCACAAACAAATGGAGCCAGTCCTACTGCTATCACAGAATAATACTGTTGTATGTGTAAATCTGTTTTAGCTTTCTTAGAAGCTTGAGATAGTCATTACCTTCAGGTCAAATGGGGTGCCTTGCATCTTTGTAGAGTGCCTTGCCCTTTCTAAGCTTTCTGCCTGGTTTAAGTGCTGATTAATCTGAAAGTGTTGATTTATTGCTAGAAATTCCAGAATTCGGGGGCATAACATCAAGAATCTTTTTTTTTTTTTCAATTCTCTTTATTGTCATCAGTACAACACATGCTCATAAACCACACAATCTGATACAAGAATTGATTTGAATTGAATTGAAGTTAAAAATCTCTTAAGTGAAAGAGGATTCTGTTTCATAAACACACAAAAGCGACAAGTAGGAGACAACTTCTGGGTTCAGAAAGGATGTAGAAAGAAGGAAATCATTTTTAGTCAGAGCATCGAGACAGTGAATGAGGATGTGAAACAGTGTTTTTCCTTAGAAAATTTGTTTGGTGTGTGTGGGTGGAATGGTTTCTTCCAGCATAGAAGTTCCCAGAAATCTCTGAAGACATCCTTGTTCTTATAGGAGCATAATGATGGGCAGTGATTAAAATGATCCTGCCCGACAAGTGAACCCATTCATTACAACAGCTTTATGCTTCTTAAACATAAAGTTACCAGAGGCTGATGCTGCTGTTTTTCTTTTTCTTGCTGTGTTCTAAATACTGGGACATATGGCGTAACAAATCCAACACTGGATTGTGATTTTATTTAAACAAAATATAAGAATGAAAAACCCTACAAGCTTAGCCATATTTTAAGAGAGAGTTTATTTTGACTGGTTCAAAAGTATTCCCACAGATATGTAATTGTAGAAGGAAATATTATAAACCTTCACTGATGACTCCCAGATCTACCTCTCCACACCAGAAATCTCAGCAGGAATCCAGGTCCAAATATCAGCCTTCCTGTCTGACATTGCTGCCTGAAACTGACCAAGACTGAGCTTCTTATCTTTCCCCCTAAACCCATCTCTCCTCTTCCTTCATTCTCTGTCTCTGTGGATAACACTCTCATCCTCCCAGTCTCATCAGCTCGTAACCGTGGAGTCATCTTTAACTCCTCTCTCTCTTTCTCTGCACATATCAAACAGACTGCTAAAACCTGTCGTTTCTTTCTCTATAATATCACCAAAATTTGTCCTTTCCTTTCTGAGCACACTACCAGAACCCTTAGCCACACTCCCATACACACACACACACACACACACACACACATATTCAGGCTCTAGAGATTAAAAAAAAAAAAAAAAGAACTGTCAGGGAATCTGACCTTGAGAATAACTATAGAGCGACTCCCTCCTCGTGCCTAAATACCCTCAAAATGACCAACCCAAGGACATGGGTTTTTCATTAGACAACAATAATATGGATAACTGGGATGCCAGCTGCATGTCACGGTGGTGCCCAGGTTCCTTGCTTGCAGACACCTCAGCCCCCGGTGGTTAGACCTGGTGGGTGCTGGGAACTGATGGCTTACCGTTTCCCATGTTCCAGAAGATATGCTGGTCCGGACCGGATCTTCCAGCCTTCCAGATTGTTTTGGGAGTTTTTTGGAACTAAGCAGTACCCGTACCTGGTGAACTCCCTTGTATGCTGCCTTTATTAACCACCTGGGGAAGTCTCTAGTTTGCCTTGCAACAGAGGTCCTCAGAGGAGTTTCCTTTGGTGAGAGTTTGTTGCAGTGCTGCTGTGCTATTTCCTGATTGTGGCTTTGACCCTTCTTGTCTCCTGGTTTATTCTTCTGTCTGCTGCCCGCCCAGACCCGGCTTGTTTTCTGGTTCTGTCTGTTGCTTGCTGCCTGCCTGGAACCCCGGTGTGTTTTCTGGAAGTACCTGCTGTTCGCCAGCCGGCTGCTGTTCCTGCAGTTCTGCCTTCTTGCCCTGTCTGGTAAGTCCTGTCGGCCGCCTGCACTCATGGGCTCAACTCCTGAGGAACGGCGGCTAAGTGCAGGTGAAGTTTGGGCTGAATTCCTGTCCTGCTTGCTCCAGCTTGTGTTGCCTTGGCTGCAGTCCTCGCCTGCTAGTTCCTGTCCTGAAGTTGCTGGTACATCTGTTCTGCCTTGGCTGTGTTTGGGTGATTCCTTCTGCCGCTGCCGCCCTTCGGCAGTGGTCCAAGGGCTCACTAACCCAGAGGTTCCGCAAGAAGCTTGACAGATTGCAAGGCCATGAGCTCGGAAGAGTCACCCGTTTTTAGGGAGCTACAGAGACAAGTTGCTCATTGCTGCAAACTTTTGGATGATTTGAGCCCATGGGTAGAGGGGCTCGCCAGGGATACGGCTCTCCAGCTGGAGTGAATACAGAGATATGTGCAGGACAAGTACCCGGGACCGGGAACGCTGCAAGGTTCAGCGTCGCCCCTTGCCGATTCGGTACTGGCTAGGGGTTCGGTCATGACAGGTATCCATCTTAAGTCACCACCGAGATATGACGGTAATCCCAGAGACTGTAGAGGGTTTCTCAACCAGTGTGAAATCATTCTTGAGCTCCAGTCCCAAGATTTCCCCATGGAGAGAACCCGGATAGCTTACATTATGTCTCTCTTGTCCAGTCAAGCATTAGCTTGGGTGTCCCCTCTTTGGGAGAAGGACGATCCAGTGCTCCATGATCTCCAGGGGTTCCTGGATCAATTTAGACAAATTTTTGAAGAACCTGGGAAGGTTACTTCTGCAACTTCTGCACTCTTGAGACTCAAGCAAGGTACACAGACCCTGGGTGATTATGCGATTAAGTTCCGCACCTTAGCCTCTGAATTAGCTTGGAACAATGAAAGTTTGATCGCGACCATGGGCAGTTGGATGAAGAGTGAGGATATAGCTTGTAACTCAGAAAATCTTTTTTTAGGGGGGGGGGGAGGGGACAATTCATTACTGCTGAGAAAATTAGAATTTAGAGCTCTTAATATGTTTCCAAAGCGGCACAAAAAAAAACATCCTAGACTTTAGCTTCTAATTTCACTATACAGGAAGTAATCTGTTAAAGGTTTTATACAGGATCAAAAGAACTTGGGAGATAGTAAGTTTTTCCTTTAAATGGATTCATTCACTACTAAAGTATTGCAGGTTTATTTTGGACTAGACATGGACTTAATGATTCAGCATAATATTCATAAAATTATATCTGTTATGAGTAACTCTTAACCTCTTGTCCCCTCTATTTATCATGGTGGGCTAGTTAACTGCAATTAAAATGATAATCCTCCCTCAAATTTATTTTATGCTGTGCCATTTTCATTTGGTAAATCTATTTTTTGTTAAAATTGATGCCCTTAAGTGTCTTTTTTTTTAATAAACTGCTAAAAAATTACCCTTCAAAAACTTGTCTCCCAAGAAATATGAAGGAGTACAGCTTCATGACTTCCGCACATATCGAGCCTTCCTTTTTCAAGATTGTTTTTGAGTAGTCCTTGAAAAGAGTTGGATATGTTCTCATTGGTTAGGGTGCGAGTTGGTTAAACGCTGGCAGCTGAAGAGGTGTATAAGACAAGTATCCATCTTCCAAAACACTATTCATGTATATATAGGATTCAAGTCACCCATGCAGCTCTTCAGAATTTGGATAGCACATTAGATGTTCTTGATCGCAGTCTTCCAGGAGCCTTTTATGGAGCAACCCTAAATTTCAAATAGGCAATAATAAAACCGTCAGTTGGACATTATGGCAGCATGTAAGAATTTGGGAAGTAGGTGATCTTTTGCAATATAATCAGTTTTTATTTCAATAGCTGTGTTCTAAGTTTCACCTTCCTCATATACAACTCTTTTTGGCTACAATTAAGACATAGTATTAGGAAATATGAAGACAGGCTTCACAATTTTAGTAAAGAACTTGTATTACTGGATGTGTTAGTGAAGGTGGTAAGCTCTGGACATGAAGCTTCTGTATTTAAAAAAAAATACTAGAAGAGCTTTTGTTCCAGCTCCTTTTGGCCTTCATGAAAACATGGCAGCATGGATGGGGTGAATCAAAGCCTACAAGACAAATCACAAGAGTGGAAGAACACCAAGCATCAGGATGATGTAAAACAAAGTTTATTCTTCATACAGTAAATACAAGTCCCAGCTGAGTGAACTCAACACAAGCTGTGTTTCAGCTTTGCAGCCTTCATCAGGAGTACACTGCTGAGTCTTCACAGAGCAAAATATCTTCTTGAAAAAAGTATGGTCATAAAAGCCATTGGAATATTACCAGTTAAAACACCTTGGCTCAAACTGCCAGCTTTCCCTCCAACTGCATAAAACGCTGCTATCTAGCGGCTCTGTAAATTTGAAAGCCAATCCACTTGCATCAGCTAATGAGGTCAGAATAATTTATAATTTAACTGGTAATATTCCAAAGGTTTCTATGACCATATTTTTGATTGGTTCCTAGTTGGCCTTGCCTTTGCAGGACCCTATTGACCTTTGGTGGTTGTTTTTGGTGAGCGTGGTAGCTAGAGTTTCCCATAAGTGGGGAATACACTGTCCTGCTTGTCCTTAGAGATAGCAATGTTATCTGTAGCAAGTGTTCTCTGAGGACAGCAGGACATATATTCTCACATCCTCTCCCTCCTCCCCTGAGGAGTTGTATTATCTTTTTTACTATACTGCTGGTCCCATACACTCACGTCGGGCAGGAAGGCACCTGCACAATTAAAACTTTTCTTAAATGATGGACAATGTCTGTGCCAAGGTTCCGTGGGATGTCATCACCCATATGTGAGAATACATGTCCTTCTGTCCCCAGAGAACATCTGCTACAGGTGAGTAACTTCGCTTTCCTTGCTATCATCATAAGAGAACTGAAGTCCCCCAGATGGCAGAGGGCAGCAAGGGAAGTCTCAAAGGTTCAGCTTTTTCAGTGTTCTCATGTAGTACCACTTAGTAGCACCCTCTGGGTCTAAATCCGCCTGGTTCTTGCTTTTGTGAATTGCACTTGTAATTAGGCCACAAAGCTCATCTTCTATTGATTGTGAATGTTGTAAACCCCAGAGCCCTAAGAAATAGCATAAACATAAATGGAATAAAGCAGAGACAAAAATTTGAATATCCTATTAAGATATTATGAAAACTCTTCAAAGTTTCTAGGTCTTAAAATCTTCCAATTTTAAGTTTCTACTAAAAAATATGTAGGTTTTTCAAAATATGGGAACAAATAGATGATGATTCACTCTGTTTGTTCTAGATGGATTTGGATTTTACAAGATATCTTGGGAATTGCTTTCTGCCTCAACTTCATTAAAACTTTGAGAATGACGAACTTCAAGGTAGGGTGAAAATTTGAGTATTCATAGTTAATTTATTATTGTTATAGCCATTATGAAAAGATTTTCTACTCCATTCATATTTGTCTCCATTCCTCCTCGTTTTAGATCTGCTAAAGAGGCCTCAGTCTTAGCAGTCATGTCTCTGGCCATTCAGTTTCCAGATGTTATGGGGGAGTCATTTATTAATGACATGCATTATTTACCGCAGGGTCCATTTTATTCATATGAGCCCTGTGGTAAATCACTTGTACTATTAGGATATCTCTTTTTTTAAACTATTTTTACAATGAATATTTTACTTTGATTTTTTTTCTCTTATAAAAAACATACTATGTGGTCTAGTTCAATTCTTCTCAACCCAGTCCTTGATGCATACCCAACCAGTTAGGTTTTCAGGAGTGGCTTAATGGTTAGTGCAGCGGGCTTTGATCCTGGCAACATGGGTTCAATTTCCCACTTCAGGTCTTTGTGACCTTGGGCAAATCACTTAACCCTCCATTGCCCCAGGTACTAAAACTTAGATTGTGAGACCTCTAGGGACAGAGAAAGTACCTGCATATAATGTGTACAGTACTGCATATGTCTGGTAGTGCTATAGAAATGATTATTAGGCAGGGAGGCATTGGATGCAAATCTCTCTCATTCATATTCATTGTGGATATCCTAAAACCCCAACTGGCTGGGTGTGCCCCAAGGACTGGGTTGAGAAGCACTGGTCTAGTTATTGAATGCTAAAAATGCATTTCGGCCTAGCAAAATCAAAATGTCTGTAGGTTAACATGATTCTCATGGATGCAGTATACAGAAAAATGGCACTAGATATGCTCAAAAACAGAACATTTTTCAAACCCTGCTGCCTCTGTATCATCTTTCATTCAGGTTGTGAGGCTAGATGTAAATAGTAATAAGAATCTTCTGTCTGTACTGTGCATGTGTTAGCAGCCGTTTAACCCATTTGCTTATTAATGTGCCAGGGAGACCATTAACAAAGATCCCCTAACAAACATCACTGAGCAACAGGACACAGGGGTTTTCATGCACAAAGGGAAATATTTTATATTGTAGTTTTCAGCATGTGGAGTTGTCTTAACATTTCTGTTTTATAAAGCAATTTACTTAGTTTAACTTTGTTTCCTTCTGTGCAGTCATGTGTGCTACTGTTAGTCCTTTTCCTGTTGTATGATGTATTTTTTGTCTTCATAACGCCACTGATCACAAAGGTAAGCACAGTTTCAAGTTTTCTTCAAAATGCAATAACTACAAAACACTTTCAAATTATGTGCATATCCTACTAGTTCTTCATTCTATTTTTCTCATCTGTTATCAGTTTTCAATTTCATTATCTTTCTTCACTGCAGTGGTACATGCTGCATTATTTGCTGTCCTTTTATTGAATGTTGTTTATTAGATTTGTGATATGACCGCCTTTCTGTAGTAGAAGCAAAGCTGTTTACATATTATATACAGGTACTTATTCTGTCCCTAATGTCTCACAGACTTTTGTACCTGGAGCTGTGAAAGGTTATGTGACTTGCTCAGGGTCACAAGGAGCCACAGTGCACTAACCATTAGGCTCCAACTCTTATAGCATATGTAAAAGTCTTTGCTTTACTAGTCAATAAGATACTTCTATACAAGCAGGAAAATAAGACTGAGAATTCTTTTGCATTGTATGGCCATATTCTTTATTGTAGGTTATGTATTCTGCTTACTTTTAGTAAAACACAATATAGAGTAGTAATTACATGGATTTTACATTTTTATTTCTCATTAATAAACTAGTAAAAATGCCCGTTCCTTAAGGGAAGGAAACGGGCACTAGCAAGGCCATCCCCCACCCTCCCTCGCTGTTCCAGACTCTGCCCTCCCTCCGTTTTCACCCCCCCTCTGCGTTACGGACCCCTGTACCCCCCTTCCGCGACCCTGTCAACCCCCCCCTTCTCAGCGAAAACCGTCCCCCGCCGCCGTGGAGTACCTGTGCTGACGGGGGACCCCAACCCCCGTCAGCCAAAGTCCTGTGCTGGCCTTTGCAGCGTTGCTTCCTCAGTGATCTTCTGTTGAAGTTCCTCTGCATGCGTCTGACGTCATATAGAAGTATGACGGCGGGAAGGGGGGTCGACAGGGTCACGGGGGGGGTGTTGAAATTGGAGGGAGGGCGGAGTGTGGAACTCGGTGGGAGGTGCGTGAGTGGACACGGGGTGTTCATGCTCGTCGGGTGGGGGGGTGGGTTGGTGATGTGGTGGGGGGGGTCTGTGTTGCCCCGCTCCCTGCCACTTGCTCCGAAGTGGCAGGGAGCGGCGCACTGACAGCTGATTCCCAGGCAGGTGGAGGAGTACTCCTCCCCTTGCTTTGGAATCAGCTGTCACTGACGTCAGTGCGTGCCTGCCTAGCAGACCATCTCTGAGGGAGGCACGGTCCCAGGCACATTAGAAAGTTGGAGGTGAGAATTATTACATAGGATTAGTCTGGGCACATAGCTTGTCCTGCAGATTCCAGCAATATTTAGCACACTGATATAACAGTTTGTTAAAACATCATCCTTTATGGGGCTGTGAAATGCATGGGACAAGTGCTGATATTCATTGCACAAATATTTTTCCACATCTTATTTTGACCACGCATTTGGAAAATGTTTAGACCCTTAACAGCTCTCTTGTCTTCCTAGTTTTGCTAGTTTTCTTAGGAATCTTTTTAACCACTAACAGTTGAGGATGTAAAATCAATGTTGTTGAAATGCTCCCAAGTCAACTGCTCCCTGGAGCAATGCCCAAAACACCTACTCAAATCCATCCCTATGGAAGCAGTGTACTGGCTACTCGATAATCTCAATGAGCTGTTAAAAACTGGCTCTCTTCCTCCTGATATGGGCAAAATGGTTCTCACTCCACTACTGAAGGGATCTGGGCTAGACATAACATCGCCTGCAAACTACTGTCCAGTGGCAAGCATACCCCTTTTTACTAAAGTATTAGAAACTCACACAACTCTGCACAATGTATTCCATATCCAAGTTGTTACAAATGTATTTCTACTATTCATATCTTATTGTAAGCCACACTGAGCCCGCAAAGAGGTGGGAAAATGTGGGATACAAATGCAATAAATAAAATAAAATTAGTAAACATCTCTCTTTATATCTGGAAAAATTTTCTATTTACACTGGTCACAATTTGGCTTCAGATCATCTCATAGTATGGAAATATTGCTGCTAGTTCTAACTACATGTGTCAGACAACATTTATGCAAAGGCGACCAAGTAATTCTTCTCCAATTCGATATATCGGCAGCATTCGATGCGGTTGATCATAAATACATTGCTACTTGAAAGCCTGGATCGGATAGGAACTGTTCAAATGGTTCAGCGAATCCCTTTCAAATAGAAGTTATTCAGTCAAACAAAACAACTAACTTTCCAACTTCTGGTCTCCTAAGTGATAGCATCAAACATAGATCCAACTTGGTCTGTAGCGAATGGTATGACTGCTGTCAGCACCTGGGCCCTGACCAGTATACTTAAATTGAATGCACAAAACAAGGTCCTGTGGTTCCGAAATCAGGGAGTTGAGGTCCCATCATTAATATCCTTGACCAATGGTCAAATGTTTACAGTTGAATCTGAAACCATAGTACTTTCGCTTCCCATATTAACCTGCTATGGAAGAAAACACTATTTAAAATGAGACAGCTACGTCTAGTCAGATCATTCTTCAACCAAAAAGCCTTTGCACTACTAGTCCAAATGTTAATCCTACCTCACTTTGATTACTGTAACGTTCTATTTCTTGGTATTAAGTGTCAGTATTTAAAAAAAAAAAACAAAAAAACTGCAAATCGTACAGAAAACAGCTGCTAGACTAATATACAGATTGAACAAACTGCACTGGCTTCCCATAGCAGAAAGACTCAGGTTCAAAGCTGCTTGTTTAGTTTTTCAAATCCTACAGGGCTTCACCTCTGAGCTGCTGACTAAGACTGCTTTGCTATGTCTGGTCTAGTCTAACAGACTGAAACAACAACTGATGCTAGCATCACCATTCCAAAAGACAATTAGAAATCAGAATATTTTCAGCTCTCTGCTCCCCGTTCTTGGAGTCAAAATATGTAATTCTCTACCTATTCGATATCAGAACAGAAAACAGCTACCTCAACTTCAGGAAGAAGCTAAAAACCTTTCTCTTCATAAAGATTCAACATGACTTCTACCTTCTAGTATCATCCATTATCCTTTCCTTAATGTTTTTAGTCTCATGCATTAATCCAATGGTCTCTAATGTTTTTCAGACCTCACACTAACACTATTTGCTTTTGTCTCACCTAGAATGTAAACCACACTGAACTCTGGAAAGGGAATATTAGCGGTATACAAGAATTGATTTGAATTGAATTGAAGTTAAGAAACAAATTCCATTGAATTGGTTGTACGTTCTAATATTAAATTCCAGCTGTTTGCAGAAACCATGTAGTAGCTAAAGCATGCAAATCTAAAAGGAAGTGGCAGTACCTAAGGAGGCAATTATTATTTGGGAAGGGAAAAAAGGAATCAATATATTCAGTAATCCAGCAAAGACAGAGTAAGTGTTTATTCTTCTGGTTTATCCTACAGCATAAAAAAAGCCTGGTCTGACTTTGTATGGTGTGTGACTTGTTCTTGATGACACCTGCCAAGTGCACAAAAAAGTGAAGAAAAACAACCTCTCTCAGATGGTGTTCTCAGCAATTTCTTTATTCAAAACATTAAGCAAAAAACGACCCAACACGAGTCGTGTTTCGGCCCTACCGGCCTGCGTCAGGGGTCTATGAACAAATACATAATTTTAAAAAAATTAATTAAACATAATGACATTACCACAAATCATAAATCCAAATCATTTATAAAAATGCCAAACCATTAAAACTAAAATAGTTGTAAAAATAGACAATAAAAATGAAAAATTAATAATAAAAAACCGAAAATCATATAACTGAAAAAAACATACCTAGGAATTTTGTAAAGCAGTATATTTTCCTAGAGCGGTTAAATTGCAGCCAAACTCCTATGTTGTATGAATATCTATGAGTATATAAAAAATACATGTATCTGTTTTTATGTACCAATATATATGTATGATTTAAGGGTCTTAATGCATATAGTAACATAGTACGATGACGGCAGAGAAAGACCCGCACGGTCCATCCAGTCTGCCCAACAAGATAAACTCATATGTGCTACTTTATGTGTATACCTGTCCTTGATTTGTATCTGTCATTTTCAGGGTACAGACCGTAGAAGTCTGCCCAGCACTAGCCCCGCCTCCCACCACCAGCTCTGCCACCCAATCTCCGCTAAGCTTCTGAGGATCCCTTCCTTCTCTGAACAGGATTCCTTTATCCCATGCATTTTTGAATTCCTTTACCGTTTTCATCTCCATCACCTCCCGCGGGAGGGCATTCCAAGTATCCACCACTCTCGCCGTGAAAAAATACTTCCTGACATTTTTCTTGAGTCTGCCCCTTTCAATCTCATTTCATGTCCTCTAGTTCTACCGCCTTCCCATCTACGGAAAAGGTTCGTTTGCGGATTAATACCTTTCAAATATTTGAACGTCTGTATCATATCACCCTTGTTTCTCCTTTCCTCCAGGGTATACATGTTCAAGTCAGCAAGTCTCTCCTCATACGTCTTGTAACGCAAATCCCATACCATTCTTGTAGCTTTTCTTTGCACCGCTTCAATTCTTTTTACATCCTTAGCAAGATACGGCCTCCAAAACTGAACTCAATACTCCAGGTGGGGCCTCACAAACGACTTATACAGGGGCATCAACACCTCCTTTCTTTTGCTGGTCACACCTCTCTCTGTACAGCCTAGCAACCTTCTAGCTACAGTCACCGCCTTGTCACACTGTTTCATCGCCTTCAGATCCTCAGATACTATCACCCCAAGATCCCTCTCCCTGTCCGTACATATCAGACTCTCACCGCCTAACACATGTCTCCCGTGGATTTCTACTCCCTAAGTGCATCACTTTGCATTTCTTCGCATTGAATTTTAATTGCCAAACCTTAGACCATTCTTCTAGCTTCTGCAGATCCTTTTTCATGTTTTACACTCCCTCCCGAGTGTCCACTCTGTTACAAATCTTAGTATCATCCGCAAAAAGGCAAACTTTACCTTCTAACCCTTCGGCAATGTCACTCACAAATATATTGAACAGAATTGGCCCCAGCACTGATCCCTGAGGCACTCCACTACTCACCTTTCCCTCACCCGAGCGAATTCCATTAACCACCACCCTCTGGTGTCTGTCCGTCAACCAGTTCCTAATCCAGTTCACCACGTCAGGTCCTATCTTCAGCCTGTCAAGTTTATTCAAGAGCCTCCTGTGGGGAACCGTGTCAAAAGCTTTGCTACGTCTATAGCACGTCCATGATTCAGTTCTCCAGTCACCCAATCAAAGAATTCAATGAGATTCGTTTGGCACGATTTACCTTTGGTAAAACCATGTTGTCTCGTATCTTGTAACTTATTGGCTTCCAGGAAATTCACTATCCTTTCCTTCAGCATCGCTTCCAGTACTTTTCCAATAACCGAAGTTGAGGCTTACTGGCCTGTAGTTTACAGCTTCTTCCCTATCACCACTTTTGTGAAGAGGGACCACAACCGCTGTTCTCCAATCACACGGAACCTCTCCCATTTCCAAGGATTTATTAAGCAAATCTTTAAGAGGACCCGCCAGAACCTCTCTGAGCTCCCTCAATATCCTTGGGTGGATCCCATCCGGTCCCATGGCTTTGTCTACCTTTACGTTTTCAAGTTGTTCATACACACTCTCTTCCGTGAACGGTGCTATATCCACTCCATTCTCATATGTACTTTTGCCAGTCAATTGCGGTCCTTCGCCAGGATTTTCTTCTGTGAAAACAGAACAAAAGTATCTGTTTAGCAAATTTGCTTTTTCTTCATCATTATCTACATAGCGGTTTGCAGCATATTTCAGTCTCACAATTCCCTTTTTAGTCTTTCTCCTTTCACTAATATATATAAGGATAGATTGTCATCTGTTCAAATTAACAATAATAAAACAACCAAAGAACAGAACAATGTCATATACATTTGATTTGAAAACTGTATATTGAAACAAGCAGGGCTTAAACAGTATATTTAGTTTGAAAACTAAAAGCATAAAAAAAGCATAAAATGAACATAAGATCTATATTTTCAGACTGCATCTATATATGAAATCACACCTAATTACAGTTGTGCCATTTCAACTAAGATATCAATAGAAATCAAACAAAATAAAACATGGAAAAGAAAATAAGATGATACCTTTTTTATTGGACATAACTTAATACATTTCTTGATTAGCTTTCGAAGGTTGCCCTTCTTCCTCAGATCGGAAATAAGCAAATGTGCTAGCTGACAGTGTATATAAGTGAAAACATTCAAGCATTACTATGACAGTCTGACAAGGTGGGAGGATGGGGGTGGGTCGGAGGTATGCATGAGGACATCAAAGCATATCATTGATATTCTAACAGGATGGGTGTGGATAGGTGAGGGGTGGGGTGATCAACAGAGACATACAGCTTTATGGTTTATAATAGGCTAGGAACCCCAGATCCTTGTTAAGTCCTTTCTGTTGGGTGTTAAAATATTCAATCATTCTGACTTCAAAGGTCTTACGTTCTTGTATGGTTTTAAAGTTACCTTTCAGTATTCTCACTGTGAAATCACTGGTACAGTGTCCTGGTTCTGTGAAGTGCTGTCCCACCGGGGTGGGGGCCCTACTGGCTGTATTGTTCATGTGATGTCTATGTAAATTGAATCTTGTCTTAAGCATCTGGCCTGTTTCTCCAATATAGCATCCTTCGTTACATTTTTTACACTGAATGATATATACCACATTGGAAGATGAGCAAGTGAAAGATCCCTTTATGTTGAATATCTTTCCTTTGTGGATAACTGTGGGGTCCTGTGAAATATTTTGGCATAGTTTGCAACTGGATAAATTACAGGGACGTGTGCCCTTCTGTTCCTTTTCAGTCTGTGATGGAAGTTTACTTCTGATTAGCTTGTGTTTTAAGTTGGATGGCTGTCGGAGGCCAGTACTGGTGGGGATGGGAATATCTCTTTCAGTAATTCATCCTCCTGGAGTATAGGTTGTAGATCTCTTATGATTTTCCTCAGTTTTTCCAGCTCTGGATTGTATGTCACTACAAGGGGGATTCTGTGTGTGGATTTTTTCTCCTTGTACTGTAGCAGATTCTCCCTGGGTGTTTTGAGGGAGGAGGAACTAAGATATAAAACAAGCTTCACAGATAAATGATGCAGTCTGGAGAGAGAGACACACCTGTTTGCAATTCACATGTGTAAATACCAGTATTTACATGTGGTTATCAAATAAATATTGAAAACCCAAATTCTGAAAGCTGGAATTTGCATGTGTAAACCTGCAATACATGCATATAGCAAGGAGATTCAGGTAGGACCAAAAAATATAAGTGTATTCCCCATTTCAAAAAGAGAATGCATGTCTGTGATCAACAATGGGATTTACAACTGCTCCTGGGTAGGTATAGCTTTTGGAAAAGTACTTGTTTTGAACAGTGTTCTACAGGAGGGATACGGGGAAGTTGCCTGTTCATCCTCTAATGTTCCTTCCTCCCCTCCCCCCTAATATCACTTGTCAGTTTTTCAAAATGCATGCGGACTGTAAACTTAGTTGGAAGCATTTAGGTGTGTAGGTTTCCAAAATGGCACACATACATGTCTAGGTTTTGTTGTGCTGACTTATGTGTATAAATGCTGACACTTAGGGGGCAAGATATCAATGTGGGCTACCATTAAGATGTGTTATTTTACTCTTAACCCAGGTTATTAGTAACTAGGCCTCATCTCATAAAATAGGACCTGTACTAAAACAGCACAAGTTAATGGTAGAATAACACATCTTAACGATAATCCACGTTAATAACTTCCTCCCTTCGAGATGAAGTGTGTTAAATGTGATCACACACCCCACACTCTATATCATGCCTTTTGGGGATGCCCAAGGGTGCGAGCTTTTTGGGGTCAGATTCAGAGGTTTATGGCCAAAACAATACGAGCACCAGTAGGGGGGAGATGGGATCACTATGTGTTAGATACGCAGACGGCATTCAGGACAAGGGATGCCGGATCTAGGACATGGTGCCGCAAGGTGTGCTTAGTGGCCTGCAAAAGCATTTTACAATGGTGGATATCCCCTGAACCACCCACATATTGGCAATGGAGGAACCAAGTACATGAATTGGCTCTATGGGAAGCAAGGGAGGCGAAAGGAATCCCAAAAAGGAAAAAAGTATTTTATGTCAGTTTGGAACCAATATAAACAAGGGTTAAGTACACGAAGACGCAACTTGCTTCTAAACCTGCTGTAGACCTGAATAAAGGGCTAAAAAGAATACAATGTATTTTCTCCGCGACGAAGGTTGGCACTAGGGGAAGGGGGGGTCTACCTGAACTATAAGAGACCAAGTTCAGGAAGACAGGATGATAGTAGGGAGGGAGTGATGGGGAAGGGATGGGAGGAATATGTAAGGTGGGGGGGGGGGAGGAGGGGGGAACATAAAACAGTTGAGTAAATGTTTCATAATGTAATGGTTAAATAGAAGTCTTTGTTCTGATGAATGCCAGGAGGGCTACATAGCTATAGACAATCATAGAGCTGGCATTAGGAGAATTGTTGTAATGCAAAGAGCAGGAGAGGGGGGGCTCAATGTCAACAGTTACAAGAATGAGGATGGATCAAAGCACTTTGAAACGACTGAGAGCATAGACATCTATTGGTTTATAAGTACTTGGAACGTTGGACATAGAAGAGAGGGAGGGGGAGAAAATGTTAAAAGCTTGATGACTGTCTTTCTTATTTTGTGGTTATTGTGTATACTGGGATATTTGAATTTTGTACATTCACTTTGTTGGAGGTGTTTATTTTGAATTGTTATCATAACTTCCTCCCTTAGTCATGTATGCTGCCTGTTTGCCTCCATTGATGTTTTAGACTTTGACAGTCATAAAATGGTTACTTGTACTGCATATATCCAGTATATACATTTGCATTCCTGCATGTAGTTTGAAAGAAGCTCTACCTCAGCAGGTCCTTTTCTGAAATACTATGGGAATTGTACGCGTCCCAACCTGGATGTCTCAATTCTGATTTCTGTGTTTGATACGTAATGCATTTGATACAGTAGATCATGACACCCTTTTAAACATACTTGACTATTATGGAATCTGTGGAACTATCTTGAAATGGTTCTCTGGATTTTTAAAATCCAGGTCTTACCAAATTAAGCAACTGGGTAATAGCTCGTCGTCATGGGTTTCTTATAGTGGCATGCCACAGGGTTCTCCTCTGTAACCTATTTTGTTTAACATTATGATGATCCCTTTAGGCCATTTGCTAGAGTCAAACAGATTTTCAGCATTCATATATGCTGATAATGTTACAATTTATATCCCACTCATGAAAGAATTACATGAGATTACAAACAAAATCAAAGTAGGTATCGAGTTAATGGAATTCTGGGCTCTTAATTTTAAATTGAAACGTAATACCTATAAAACAAAATTTATGATAGTTATTATCGCAAATTTTAAGACTAACAATGTTACTTATTTTTTGGATTCGACAATGAAACTCTTGAGGATCTTAATTGATCAGTTTCTTTCTTTTGATTGCCAAATTTCCAAAGTAGTCTCAAGTAGAGGAGTGTGGTAGCCGTGTTAGTCCACTCTTAAGGTTATCAATAGAAATCAAACAAAATAAAACATGGAAAAGAAAATAAGATGATACCTTTTTTATTGGACATAACTTAATACATTTCTTGATTAGCTTTCGAAGGTTGCCCTTCGTCAGATCAGAAACAAGCAAATGTGCTAGCTGACAGTGTATATAAGTGAAAACATTCAAGCATTACTATGACAGTCTGACAGGATGGGAGGATGGGGGTGGGTCGGAGGTATGCATGGGGACATCAAAGCATATCATTGATATTCTAACAGGATGGGTGTGGATAGGTGAGGGGTGGGGTGATCAACAGAGACATACAGCTTTATGGTTTATAATAGGCTAGGAACCCCAGATCCTTGTTAAGTCCTTTCTGTTGGGTGTTAAAATATTCAATCATTCTGACTTCAAAGGTCTTATGTTCTTGTATAGTTTTAAAGTTACCTTTCAGTATTCTCACTGTGAAATCACTGGTACAGTGTCCTGGTTCTGTGAAGTGCTCTCCCACCGGGGTGGGGGCCCTACTGGCTGTATTGTTCATGTGATGTCTATGTAAATTGAATCTTGTCTTAAGCATCTGGCCTGTTTCTCCATTATAGCATCCTTCGTTACATTTTTTACACTGAATGATATATACCACATTGGAAGATGAGCAAGTGAAAGATCCCTTTATGTTGAATATCTTTCCTTTGTGGATAACTGTGGGGTCCTGTGAAATATTTTGGCATAGTTTGCAACTGGATAAATTACAGGGACGTGTGCCCTTCTGTTCCTTTTCAGTCTGTGATGGAAGTTTACTTCTGATTAGCTTGTGTTTTAAGTTGGGTGGCTGTCGGAAGGCCAGTACTGGTGGGGATGGGAATATCTCTTTCAGTAATTCATCCTCCTGGAGTATAGGTTGTAGATCTCTTATGATTTTCCTCAGTTTTTCCAGCTCTGGATTGTATGTCACTACAAGAGGGATTCTGTCTGTGGGTTATTTTCTCCTTGTACTGTAGCAGATTCTCCCTGGGTGTTTTGAGGGAGGAGGCAATATTCTTGGAGATTATTTTGGGGTTGTAGCAAGTAGTCTCGAATGTCTTTAATTGATTGTGGAAACTTAAAAGATTAAGACCATTCTTTTCAAGATCAGTCTTTCGCACTTTAGTTCATTGTTAGTCTTAACCAAGTTTGACTATTGCAATTCAGTTTATGCAGGCATTAAACGGTCTCTTAAGAAAACTACAAACTGCACAAAACACGGCTGCCGCATTACTTTAGATCGCCGCGTTATGTAAAGCATCTCTTCTTCTTAAGGATCTACACTGGTTACCTATCAATGAAAGAATTTCATTTAGTCTCTTTGTTCTTGTTCATCAGATTCTTTATGGTATCTTACCATCTTATATGATAGATCTCATTAAGTTATCACTACGAAGGTTTTATATGATTTGTATCAGTGTATGATAAAAGGACCGAAGTACTGTATAGGAGTTTAATGGTTGTGCAACTTTGGATTGCCTACATGCAAAAACTATCGAACTATGAACGGGTCGGGGAGGGGGAGAGGGGAGGAGAAGGGATTGGGATGAAAATGGTAAAATGTTTGATGACAGATCTTATCACTTAGTTTGACAGTGGATTTTGATGATGGCCTTTTTGTTCAGGCTGGAATGGAATGTTTTGTTTTACGTTGTCATCAATAAAAATGTTTAAACATAAGTTATCACTACGAAATGCCACCTCATCATCTACTACTACTTATCATTTCTATAGCACTACTAGACATACACAGCGCTAAGAAACAGTCCCTGCTCGACAGAGCTTACAATCTAATTAGGACAGACAGACAGGACAAAAGAGATAAGGGAATATTAAAGTGATGATGATAAAATAAGGGTTCTGAACAAGTGAATAAGGGTTAGGAGTTAAAAGCAGCATCAAAAAGGTGGGCTTTTAGCTTAGATTTGAAGACAGCCAGAGATGGAGCTTGACGTACTGGCTCAGGAAGTTTATTCCAGGCATATGGTGCAGCAAGACAAAAGGAACGGAGTCTGGAGTTAGCAGTGGAGGAGAATATCTAGAGAATATCATCTAGAGAATATCTTGTATTACATTTCCCAAGTTGTAAAAACTTAACCTACAAAACTATCCATAATACTAATTTTTCTTACCAAGTACAAAACTCTGGAACTCATTACCCAAGTATATCAGACAGTTGATTATATGTCGTTTAGAAGTTTACTTAAAGCCCACTTCTTTAGATCTGTGTTCAGCTAATATGAAAAGAAATATTTTTGTATAGTTGTATTCTTGTATTAATATTAAATTGTCTTGTAATGCTAATTTGTTACATAAGCCACATTGAACCTGAGCTTTCTTGGGAAAATTCGGGGTAGAAATGTCATAATAAATAAATGCTCTATTTAAAATAGCGCTATTTATGTTCTTACTATTTACCAATTAAATATATCATTGCTTTTTAGAATGGAGAGAGCATTATGATTGAGGTTGCAGCTGGCCCCTTGGAAAGTGGTGAGAAGGTAACAGTGATTGGTATTGTATAGAACTTTACATATCGGTACCATGCCGTCACTTTCCCATTGCTAGTTGAAAACATAAGTTATGCACAGAGAAGTGTATTTTATTTTGACATAATATAGCCAGCTTGGCTGGTTTCTCTAATGTATTAAACGCCTGTTAACTTGGATTTGATCCTAGAGAGATGAAAACTTGGTGGAGGTGCCTGCTGAACCCTCTGCACCCCGTGAGAAAGTAAGGATTGGATTTTAGATAAATTCACAACTGTTGAATTTACTTTATTCTTTGGGAGAAAATACAATGTATTAGACTTCTGTTAATTCTTCTTTGCCTGGTTATTACTATTGGTAATTACTATTACAGATGGTAGAAGCCTTGGATTTTACCTGTGATCTTATCCATGATTATATAATTCTGTCTTCTGTTTGGTGTTTTTCATAATCATGAAACTAGAAATCATTTTTTGTGTACCTTTAACCATCTTCTGCACATATAACATATTGAATTGTTATTCTTTTAGCTTGGGTCACTCTAATTACATTTTTTTCTTTCATTTCAAATCTACATTAAATGAGCAAATAAATATTTCCAATTTCCTCCACGACCCTCCAGACCGGTCAAGACGCGTGGGTTATGTTAGCAGAGGGAGACTGAGAAACACTGAGCTTTTGAATACTGTATATATAACCTGTGCAGTACATCCACTAGCCAGTATTTTCTCAGTCTCAGCAGAGGTAGATGGACAGCCTGTGCAGTCTTCAATAGTCTGGTGAGGTAGTTTGATTATACGGTTAAGGGGTTTCTTCTCTTGTTGCCAAATTTATTGGTTTTGACTATTCCCTGTACGTGGTGGTAAAAAAAAGAAATAAGTGCTTCGGGGCCCTGGGTCCGGTGGGGCCCAGTTTTTCCCCCCTGGGGTGTTACACCTGTGTTCAGGTCCCTCCCCCTGTGCTGCTCTCTTTGGAGACTCTGGCAGCTTTGTGCCTCGGCTGCTTTTCTAATATTGTAGCCTTGAGAGCCCCCCACTTCTCAGCTGCCAAAATTTGGGTGATGTCTCTTTAAGAGCTATCTGAGGCCATATTTAGATAGGAACGGACGGCAGGTTCGTCTCCTGTTGCTAGCGAGAGAGAGCAGTGCGAGTACTTGTTGTGGGGAAGCGGTGAGTGAGAGTTTTTGCGCCGAGCAGCACAGCGTGTGGTGTGCTTCGGGGTCATGGCAGGCAAACTTCTCTGCTGTCGCGCGTGCTCGCGCCGAGGAGTAGAAGCGCCGGGAGGTCAGTGTCGGTTGTGCGGCGAACCGAAACAGGCCTCGCCGATGGCAGCACCCCCGGTGTTGATTGCGGAGGTCCCAGCTAGTTCGGGGGTGTCGGGGGCGGCAGGAGCATCGGCAGGGACGGTGTCAGCGAATTTAGTTTTGGCGGGAATGTCCGCCATTTTGGATTCCGCGCGTCCCGCGGAATCAGCTGTTTTTGGCCCTGCTGCTCCCGGATCGACTCCGAAGGTGGCGCCTGAGGGTACAGGAGGCGTTGGTTTTCCTCCGGATTTTGTGTGGACCCTTTTTCAAGCCTGGAAGGCGGGACCCCCACCTTTAGGGGAGGGGGCTAGTGCGGCACTGGCTAAGAGGCCTCGGTTTGAGTGGGACGACGAGGAGGGATTCTCCCCTGTAGGATCCGAAGGTGCTTTGAGTGATATCGGGGACCCTGAGGGATTTGAGGGTCCTCAGGATCCGGAGTTGGTGGTTCCTGGGGAGGATCCCTCTGTAGTGAGGATTTTTCACAGGGAGGAGCTTGCGGAGCTCATTGAGCAGGTTTCTTCCACCCTCAAGTTCGAACAGCCAGAGGCGGCTTTGGGGGAGGCTAGACAGGTGGACCCCTTGGTTAAGGGGATTCAGCGGCAGGCTAGGTCTTTTCCCATGAATAAGGATCTCCGGGATATGGTGTTTCAAGAGTGGCATTCGCCGGATTCTCCCTGTAAAGTGGCTAAAGCGATGTCTAGACTGTACCCGCTCCCACAGGAAGATAGAGATTCCTTTAAGGCTCCCACAGTGGATGCGGTGGTGACAGCAGTTCTCCGAGGACAAGCAGGCTGCTTGTTCTCACGACTGGGTGACGTCCGCGGCAGCCCCCACCAACCGGAAATAAGCTTCGCGGGACGGTCGACACGCAGGGCACGCCCACCGCGCATGCGCGGCCGTCTTCCCGCCCGTGCGCGACCGCTCCCGCCAGTTACTTTTTTTCCGCGACTGAGAGAGTTGTGTTTTCCCCTCTCTCTCGTTTCAGCCGCCGGATTTTTTCGACCGCGCGGCGAGAGTGGGGTAGAGAGACCGCGTGGGCAGTCGGCCCCGGTCACTCCCTCAACTCGTGAGCCACGGGACCGAACCCTGTCGGACCCGGTACCTCGAGACCGAGGGGGATCGACCTCCTCCTCCTCCATGCCCTCCGGCGCCGGTGACGTGCACCGGAAAAAGGACAAGAAGCGCCGTCACCGGGAGCCCTCGGTGCACCCTGAAGGGGAGTCGACGCCGAAGCGTCATCGTAGAGAGGAGAGATCTCCGTCGGTGGTGGAGGTACCGACGCGTCGGGGTTCCGGCACCTCGGTGCCGTCTCCTGGCCCCCAGCAGCTTCCGGCACCGACACCCTTACCGGCCCCACCGCCTTTCCCGGCAGCGGGCCTGGACGAGTGCCTCAGAGCCATCCTTCCGGGGATCCTGGAAGGGCTGATGCGCCAGGCTGTGCCGGCGCCGGGGGTGCTTGCGCCCTCGGCGCCGATGACTGTGGCGCCGGCGAGCTCTAGCCCGGCGCCGGGGCAGTCGACACCGCCGCCGCTTGCGGTGCCGGTCTCGACAGCCACGCAGGTGGAGTCCCCGTCGACGTCGATGGAGGGAGCTCCGTCCCCGCCGGCGCGGGAGTCCACCGCTCGACGACACCGAGACCTCGGTGCCTCGACGTCGAGCCGGGCCCGGTACCGGACGCAGCTACATGAGCTAATGTCCGATACCGAGGATGAGGACTCGTGGGGGGAAGAGGAGGACCCGAGATATTTCTCCTCAGAGGAGTCTACGGGCCTTCCCTCGGACCCCACGCCGTCACCGGAGAGGAAGCTCTCACCTCCTGAGAGTCTCTCCTTTGCCTCCTTTGTGCGGGATATGTCTATAAGCATTCCCTTTCCCGTGGTCTCTGTGGAAGAGCCGAGGGCCGAGATGCTCGAGGTCCTCGACTATCCATCACCACCTAGAGAGTCCTCCACGGTACCGCTGCACAATGTCCTGAAGGAGACGCTGCTCCGGAACTGGGTGCGACCACTAACTAATCCCACCATTCCCAAGAAAGCAGAGTCCCAGTACAGGATCCACTCTGACCCAGAGCTCATGCGGCCCCAGTTGCCCCATGACTCAGCGGTCGTGGATTCTGCTCTCAAGAGGGCACGGAGTTCGAGGGATACCGCCTCGGCGCCCCCGGGGCGGGAGTCTCGCACTCTGGACTCATTTGGGAGGAAGGCCTACCAATCCTCCATGCTCGTGACCCGCATCCAATCTTACCTGCTCTATATGAGCATCCACATGCGGACCAATGTGCAACAGCTGGCGGACCTGGTCGATAAGCTCCCGCCGGAGCAGTCCAGGCCTTATCAGGAGGTGGTCAGGCAGCTGAAGGCGTGCAGAAAGTTCCTGTCCAGGGGGATTTTTGACACCTGTGACGTGGCATCTCGTGCTGCGGCCCAAGGTATAGTGATGCGCAGGCTCTCATGGCTGCGTGCCTCTGACCTGGACAACCGCACCCAGCAGAGACTGGCTGACGTCCCTTGCCGGGGGGATAACATTTTCGGTGAGAAGGTCGAGCAGATGGTGGACCAACTGCATCAGCGGGAAACCGCTCTCGACAAGCTCTCCCACCGGGCGCCTTCAGCACCCGCCCCCACGGGTGGGCGTTTTTCCCGGGCACGGCAGGCTGCACCCTATTCTTTTGCGAAGCGTAGGTACAACCAGCCGGCCCGAAGGCCTCGTCAGGCACAGGGACAGCCCCAGCGCGCTCGTTCTCGTCAACAGCGTGCGCCTAAGCAGCCCCCTGCGCCTCCACAGCAAAAGCCGGGGACGGGCTTTTGACTGGATCCACGGGAACATAGCCGCCCTACAAGTGTCCGTACCGGACGATCTGCCGGTCGGAGGGAGGTTAAAAATTTTTTCACCAAAGGTGGCCTCTCATAACCTCCGACCAGTGGGTTCTCCAAATAGTGCGGTGCGGATACGCCCTGAATTTGGCCTCCCTGCCTCCAAATTGTCCTTCGGGAGCTCAGTCTTTCAGCTCCCTTCACAAGCAGGTACTTGCAGAGGAACTCTCCGCCCTTCTCAGCGCCAATGCGGTCGAGCCCGTACCACCCGGGCAGGAAGGGCAGGGATTCTATTCCAGGTACTTCCTTGTGGAAAAGAAAACAGGGGGGATGCGTCCCATCCTAGACCTGAGAGGCCTGAACAAATTCCTGGTCAAAGAAAAGTTCAGGATGCTTTCCTTGGGCACCCTTCTGCCAATGATTCAGAAAAACGATTGGCTATGTTCCCTGGATTTAAAGGACGCATACACTCACATCCCGATACTGCCAGCTCACAGACAGTATCTCAGATTCCGCCTGGGCGCACGGCACTTTCAGTATTGTGTGCTGCCCTTTGGGCTCGCCTCTGCCCCACGAGTGTTCACAAAGTGCCTCGTGGTGGTGGCGGCGTATCTCCGCAAGCTGGGAGTGCACGTGTTCCCATATCTCGACGATTGGCTGGTCAAGAGCACCTCGGAGGCAGGAGCCCTCCGGTCCATGCAGTGCACTATTCAACTTCTGGAGCTGCTGGGGTTTGTGATAAATTACCCAAAGTCCCATCTCCAGCCTACTCAGTCTCTGGAATTCATAGGAGCGCTGCTGAATACCCAGACGGCTCAGGCCTACCTTCCCGAAGCGAGGGCTACCAATCTCTTGGCCCTGGCTTCGCAGACCAGAGCGTCTCAGCAGATCACAGCTCGGCAGATGTTGAGACTTCTGGGTCATATGGCCTCCACAGTTCATGTGACTCCCATGGCTCGTCTTCACATGAGATCTGCTCAATGGACCCTAGCTTCCCAGTGGTTTCAAGCCACCGGGAATCTAGAAGATGTCATCCGCCTCTCCACCAGTTGCCGCACTTCACTGCTCTGGTGGACCATCCGGACCAATTTGACCCTGGGACGTCCATTCCAAATTCCGCAGCCCACGAAAGTGCTGACGACGGATGCATCTCGCCTGGGGTGGGGAGCCCATGTCGATGGGCTCCACACTCAGGGTCTGTGGTCCCTCCAGGAAAAGGATCTGCAGATCAACCTCCTGGAGCTCCGAGCGATCTGGAACGCACTGAAGGCTTTCAGAGATCGGCTGTCCTGTCAAATTATCCAAATTCGGACAGACAATCAGGTTGCAATGTATTACGTCAACAAGCAGGGGGGCACCGGATCTCGCCCCCTGTGCCAGGAGGCCGTCGGGATGTGGCGTTGGGCGTGTCGGTTCGGCATGCTCCTCCAAGCCACGTACCTGGCAGGCGTAAACAACAGTCTGGCCGACAGACTGAGCAGAGTCATGCAACCGCACGAGTGGTCGCTCCATGCCAGAGTGGTACGCAAGATCTTCCGAGCGTGGGGCACCCCCTCGGTGGACCTTTTCGCCTCTCAGACCAACCACAAGCTGCCTCTGTTCTGTTCCAGACTTCAGGCACACGGCAGGCTAGCGTCGGATGCCTTTCTCCTCCATTGGGGGACCGGCCTCCTGTATGCTTATCCTCCCATACCTTTGGTGGGGAAGACCTTACTGAAGCTCAAGCAAGACCGCGGCACCATGATTCTGATCGCGCCCTTTTGGCCCCGTCAGATCTGGTTCCCTCTTCTTCTGGAGTTGTCCTCCGAAGAACCGTGGAGATTGGAGTGTTTTCCGACTCTCATTTCGCAGAACGACGGAGCGTTGCTGCACCCCAACCTCCAGTCTCTGGCTCTCACGGCCTGGATGTTGAGGGCGTAGACTTCACTGCGTTGGGTCTGTCTGAGGGTGTCTCCCGGGTCTTGCTTGCCTCTAGGAAGGATTCCACTAAAAAGAGTTACTTTTTCAAGTGGAGGAGGTTTGTCGTGTGGTGTGAGAGCATGGCCCTAGAACCTCGTTCTTGCCCTGCACAGAACCTGCTTGAATACCTTCTGCACTTATCAGAGTCTGGCCTCAAGACCAACTCAGTAAGGAATCACCTTAGTGCGATTAGTGCTTACCATTATCGTGTGGAAGGAAAAGCCATCTCTGGAGAGCCTTTAGTCGTTCGATTCATGAGAGGCTTGCTTTTGTCAAAGCCCCCTGTCAAGCCTCCTACTGTGTCATGGGATCTCAACGTCGTCCTCACCCAGCTGATGAAACCTCCTTTTGAGCCACTGAATACCTGCCATCTGAAGTACTTGACCTGGAAGGTCATTTTCTTGGTGGCAGTTACTTCAGCTCGTAGGGTCAGTGAGCTTCAAGCCCTAGTAGCTCATGCTCCATATACCAAATTTCATCACAACAGAGTAGTGCTCCGCACCCACCCAAAGTTCCTGCCGAAGGTGGTGTCGGAGTTCCATCTTAACCAGTCAATTGTCTTGCCAACATTCTTCCCCAGGCCGCATACCCGCCCTGCTGAACGTCAGTTGCACACATTGGACTGCAAGAGAGCATTGGCCTTCTACTTGGAGCGGACACAGTCCCACAGACAGTCCGCCCAATTGTTTGTTTCTTTCGACCCTAACAGGCTAGGGGTCGCTGTCGGGAAACGCACCATCTCCAATTGGCTAGCAGATTGCATTTCCTTCACTTACGCCCAGGCTGGGCTGACTCTTGAGGGTCATGTCACGGCTCATAGTGTTAGAGCCATGGCAGCGTCAGTGGCCCACTTGAAGTCAGCCACTATTGAAGAGATTTGCAAGGCTGCGACGTGGTCATCTGTCCACACATTCACATCACATTACTGCCTCCAGCAGGATACCCGACGCGACAGTCGGTTCGGGCAGTCGGTGCTGCAGAATCTGTTTGGGGTGTAAATCCAACTCCACCCTCCAGGACCCGAATTTATTCTGGTCAGGCTGCACTCTCAGTTAGTTGTTCTTCGTAGGTCAATTTCTGTTGTTTCCTCGCCGTTGCGAGGTTCAATTGACCTGGGTTCTTGTTTTGAGTGAGCCTGAGAGCTAGGGATACCCCAGTCGTGAGAACAAGCAGCCTGCTTGTCCTCGGAGAAAGGGTATGATACATACCTGTAGCAGTTGTTCTCCGAGGACAGCAGGCTGATTGTTCTCACCTTCCCTCCCTCCTCCCCTTTGGAGTTGTGTATTTCATATTTTTTGCTAGTCATTCAACTGGCGGGAGCGGTCGCGCACGGGCGGGAAGACGGCCGCGCATGCGCGGTGGGCGTGCCCTGCGTGTCGACCGTCCCGCGAAGCTTATTTCCGGTTGGTGGGGGCTGCCGCGGACGTCACCCAGTCGTGAGAACAATCAGCCTGCTGTCCTCGGAGAACAACTGCTACAGGTATGTATCATACCCTTTACAAAAGCCACGGCTATACCGGTGGACGGGGGGACTGCTCTCCGGGATCCCCAGGATAGGAGGCTTGAGTCCTTCCTCAAGCTGAGTTTTGATTTGTCGGCCCTGGCCCTGCAGGCCTCGGTTTGTGGGGGGCTGGTTGCGCGGGCGTGTTTCCGATGGGCCGAGAAGCTGCTGGATGATTCGGTGGAGGTTGGGACCTCCGGGGTGCAGGAATTAGCCAAATTGGAAATGGGATCGTCTTTTTTGTCTGATGCCCTTTATGATTTGCTCCGTGCCTCGGCCAAGAATATGGCTATGCTGGTGGGGGCACGTAGGGCACTGTGGTTGCGAGGTTGGGTCGCAGACGCGGCCTCCAAAGCCAAGCTTTGTTCGCTTCCGTTTAAGGGGTCCATGCTTTTTGGTGAGGATTTGGATAAGTTGGTGCGCGGGCTCAGCGATGCCAAGGCCCCTCGTCTTCTGGATTTTCGTCCTAAGGCGGCTTCCAGGGGTTCTTCCTCCCGAGGTCGGTTTAAGGAGGCTCGCCGGTATAGGCCCGGGAGGGCTAGTGGGGCCTTTAGAGGTCGGTTCTTCCAGCGCACCCAGTCCTTTCGTGGGAATCGGCGCGGAGGGCGTGATTTTTCCGCGGGAGGACAGGTTTCGGGGCGTAATTCGCAATGAAGGTGTGTGGGTCCAGGCTCTGGTTCAGGTAGGGGCTCGGCTGAGTCTGTTTTACCAGGACTGGGCCCAAATCACATCGGATCAGTGGGTTCTCGAGGTGGTGCGAGACGGATACGCTCTGGAGTTCGACGGCTCGCCTCCCGAAAGGTTCCTGGAGTCTCCTTGTCATTCGAGGCTCAAGCGGGCAGCAGTGCGGGACACTCTGGCTCACCTGGTCAGTCTGGGGGCGGTGGTTCCTGTTCCCGCCGCTCAGCGCCGATCGGGCTGCTATTCAATCTATTTTGTGGTCCCGAAGAAGGAGGATGCCTTTCGGCCTATCTTAGATCTGAAGGCAGTCAATGCAGCTCTCAGAGTCCCCTCTTTTCGCATGGAGACATTGAGGTCGGTCATTGTTGCGGTGCAGGAAGGGGAGTTTCTCACGTCTTTGGATCTGACGGAGGCTTATCTGCACATCCCCATTCGGGCCGCCCATCAGCGATTTCTGTGCTTTGCGGTTTTAGGGAAGCATTTTCAGTTTTGTGCTCTGCCTTTCGGATTAGCAACGGCTCCTCGAACATTTTCCAAGATCATGGTTGTAGTGGCGGCGGCCTTGCGGAAGCAGGGTATTCTGGTGCACCCGTACCTAGACGATTGGTTGATTCGGGCCAAGTCCCAGTCGGAGAGCGAGGTGTCTACTGCTCGAGTGGTGCAGTTTCTTCAGTCTCTGGGCTGGGTAGTGAACTTCGGCAAGAGTCACCTGGTGCCGTTGCAGTCGCTGGAGTACCTGGGGGTTCTTTTCGATACCAGGAACGGTCGAGTCTTCCTGCCGGGCCCCCGGATTCGCAAGTTGCAGGCTCAGATTCGTCTATTTCTGTCGGAGGCGGCTCCGACGGCCCGGGAGTATCTGCAAGTCCTGGGGTTAATGGCGGCCACCATAGAGGTAGTTCCGTGGGCCCAGGCGCACATGCGGCAGTTGCAGTCAGCTCTTCTCAGTCGGTGGTCACCTCTGTCGCAGGAGTTGGATGTGCGCCTTCAGCTGCCGGTAACCCCACGCCTCAGTCTCCGGTGGTGGCTAGATCCAGGCAATCTGGAAAAGGGAATGCCGTTGGAGGCTCCGCAGTGGGTGGTCCTCGTCACAGACGCCAGTCTTCAGGGCTGGGGAGCTCATTGTCTCGGTCAGGTAGCTGGTCTCAGGTAGAAGCTCAGTGGTCCATCAATCGTTTGGAAACTCGGGCCATTCGGCTAGCGCTTCAGAGTGTGCTGGTGCGGAAAGCAGTCCGGGTGTTCTGCGACAACGTCACCGCCGTTGCTTATGTCAACCGTCAGGGGGGCACAAAGAGTCAGGCGGTCGCGGAGGAGGAGGCGCTGTTGTGTCAATGGGCGGAGGTTCATCTTCTAGCGCTCTCCGCGGCACATGTGGCTGGAGTAGACAACGTGGAGGCAGATTACCTAAGCAGGCATGCTCTAGACCCGGGAGAGTGGTCGCTTCATCGGTCGGTGTTCAATCGCATTGTGTCGGTCTGGGGACTTCCCGTGATGGATCTCATGGCAACGGCCCGCAACACTCAGGTTCAGAGGTTTTTCAGTCGACGGAGGGATCCTCGAGCGGAAGGCATAGATGTGCTTCTAATGCTGTGGCCGCAGGAGTTGCTGTATGTGTTTCCTCCATGGCCGTTGGTCGGTCGAGTGATTCAGCGCATCGCTCGGCACCCCGGACAAGTGATTTTGTTAGCCCCGAATTGGCCGCGTCGGCCGTGGTACGGAGATCTGGTGCGGTTGGCAGTAGCGGATCCTCTGCCGTTGTCAGATGCAGTGGTGTTGTGTCAGGGACCGATAGTTATGCCAGATCCGGATGGGGTCTCGCTTACGGCTTGGCTCTTGAGAGGCACAGGTTAAGAAAGAAAGGTTTTTCGTCCAGAGTTATCGATACGATGTTGAGTTTGCGTAGGCAGTCCACTTCGTTGGCGTATGTCCGGGTCTGGAGAGTATTTGAGCATTGGTGTGCAGGTAGGCAGGTTCTTCCCTTTCGGGCGTCGGTGACAGATGTCTTGGAGTTTTTGCAGGATGGTATGGACAGGGGTTTGGCCTTGTCTTCTTTGAAGGTGCAGGTGGCGGCTTTGTCGTGTTTTCATGGGAAGCTCCAGGGGAAGTTGTTAGCTTCTAGTCCTGATGTTGTTCGGATTTTGAAGGGTGTTAAGTTACTGCGCCCGCCCCGGCGGCGGATAGTGCCTCCGTGGGATTTGAATCTCGTTCTGGATGCTTTGGTGAGGCCGCCGTTTGAGCCCTTGGTTTCTGTTTCAGATAAGGATCTGTCCCTAAAGACGGTGTTCTTGGTGGCTATTACTTCAGCTCGGCGGGTGTCGGAACTTCAGGCTTTGTCTTGTAGAGAACCCTTTTTGTCTTTTTCCAAGGAGAAGGTTTCGTTGCGCCCGGTGCCGTCCTTTGTGCCTAAGGTGGTTTCAGAGTTCCATGTGAATCAAGTTATTTCCTTGCCAGTTTTGGGTGACTTGGCGGGGGATGCAGAGCAGCGTCGACTGGCCAAGTTAGATGTGCGAAGAGTCTTGCGCTGTTACATTTCCAGAACTCGGCACTATAGACTTTCTGATCGTTTGTTCGTTCTCCATGGTGGTGCAAGAAAGGGCGCGGCAGCTTCCAAAGCTATGATAGCTAGATGGTTGAAGGAGTCAATTGCTTCGGCGTATTTGCTGAAGGGCCGCGTGGTCCCTAAGGAGTTTTCGGCTCATTCTACCAGGGGAATGGCGACCTCCTGGGCAGAGAGTAGTATGATTCCTCCGTTAGATATTTGTCGAGCGGCGGTTTGGTCGTCATTGCATTCCTTTGTTAAACATTACAGGATTGATGTGCATGCCAAGGACGAGGCAGGCTTTGGGGCTGCAGTGTTGACCTCTGGCCTTCATGGATCCCGCCCTTAGGATGTTTACTGCTTTGGTACGTCCCACGCGTCTTGACCGGTCTGGAGGGTCGTGGAGGAAGGTGAAATTAGATCTTACCTGCTAATTTTCTTTCCTCTAGACCCTCCAGACCGGTCAAGGCCCGCCCTGTCTGTACTTTAGGCCAGGAGGTCTGTTTGGTCTGGTTTGTCTGTTGTTCTATCTTGGCAGCTGTTGAGTGTGGTTTCTATGGTTTCAGACTTTTGTTGGTATGAGTCTGGTCAGGTGTGACCGTGTTTGATAGTCCACCTGTGGAAGCACACACAATTAAAAGGGCACAATGAAAGATATGAAGAAAGTGTCCAGTTGGCAGCGACCACGTACAGGGTTGTTAGTTGTAGTTGGTGTTTTTGTTTTCTCTGCTTTGTCAGGGTTATACTGGCTAGTGGATGTACTGCACAGGTTATATATACAGTATTCAAAAGCTCAGTGTTTCTCAGTCTCCCTCTGCTGGTAGGAGGACATAACCCACGCGTCTTGACAGGTCTGGAGGGTCTAGAGGAAAGAAAATTAGCAGGTAAGATCTAATTTCACCGTATTGTGCATTGCTGTCTTCCAAAAATTATGCATCAGATATAAGTGCGTGACTGTGGGCTTCTGTATTTTCATTGTTCTATAGTTACCAGTGGTTATTAGGGTGCCTAGACTGGATTTCTCTGCACTTACATTATGTGGAATGCCTTTTTCATTGCTGGGCTTTGGAGACATCATTCTTCCGGGTGAGTATATCTGTTTTCATAGCTTTTATTTTTGCTTGTTTTATTTGGTTTGCCTTTAGAGCAGCATTATTTTCCTTTGTTTTTTGCAGCACAAACAGATCAACTGTGCTAAAAATAAAACTTCAGTTGATGAGTTAATTGGGGTCTGCCAACATGCTAGTCAGCAGGCATGGTTATCTCCCCATCTCTCAGCTATTCAGCCACTTGTCAGCCATTGCTCTTCAGCTGTTCTTGGACAAGAGGCCACTGGACAAATATAGCACTCAAGTGTTAACCTAAGGAAAGAACATTCTGATTTCCAAAAAATTATCTCTAGTACAATATAATATGCTAATATGACTGATTGTAGGTGGTCATATATTAATAGTAATTTTTAATGCAGTGCTAAAGTAACCTTATCATTTTATGGAATCAAGTTTATTAAAAAAAAAAAAGAAGAATGTCCATGCAATTATTATGAAATAATGCATGGTCCAGTTTTTCATTGCACTTTAAGATAATTTTTGATATAGCAGTAAACTTAGGAAAAAAGTATCAAAAGTTTTACTTTCTATTTATTGACAATGGGATTTTGAGCCATGAATTGACTTATTTAAGGCAAGATTGGATAACAAGAAAAAGCTTATCTACAGCCTTTAGCATCTTGTGGTATTAGGTTATGCCCCTGCATGCTATGAATTGTTGGTTTATTCATTGAAAATACAACAAGTAATATGTAGGGTGTATTTACAAAGGCGTGGTAGCATTTAAACGCTAGAGATACCCATAGGACTATATGTAAAAGGCCCACTTGAGTTTTGGATAGCATTTGGCTTTACTTTAGGAATGTTAGCAGGGTGATGTGCTGTTTATAAAAATAATTTTAACATATTGACTTTTATTTAAACATTCTTGCCTATTACACAGGATCTTCTTTCTTATACTCTGCTATGCACTATCCTGCAAAAATGTTCATGGGTTAGTAACTACAGTATTTCTGCATAATTTAGCTAGGAGATGCAAATGAGCTATTGGCTCATTTACATTCATTAGCTAAATTTTGCATGAAAAATTCCACAGTGCTACAGCCAGGAATGTCTCGTGTTCTGGGCTGTGGTAGCATGTCACAATTATTTTTAAAAAAAAAACATCTCTTTGCCTGGCAGTGTTGATGAATTATAGGGCTTTCTGGCCCAAATTGGAAGCCCCCCTCAAACCCCATTCCCTGGGGAGGGGGCCTTAACACCCAGTGGACCAGATCAGACCAGGTATGATCTGATCCATATTCCAGTACTGAAGTTAAGACTAAGATGTATTCAAGCCTACTTCCTCCAAAGCCCATACTGTCCTTTCCCATTGACTTCACCCCCCATTCCACTCCACTACCTTCATCACCCTGACACCCTTCACTCCAGGAGTTGGGGGTGGGGGGAGTGATGGTGGCTGGAGCAGTTTCCACTCATTCCTTGTTCCCCAGTGACTGCCTTTTTCAAAACGGTTCAGCTGACCCCTAGCAGTAGTCTCATAAACCCTGATCTGTCAGGTTGCGAGACCAAGGTTTATTGCAGTTTCCCACGCCAAAAGGAGTTAGGTTCAAGTCCATTCATGCTGTGGGTTTTTTCTTACATTTCAGCACAATGCTAGAATTCATTACCTTTAGATTTAAGGTTAACTCATAATCATCTTTGTTTTTGTAAGATATTTAAAACACATTTGTTTGGATTGTACTTACAAATGCATAAATGGATTGGGGTATTTTAGTGGTAATGTTTATTTGTCAGAATGATGCTATTTTCTAGGTTTGCCTAGTTTCTCTTAATGTTGTAATCCACACAGATCCAGTAATGGTATGTAGCGGAATATACATTTTTAAATTGTATTTATAGTATTGTATACTACCACTAAGGATCAGATTGCCAAATAATGAGTGTATGCTCTTATTTTATAAAATGGCATTCTGGTAAGTAACACATGTAAATGGCTAATAAATGATCCCCTAAATGTTTATCAGTTTTACAGTACAAGGTTTATATTATCTGAAACACAAAAACACCAAGTAATAATGCTTACCAGGCTCATATTGATAAAATCTAGTGCAAACCATGTGCTGTGCTTATATCGTAAACATTCCTCCACCCTACAGAGTGAAAACCATAACTTTTATCTAGGGCAAAGTCTGAAAGTAGCGTCACTGAAATTCCTCTTCCTTTACCATTTTCAACAAAAAACACTCGGATCTTTCTAGCCATTTAAGTCGGCAAATAAAGTATCTAGTTCCACTGTTTGTCACACTTTGTGGATCTATTCTTCCACCTAGACAAAACAGAATTCTGATTTTATCATCTGCTGGGGTTAGTCCTAGAATAAAGAACTTTGGGTGAGTGTACCTCCTCAAATCTCGCTCAAAATTTCTGAATTGTAGGTCAAGATTAAAGAATATGCGACAGCATCCCTCTTTCCCCACATCTCTTCCAACAAAGGCTGAAAATTAATATATATATTTTTTTTAGGCCTTGTAATTGCCTATTGTCGCAGGTTTGCTGTTTGGACAAGTTCTTCATACATTTATTATGCTGCCTGTACAGTAGGTAAGTGATGATCTGTTCTTAATATGTTCTTATTGTTTACTAGTGCTGTTTTAATAGGTAGTTCTAAAACATTTCATCATTTTAATTGGAATCTGTTCCAGATGGAACTACAGCATTATGAATCATCATTCAGAGCTACTTGAATTTTGATTCATTTTTATTCCCTTGTTCTTCACAGTAACAGTCCTCTGATAGAGACACTCCAGGGCTCTCTATAGAACCTGGTACAGATGGGCTCTCCAGCCAGTAGTAGGTGTTGATCTTGAGTAATCACTGTGACTCTGTCCATCCTTGGGCCTATAAACACTCTCAGGTTGATGTTCACAGCAATTTAACCAGCCAGAAATGGCTTCTGGCTGGTTAAATCACTTGTTCGGGGCCAACCGGTCATTTTCAGTGGCATTTAAATGATTAGTGCTGCTGAAAATGTTCGGTTAGTGCTTAGCTCAAAAACCGCTATTTTGGTAGCGTTCCAGGGGCAGAGTCAGTGTTTAGCCAGTTACTGATATTCAGCACTTAATTGGCCAAGGTAACCGCATACATAGGACCACATAAAAGTCAGTCCTATCTATATGCGGTGCCCCATAGCTGGTTAGGTGCTGAATATTGCACTTAACTGGCTATGCTTTAGCTGGCTCCACAAACCTGGAAATTCAATGCTGGGCCATGTCTGGGCTTTGGCATTACTACTACTACTACTATTTAGCATTTCTATAGCGCTACAAGGCATACGCAGCGCTGTACAAACATAGAAGAAAGACAGTCCCTGCTCAAAGAGCTTACAATCTAATAGACAAAAAATAAATAAAGTAATCAAATCAATTAATGTGAACGGGAAGGAAGAGAGGAGGGTAGGTGGAGGCGAGTGGTTACAAGTGGTTACGAGTCAAAAGCAATGTTAAAGAGGTGGGTTTTCAGTCTAGATTTAAAGGTGGCCAAGGATGGGGCAAGACGTAGGGGCTCAGGAAGTTTATTCCAGGCGTAGGGTGCAGCGAGATAGAAGGCGCGAAGTCTGGAGTTGGCAGTAGTGGAGAAGGGAACAGATAAGAAGGATTTATCCATGGAGCGGAGTGCACGGGAAGGGGTGTAGGGAAGGACGAGTGTGGAGAGATACTGGGGAGCAGCAGAGTGAATACATTTATAGGTTAGTAGAAGAAGTTTGAACAGGATGCGAAAACGGATAGGGAGCCAGTGAAGGGTCTTGAGGAGAGGGGTAGTATGAGTAAAGCGACCCTGGCGGAAGATGAGACGGGCAGCAGAGTTTTGAACCGACTGGAGAGGGGAGAGGTGACTAAGTGGGAGGCCAGCAAGAAGCAGATTGCAGTAGTCTAAACGAGAGGTGACAAGGGTGTGGATGAGGGTTTTGGTAGAGTGCTCGGAAAGAAAGGGGTGGATTTTACGGATGTTGTAAAGAAAGAAACGACAGGTCTTGGCGGTCTGCTGGATATGAGCAGAGAAGGAGAGAGAAGAGTCAAAGATGACCCCAAGGTTTCGAGCTGAGGAGACAGGGAGAATGAGAGAGCCATCAACAGAAATAGAAAACGGGGGGAGCGGGGAGGTGGGTTTGGGGGGGAAAATGAGAAGCTCGGTTTTGGTCATATTTAATTTCAGGTGGCGTTGAGACATCCAGGCAGCAATGTCAGACAAGCACGCTGAAACTTTGGTTTGGATGCAAGGTGAGATATCAGGGGTAGAAAGGTAGATTTGGGAGTCATCAGCATAGAGGTGGTAGGAAAAGCCATGGGATGAGATTAATGAACCAAGGGAAGAAGTGTAGATAGAAAAGAGGAGGGGACCAAGAACAGAACCCTGAGGTACACCGACAGGCAGAGGGATAGAAGTAGAAGAGGATCCACCAGAGTGAACACTAAAGGTGCGGAGGGAGAGGTAGGAAGAGAACCAGGAAAGGACAGAGCCCTGGAATCCAAGTGAGGACAGGGTATCGAGAAGTATGCTGTGATCGACAGTGTCAAAAGCAGCGGAAAGATCAAGAAGAATGAGGATGGAATATTGACCTCTGGATTTAGCCAGTAATAGGTCATTGGAGACTTTAGTAATTTCCGGGCATAACACTGGCAGCAGTCAGCAAAACAATGAGTGCCGCTGGCTGAATATCAACCTCACTGTCTTTTTCACTTATCAGCTGGAGATTCTATAGAGGCAGCGCTTGTAGCCCCTGAGGGTAGAGAGTCTTACTCAATGTGCAGTGGCAAAACCTAATGGCTACATTTAGGGCCCATGATTATAGGGTCTCCAGGAGGAGTTCTAGGGCTTGGCTGCCAGCGGAAAACTGTAATGGCTGGATTAAACTAAGTTGAGACGAGCTATAATTTTTTTATTATTATTATTTTGAATCTTTAAGAGATTGTAATCTTTGTAGAATACTGCCGCACACTTTCTCTGTAGAGCAAAACGTTGGGATTTGATTACTCCACTCTATTTACTTTTGCATTGATTGCCAGTACGTTTCCGATTACAGTTTAAAGTTTTGGTTTTAGCTTGCATGAAGGTATTCCTGATTATTTATCTTGTCATATAATTCCATATGTTTCTGCTAGATGTTTGCGGTCTTTAAACGATTATAAATTAGTTCTTCCTCCTGCCTTCTCTGGCATGCTGGGAGAGTACGTGTGCCTCAGTTTTCTGTTTTCTTGCTCCATGTCTTTGGAACAATGTCAGTGGTAAATCATTTTGAGTCCATTCTCCACCAGATTAGCAGATATAGAAATCTTGAAAGTATTTTGATATATACTTTGCCACTCCTGATCTGTAATATCGCCAACATCTTTTTCCCAAGAGTGAATAAAATTCAGTTTTGGAGTTTCCATCAAATATCAATAAATCATGTAACTTAGTAATAGTTTTACATTGGTATGCCCCTTGTTCCAAAATCTCCTCCCAAGGAGAGGGCTTGGCACTCAGGCAACCCTCTATGGGTCGGGACTGCAACAAGTGGCGAATCTGGAGGTATACATAAACTCTGTACTTGGAAGTTTATATAGATCTCTTAATTGCTGAAAAGAATAACGTAGGCAGGTGGCACACATGTCCGGGCTCGCACCACATTCACTTCTTCCAGACAGCATGACGAGGAATTTTGTTCAGATTTGAGCAAAAGGTAACAGCTTTATGGATTACAGGCGATAAACTTTTTTCGGGTGTGGGCAAGCAAGACCGCAGCTTGTTATCAAACGTCAACACTTCTGAGAAGCACCCAAGCCCTGACCCTCTAAGTCCTGTGCTTTGCCCCGCCATCAATCGCTGTGGATGCGCAACAACTCGCCATTCAAATGTCTAGCTATGCCGTGCATTGGTGGTACCTCGTTTGACTATGAGGTTCAGTGCACGCTTGCCTTACTCTGCAGCTGGGCATTACCAGTCCGCAGAATATCCGTTGCCTATTTGCATTGCTCTGTAAATACTGTGCTCAACTTAACTGGTTTCCGGATGGCACTTTATTGGCTCAGGTACTCCATTCCCGCCACAGCCCCATGCAGCAAGGCCTTTCACGGACCTCCCCCCCCCCCCCCCCCCCCCCCCCCCCGAACTAGGGGACTATTCAAGTTTATTAAAGGACTTTCTATCCCGCTTTTCAAACATGCCTGAGCGGCATACAATCTAGTAATAGTTAAATCATATAGACAGGCATAGAATGGGCTACAGGATAGATACAATAGGAGCCAGGGTGGAAATACAATAGTTAATAGAAAAGCATAAGAAGGGGCATGGGTAAAACAGGAGGAGGAGTATTGTATGTCATTGCCATGAAACAGTCCGTGAAGCAACTCTGAAGGGCCTCTTGAAGGTCATTGTAAAGCAGATAATGTGCCATTTGGAAAAGATGTATATGCTCCCTGCAGAAACTCCCTGGGACGCCAGGGGCATCCCAGTGGTGCCATATCTTCTGGCCATGTAGCACAATTCCATAGGAATCGGTCTGTTTATCTTCTAGGGGCTTCAGCCCTAGAGGGTAGACTTGGCCCATCTGCATCTTAGTATAATGTAGCTTGGTATAATATTAGACCAGATACTTGGTAGAATATGAGTTTGCAAGAGGCGTGACAGCCATCAGCTACTAGCAGGAGATGGAATTCAGATAGTTGGCACCAAGATGAAAACTTCTGGTGGTGGGCAGGAGTTGATCTCAGGTCATGCCTCTGAGAGCACACCAGCAAATGTATACGTGGTTGGCTGCAAGCCCCAAAAGTGCTCTCTTGTCTGGATGATGAATGTAAAAGTGTCCTATGATTCAGGCAGTATGAGACTTCACCGCTGTCTCTGTACGATGGGAAGGCATATTAATGCAAATGAAACTGCTGCTGTTTTGGATAGCTGGGCTGGGCAGGCCGAGATGGGCTGCTGACGTGGATACACCAATCCGGAAGAATGGGTCCCCAAAGTGGACAGACAGTGACCCACCATGGTGAGGGCTGTCATCAGGATTGCAGCGAACTGGAGCTCCGTGAATTATATTAGGACCTAGTGTATATGCAGGTTGATAGCCACCCTCTGGGCGTACTCTGATGTAGCTATGTAGATTTTGCAACATGCAGGTGTTTCATGCAATGGCAGCCAGTGTCCCCAAGCTAATAGTTTGGATCCGATCTGCAAATCGTATCCGGGGTCTGTCTTCATGACTGCCTGCGTCGTCACTGAGATGTGGGGCTGTGAAGAGGGCCAAACTGCATGCAGCTTAAATTAGGGTAGTCTCAAAGTGGAATTGCATTCTTGAGGCTAGATCTCTCACAGATCTATGTCATGTGTGTTATAGGTCCCCGCCTATCCGGAAGGAGAGGACAGGTTTTGGCCAGAAAGCATGACGGCATGTTGAACCAGGTGTGAAGCTTAGAAAATGAGAAACTGACCAGTTGAGCAGGTACTGTGGATTTTGGTATGCAGCATTGGAACATAGTGGTATTTGGCCAGGAAGGCATGTTGATATGTGCTCCACGTCAAAAAGCAACAGTTTGGCGAATTAGTTCTAGCATTGAGGATTGGCCAGTCTCCAAAATTCTGGAGGAACTGCTGCAGGCTTCTCATCAGTGCTTGAAGAGAGAGAATTGAAAACTTGAAAGAGTGACAGCTAAGTTATTGTCCAAGGCTGAGACATGCCTAACTCATTAGGAGATTAGGTAGCACATCGATAATTGGGAAGCAGTGCCAATACCGGGCAGATTTGTACCATCTGTTCCCCTATCTTGGCTAGACAGATTCATCTTCAGAAGTTGGGGACAAGGCCAATGCTGGGCAGACCTGTGTGGTCCTATTGGTTCAGGCAATTGACAGGTCACAGGGAGAGTTGTTACTTCGGGCGACTGACAGAGCCAGGGATTCTCTTGAACTGTAAAAGTTTCAGAAGCTGGGACTTAAGGATAAGGTGATTGCCCATATATATTTTTATTTTTATATAAGGCAATCTAATGTTAACTTAGGGGATGTGTAGGAGATGTAGGCTTCTGGTGCTGTGTCAGCAGTTGTGCAGATATTTCTCCAAGCTGACAACCGTTGTAGTCCTGCTGGCAGGGTGAAGCTACAGGTGTATCTGTCCTATAGTTGGATTTTGCTACCGTTGGGACCATGCCCTACCTCATGAGCTATTATGTCTTTGTTTGAGATTGTTGCTATCATCTAAGGTACAACATTGGTGGATACTGACATTTGACTGGAGAGGAGAACCCAAAGAGGATTCAAGTTTGATGCATTCAACATCAGATGGCCACAGGCATTGTATGCAAATGTAGGACCCATGCCACGCCCTGATTGGGGGTTGAGGGTCAAAACCTTAGGGTAACATAAGCACTTAAGAATAGCCATACTACGTCAGACCAAAAGTCCTTCATGCCCATATCCAGTTTCTAACAGTGGCCAATCCAGGTCGCAAGTACTTGGCAGGAACCCAAAATAGCAACATTCCATGCTACCAATCCTCAAGGGACTTGTCCAATCTCCATTTTTTTAAATCCAATATACCAGTATTTGGGGGTATTTGGAGCAAGGTGTCCCTTGGTCTGGTCTCCCTGTACTATCCACTGATCTAGTGGAATAACAGGAAAATGGCTTAATGAAAGAGAATTGTCAAACACATCCGGATGAGTAACACCCTGTGTGGTCCCAGTGGAGGCTGTCATTAGTATGGTGCAATCCTGCATGACCAGGGAATATGCAACAAGAGAGAGCAGGAGCAGACCCATTCCATATGTTGCAGGAGTGAGCTTCACTACTGTTAATGGCATGTGGAGCCAGGCAATAGGGAAATTATATCAAAGAGAACAGGATTCTTTTATTTTTTTTTTTTGCATATGGCAACATGATATGGGGGAGTTAAGCGATGGGTAATGGATTTCCCCTAAACTGGTACTCTATGACACTGCTTTGATGCTAGGATGCTTGTAGCTCCTTAGATATAATGGAAGACTGGATGCTCACATCAAGCTGGCAGACCTGAGATCTTCATTTGGATTTTGCAAAGAGTTCCTGATTAGTTACGTGTGGCTGGCTCCCCTCTGTTGTCTCAAAAATGCCGAGAGCAGACTCATGATAGTGTTGGTCGTTCCATTTCTAGTGGCAGCGCTGTGCCATGGTCAAGTGAATATGTACAATTGCTGTGCCCAGCCTGTTTGTATATTGGGGGCAGAGCCAGTGATGGGAAATGGGGTAGAACTCCAAGAAAGCTTCTTTTTTTTTTTTTTAATTAAAAAAAAAATTATTATTATGATCCAAAGGTCGGTCTCCTGCTAGTGTCACTCTTCCTCGAACTGGAGGACTCACTGGGTGAGCTGTGCAACTCAGCAAGGTTCCCTCCCACCCGTGTTTTGATATTGGGCGTATTGAGAGAGCCATGCTGCTTCAACGAACTTTCAAAGGGCTTACCGGGGGAGCAGACAAACCTGTGCGCCAGCAGTAAGGGAAGCTAAAACCGAGCCTCCCTTTCTGCATTCAAAATATGCGGCGTCCTCGGCCCCGCCCCTCACCCCGTAGCCTACCATTCACTTGGCCCAGCACCCCCTGCGTAATCGGTATCACACGCCCACCTCACCGTTGATGAGAGGGTCCAGGCCTGCCGCAGGGGGAAGGGGGGGGGGGGACGATGGCGGTGACGCCCTTCCAGGTGGCCGGTGCCACATTAACTTTTAGCAGTGCGCTATACTGCAACTGCCTTTCCCTTCAACACACCCCTGGAGAACATTTGATTTTCCTCTAGTTGATAAGACCAATGTAAAGATTGTAATGTTCTTTGTTCAGTTCTAACCTTTGCCTTTGGTAACACTTCATACCTATCAACAAGCCCTTTTAATTGTGACGCTCTATAATATTTTTAAAACATTGGGACTCCTAGACATTCCTGGTATCGCTTGTTATAAAGAGCTGCTCTAGACAATATAGGAGAAAATTCTCTTTTGCACATAATTCAGCTGCTGAAAAGGGACAGATAAAGGCAACTTCTGAAATAAATAAATTTGGTAAAACCATCATTTTGCATATGGCTATCTTTCCAACCATGCATGGTTAAGTCTATGCCACCCCTCTAAAGATTGCAGTACATTTGGGATCTGTTTTCCGTAATTCAATTTATATAAGGCTTGCAAGTTAGGCGATATTTGAACTCCTAAATACTGAATATAGTCTTTGGCCCACATGAAAAGTAATTGAGCCTGGAGTTGATCCCTTCCCATCATGGAGGACTGTTTTGTTTTTTTTACATCCCACAAGACCTGGATTTGTCTGGTGCATATGACAAGGAAGGAGAAATTAGATCTTAACTGCTAATTTTCTTTCTTTTAGTCTCAACAGACAAGTCCAACTACACACATTTGTTTGTTTCTCCATATTATTAAAGCAGAGTTTTTATTTTTATTAACTTTCTGTTTCTGTTGTTGAGCAAACGTTTTAGCTTTGCATCAACATTATGTTCAGCAAATGTTTTCACATTAGTTCAGCAACTGTTTGCCGCTGCTTTGTTATCTAATACTGAACTGTCTGAGCTGCATAGGGTTCTATTAAGGCACACCACAATTCTGTACTCTCTCCACCTGCTTCTAGATGGATGCAATCCCACAAGTCCTGGACTTATCTGGTGAGACTGAAGGAAAGAAAATTAGCAGATACCTATTTCTCCTTTTCTTTTTTTTTTTGTTACATTTGTACCCCGCGCTTTCCCACCCATGGCAGGCTCAATGCAGGTTACATGGGGCAATGGAGAGTTAAGTGACTTGCCCAGAGTCACAAGGAGCTGCCTGTGCCTGAAGTGGGAATCAAACTCAGTTCCTCAGTTCCCCAGGACCAAAGTCCACCACCCTAACCACTAGGCCACTCCTGCACTCCACTTTTTGAGGCTGAAAGTAGGGATAAATTTGTCAGTACCTTTATTTTGCTTAACCAAGAATGATGATGTGATAGTATGACAGTAGCAAGCAATTGAGACGGCATAATTTTTGGAAACACTATCCCCCAGGTTCTATATATCATGCCGAAATTTCCACACAGAAATCGAAGCGTATTCCATAACAATGCACATAACCTAATTGGTTAACAAGCCAATCAACCCTTATAATTGTCAGTTAACAAGCAATTGACATGAATTAGAATTTACATGCAGAACTGTCTAGGTGTATTCTAGAACATGCTGCACGTAAATTCTAAGTGGCATAGTTGAAAAGGGGGCATGGCCTTGGGTGTGGAATGATCGTGGGCATTACTAAATTCTATGTGCGTTATAGAATGCACCGGATCTGCTCCTAATTTAAGCGTCAGCATTTACACCAGGTTATACTTGGCATAACTGTCTGTGACTAAATTTAGTCGCACGTATCAGCGGTCAGCGTATTCTATAAACTGTGCGGGAATTTAGGCTTATGCTATAAAGTACGCCTAAATTGAGGTATACTTTATAAAATGTGCTTAGGCGAATTTCATTTCAGCGCCAAACATTTAGGCATGATATACAGAATCTAGTCCTGTGTGAGTAATTTTATAAAGGATTTTTGCACATGTGTGTGACAGCATGTGTGCATAAAAGGCACATGTGCCTTTATAAAATGGGCTTAAAATGGATTTCTACTTGGCCTCCCAGCCTAAGTGACATGTTATAAAATTACCATTTAACTAACATAGTGGAAAATACTAGAAGATGTACACTGATTTCGAATTTAATGGGCATAAACATAAACCAGGTTCTCATCATCAAAGTATGAGGAAGTATATTTTATCCCAGTCAATCTCCAAATCCGTTTTGAATTCTAGCCTACGCTGTTGGCATGGGGGTAACGTTCATGGCTCTGGCACTGATGAAGGAAGGACAGCCAGCTCTTCTGTACTTGGTTCCTTGTACACTTATTACCAGTTCAGTAGTTGCCTGGAGTCGCAAGGAAATGAAGAAGTTTTGGAATGGTGGCAATTATGAGGTAAAACAGAAATAACTAAGGAACATATTCTCTCTCTTTTTTTTTGTATGGGTTACATTTTTTGTGGCATTCTGTAAACTGCTGTTTAAGCTCTGACATTTAACCAGAGTACTTTAACAAAATCATTTTTTACAGCTCTTTTCATCCAGAGTCACAGTTTCACAGTGATAGTACTTTAGAAATATAAACGCTCATGGACAGGAAATTTTATAACCCATTTTGATCCAGGCAGATAGAATACCACTTGATGGGGTGAGTGCAATAGGAATAATGTAATCATTGTCTTAGGAGTCTTTTTTACTAAGCTGCAGTAAGCACTAATGTGTTCTTCCCACAGTTTAAAAGGATGTACTGAGGATGCTTCTGGATAGAGGCTATAGGGCAATTTGAGTAATTCCTATACATAACAATTGGTAAGGGTGTGGCTGCAATAAGATGCAATCTGGAGTTCCTCAGGGAAAAATGTGGGGGTGTTTGGTAGGAGGGAAGAAAGGGAGCTAGCAACATTTAGAGGCATATTTTCAAAGCAGTTAACAAAATTACATAGTAATCTATGGAACTTCGTAAGTCTAAGTTCTTTAAAAATGAGCCCTTAAGTTTATCCAGGATGAACAGTTCTTGACTTTTGAGGAACTTAAAGATGACTATGGATTACAAGCAGAGAACTTATTTTATGTTCTTCAAGTTCAGCATTTCCTATAGAGGCCAACCAAGTTTCAGTTATGGTGTCAAAACCAGCCCAAAATTCTTTTTCTGCCCAGTTGCAGTTCTAGCCAAAAGGTTATTAATTTTCAGCCATGTTTTCAGTTTCGGTTGAAAACAACCATGTGTTTTCAATGAAAGCCAAAAATTTGTGCTTTGTCCCGTTGGTCTCCTTCCTTCCTTTCCCTCCCCCGAACAGGAATTGCCCCTCCTCTTGGACCCCCTCTCAAGTGCCTCTCCCCCAGTCTTTAGGCCCCCCCCCCCCTCGGGCCTATTTTACAATCCCTGGTGGTCTAGAGGTGTAGATGGGGCAGGAGTAATCCCCAGTTACTCCTGCCCATTCTGGCTCTGCACTCAAAATGGCTGCTACAGCTGGGGCAATGCTGCTACTCTGACTACATCATTAGATTACCAGGGACTGTAAGGTGGTTCGGGGTGGGGGGGAAGGCTTCTCTTTTATATTCCTTTTTTTTTTTTTTGTATTGCAATTACAAGTAATGCAGTTATGATCTTGCACAATAGTTTGTATACTAGAGTGCTCCAAATAAATGCTTTTGATACAAAAGTTTAGCAGGAATATAATCTGTAAATTTGGGATGATAAGATCCTTATGAATTAGCCTCTCTGTGGAGATATGACATCAGCTGTCACTCCAAATGTGACACTATGTTAGCCACTGTAAAAGCACTATGGCTTTTAGTTTCCATTTTCATTAGATGCAGTCCACGTGTGTGGAGGCTATTTTGCTTGAAGATAAAATACGGCTTTAAATGCTGGTTTGGATACTGTGGATTTAGTAGAGGGATGCAGACTGCAAGCTCTGACAATCCCCAGTGTTTAGAAATCATTATGATGAATGGTTGAAAGAAAACAGATTAAAATTAAACTGAACTACCTTTGCTCCATTGTATGTAAGCTGAATGAACAATCTTGGTAGAATGACTCAGTGGCGCAAATTGCAAACCATTTTGACCTATAGTGGATTTTTTTCCCATAGAATATTCAGAGGGCTATAAAGCATTACACTATCAGTACCAAAGGCACAATTACTAATGGAATTGTTAGCCTTTAGATTTTAAGATTTTCCTTCTACTTGGAAACAAAGTAACTGTCAATGGCGACAGATAAAGACCAAGGTAATCCACTAAGGTGGGTAGGGAAGTAACTGCTTTTCTCCGAGGACAAGCAGGTTGTTATATTCTCACAGCTGGGTGATGTCATTCACGGAGTCCAGTGCAGATGCTGACTAGCTATTTTAACTTAGAACTTTCTAGCAGCATCCCACCACACATACACTGGTGCCTTCCTGCCCAATGTGCAAGCGCAGGTCCCTTAGTCTTCGTTTTTCCACCAAGCAAGGGTATCTCTTTCGCAGTGCCTTCCCGTGTGGGTATTTTTTCTCCTTCTTTGAAGAATTTTTCATTTTTCTTTACTGTATTTTATTTCCCTTTAATTTTACTAGTTTTAATCGGCTCTTCAAGTTTGCTTTCTTTTTGAATGCTGCCTCTTTTTCTGTTCACAATTGAGGAGTTTGGGCTGCAGTTCTTTTCTCAATGTCCCAGAAGACCCCCAGTGGTTTCAAAAGGTGTGCCGAATGTAATCAGGTGATTTCAGTGATGGATCTGCACTGTAGGTGCATTGGCTGCCTTAGGCCAGACCATGAACCTAACTCTTGTTCTCAATGAAGTTGAAGACACAGAGGGCATGGCAAGTCCCAACAGGAGATACTTTTTGGCACCTTGAAGGCCAGTGCATCATTGGCACTGGAAGAATCAACCTCAATGACTGGGAGTGCACTGGCATTGAGAAGGTCTTTACTTCTCTCAACATCAAGCGCTGAGATTAGGCCCCGGGACCAGTCAGAATCGGACCTGACGCCAAGGACTTGTATGGATTCGACGTCATCTTCGTCGGCACCAAAAGACCATGATGCTGAGCATCTAGGGAAGCCCCAAAACATAAACACCTATCCTTATCGACGCACAGTGCCTGGAGTGCTGGGGTACCGGCATCACCAGCACCTGGATGAGCGCTTCCCCTCTTTGGAAGAGATGCCAGTATGCAAGTCTTAGACAGCCAGGTCCCTGCTACCAGATCGGCACCAACTTCTCAGGCTGGCTCCCTCGTCTTTGCCAATGTCTTCCATTGATGAGTGGTTCCAAACCATGATCAGGTAGGAGCTGACGCAGATTCTGCAGCTGTAATCCACTCAGTTATTGAGTGCATGTCATGTTTTTGGATAGGTGAACCCCTTGGACCGCAGTCAGATTTGCACCATCCACCCGACCCAGAGATCATCCAAGCCCCGACTGCTGGAGGACTGGAGCTGAGGACTGGAGGACGTAATGGAACTGGAAGCTGGGTTAAGTTGGAATTGGAGACCAAGACGTACTGGAGCTGGAAGCCGGATGAAGCTGGAGACCAGGAGGCATCGGCACAGCAACTCACTGTTAGACAATGCTAGCTGATCTATTGCAAAGACAAAGAAGTCGAGAACTCAGCTCCCTAAAAAGGATCCTGGGCCTCTGACATCATCACCGGGTGCTTCACCAACCTCCTACCACTGGCCCTTTAAGCCTATAAGTGGCCTCGTGCACACCTAGGGATGCCAGCCTGAAGATTATATGCCTGACCCGTGGCAGGCTCGGGAGTGCTGGAAAAGGCTGTGCCAGCAGGCTGTCATGCAGCAGAGTCAGCTGGAGGCTTCAAAGAACACTAAGGGACTCAGTCCCGAAGCCCAGCAGAAAAGCAAGGTGAGCCGGAGTACGGAAAGGCATGGCATGACTGTGACAGTACCCTCCTCCCAAAGACCCCTCTCTCTCTTGATCTGGGTTTGAGTCAATGGGGAAACATACAGTGGAACCACCTGATGAGCAGAGGAGCGTGAATATGGGCTATGGGCTCCTTGTTGTTCTCTTCGGGCCCATATCCTTTTCAGAAAATAAGGTACTGAACTTGGACTGGACTTCATAGTAACATAGTAAATGACGGCAGATAAAGACCTGAACGGTCCATCCAGTCTGCTCAACAAGATAAACTCATTTTACATGGTATGTGATACTTTGTATACCTGAGTTTGATTTGTCCTTGCCATTCTTAGGGCACAGACCGTAGAAGTCTGGCCAGCACTGTTCCTGTACTAAAAGATCTGAAGCTAACGTCGAAGCCCCTTAAAATTTACACTCCAGCCCATCTATATCTATTCAGTCATGATCAGGGCACAGACCGTACAAGTCCGCCCTGCATCGGTTTTACTCTCCAAATACCGGCGTCGCCACCCAATCTCCGCTAAGATTCCATAGATCCGTTCCTTCTAAACAGGATTCCTTTGTGTTTATCCCACGCATGTTTGAATTCCATTACCATTTTCATCTCCACCACCTCCCGCTGGAGGGCATTCCACATATCTACCACCCTTTCCATGAAAAACTACTTCCTGACATTAGTCCTGAGTCTGCCCCCCTTCAACCTCAATTCATGTCCTCTAGTTCTACCACTTTCCCGACTCCAGAAAAGGTTAATTTGCAGATTAATACCTTTCAAATATTTGAACGTCTGTATCATGTTACCCCTGTTTATCCTTTCCTCCAAGGTATACATGTTTAGGTCAGCACGTCGCTCCTCGTACGGTTTGCAACACAAATCACATACCATTTTTGTAGCTTTTCTTTGCACCACTTCCAGTCTTTTTACATCTTTAGCAAGATACGGCCTCCAAAACTGAATACAATACTCCGTGAGGCCTCACCAACATCTCCTTTCTTCTGCTAGTTATACCCCTCTATGCAGCCTAGCATCCTTCAGGCCATGGCCATTGCCTTGTCACATTGTTTCTTCACCTTCAAATCCTCTGACACCAACACCCAAAGGTCTGAGTCAAGCTTACTACTCTCTTCCCTCCTATTCAGTATCTTTCTTTTGGGTTTCTGCACCCCAAATGCATCACTCGGCACTTCTTGGCATTAAATTTTAACTGCAAGACCCTCAGCCATTTTTCTAACTTTTTGAGATCCCACCTCATTGTTTCTACTCCCTCCAGAGTATCCATTCTATTGGCTATCTTCGTGTCATCTGCAAAAGGCAAACCTTTCCTTTCAACCCTTCAACAATATCTCTCACAAATATATTAAACAGAATAGGCCCCAGCACCTACCCCTGAGGAACTCCACTGCTCACCTTCCTTTCCTCCAAGCGGATTCCATTTACCACCACCCTCTGCCACCTGTCAATCAACCAGTTTTCTATCCAGTTCACCACTTTTGGTCCTAAGTTCAGCCCTTTCAGCTTATTCACAAGTCAAGGACAGTGCCAAGCAGACTTCTACGGTCTTTGCCCTTAAAATAGCATGGACAAATCAAGTTCAGGTATACATACGTTGTATCACCTCATACCTTATGTAATGAGTTTATCTCTTCGGGCAGACTGGATGGACTGTACAGGTCTTTATCTGCCATCATCTACTATGTTACTATGTTCTGTGGGGGACCATATCAAAGGCTTTGCTGAAATCCAAGTAGATTACATCTACCGCATGTCCTTCATCCAGTTCTTTGGCCACCCAGTCAAAGAAGTCAGTAAGATTTGTTTGGCAGGATTTTCCTTTGGTAAAGCCATGTTGCCTCGGGTCCTGTAACCCGTTGGCTTCTAGAAAGTTAACCATCCGTTCTTTCAGCAGTGACTATTATTTTTCCTACCACCAACGTGAGACTTACCGGTCTGTAGTTTCACACTTCTTCCCTGTCTCCACTTTTGTGAAGAGGGACCACATCCATTCATCTCCAATCTAGTGGAACCTCTCCTGTCTCTAAATATCTATTAAATAAATTTTTAAGAGGTCCCGCCAGGACCTCTCTGAGCTTCTTCAGCGTCCTGAGATGTATCCCATCTGGCCCCAAAGCTTTTGTCCACCTTCAGATTCTCCAGCTGTTTATAAACTTTCTTCTGTAAATGGCGCAGTATCCACTCCATTCCCAGATATTCCCTCGGCAGCCAACCACAGTCCTTCACCAGGATTTTCCTCCGTGAATTCCGAAGATAAGTAATTGTTTAGCACATTCGCTTTATCCTCTTCACTCTCCATATAGCCATTCTCACTATCTTTCAGTCTTGCAATTCCATTCCTATCTTTTCTCCAATATATCTGAAAAAGATTTTGTCACCTCTCTTTACATCTTTAGCCATTTTTTTCTTCCGCTTGCACTTTTGCTAGCCATATTTCCCTCTTCGCTTCTTTGAGTTTAATCTGATAATTTTTTCCGTGTTCCTCTCGTTGCATTCTTTTTTTTATTTCTTTAAGAAAGCCTCTTTTGCTCTTATTTTTTCAGCTACTTGTTTGGAGAACCATATAGGCTTCCTGTTTCTCTCTCTTGTTTTGTCTACTTTCCTTGCATAAAGATCAGTTGCCATATTTATAGCAGCCTTTAGCTTTGACCACTGATTTTCCACTTCTCCTACGCCTTCCCACTTCCAACTGCTCATTCTTCGGGTATTCCCCCATCCAATACTTTGAGTTTTGTGTGTCCACACTCTGCCTTTGCCCTTATATCAAACCATATTGTGTGATGATCACTATTATATAGGTGGGCACTCACCCGGATATTGAAAACCCTTCCTCCATTTGTGAGCACTAGATCCAGCAACGACCCTTCCCTCGTGGGTTCCGTCACCATTTGTCTGAGCAAGGCACTTCTTTCCGATTCTGCAGATGGGATGTTCCAATCCACATCAGACAAGTTGAAATCTCCCAACAGTAGCACCTCCCCTTTCATACCAATCTTTTGAATATCTTCTATCAGATCCTTGTCTGGCTGCTCCATTTGTGCCGGAGGTCTGTAGATAACCCCCATGTGGATACAGGTTCCATCTTCTCTTTCCAGGATGATCCATAAAGCTTCTTCCTTTTCCCAGGTTCCCTGCATGGTTACAACTAAATTTGGCCCAAGATAGTAGCTGCGACCAGTCATTTTTTTGAGTGGACATAGCTGTTTATAAAGGCCTTCAGAATTTGGTTGACTCTTTCAATCTGACCAGTGGATGGTAGCCGGACGAAAACTTCAAGTCAGTTCGTAGGGTCTTACATAGACTTCACCAAAACCTTGAAGTAAACAATGGACTCTGGCAATCCATGTAAGCAGAAAATCTCTTTGAAAAAATGTTGAGCTAAGGCAGGTGCAGATGGTAAACCAGTTAGAGGAATGAAGTGAGCTATCTTAGAAAATTGGTCAATGCCCACCCAAATGGTGGTAAATTCTGCTGAATTGGGGAGGTCGGTCAAAGTCCATGGCTATGCGGGTCTACGGGATCCTTGGCACCAGGAGAGGTTGTAATAGTCCCCTTAAGTGGGAATGAGAGGACTTCCGACTGAGTCACTTGGGTACTACAGTCTTGCCTGGAGGTACCAGTAGACATGTGGATGCCACAGTTTTGGCTGGATCCAGGATAGGCTGCCAATCAGAACTCTCATCAGTAGACTTGAAGGATTGGGAGAGAGCATCAGCTTGTGTGTTCTTCTCATCCGGGCAGAAGTACACCTGAAATTTGAAATGAGAGATAAAGAGAGATCACCAAGCCTGGCGGGGGTTGAACCTTCGGGCCTTCTGAAGATACAGGAGGTTCTTGTGGTCTGTGGTCACGGTGAATAGATATTTGGCTCCTTCCAGGAGGTGACGCCACACCTCCAGTGCCATTTTGATAGCCAACAATTCCCGATCTTTCCTTTCCACGGGCATAAATTTATTGGAGAAGAATGTACAAGGTAAGAGTTTACACTTCAAGACTGGTTGAGAGAGAATGACTCTTGCCCCAATGGAGGAGGCATTGACTTCCACAGAGAAGGGCCTTTCAGGATCAGGATGTCAGAGTACCAGGGCCATAGTGAAGGCTTGCTTCAGGAGATCAAAAGCTTGGATTGCCTCTTCAGGCCAGTCCCGAGTATTAGCTTCCGTTTGAGTTAAGGTGGTCAGAGGTGCGGCAATAGAGGAGTAGCCATGAATAAATTGATGATAGTCATTTACGAAACCCAAGAAGCACTGTAATGTTAGTCACCCCTGTGGGCGAGGCCAGTAAAGAATAGCATAGCGTTCTGCAGGATCCATCTTAAGACGCTGATCAGAAATGATATAGCCTAAAAAAGGCAACTCGTTCCACTCAAAAGTGCACTTCTCCAGCTTAGCGTATAGGTGAATCTCTCGAAGGCATTGCAGAACTTTTTACTTGTTTCCAGGTTTGAGCAAGCGTCTTTGAGACTATCAGTATATCATCTAAGTAGATCAGAACACAGTTCTGTAGTAGATATCAGAAGATGTCATTCACAAAGTTTTGGATGACAGCCAGGGCATTAGAGAGCCCAAACTGCATAACCAGGTACTCGTAATGACCATCGCTTGTATTAAATGCCATTTTCCATTCGTCTCCCTCCTGAATACGAATCGGGTTCTACGCCCCTTCCCCCCCTCAGGACCAGCTTAGTAAAGATGCAGGCTCCTTGGAGGTGGTCAGACAGCTCGGATATTAAAGGGATTGGATATTTATTTTTGACTCTGATGGCATTCAATCCCCGATAATCAGTACAGAGATATAAGATACCGTCTTCCCCACAAAGAAGAAGCCAGCTCCTGCTGGAGAGGTGGATGGATGGATGAATGAAGTCTCTCTGCAGGTTTTCTGCAATGTAGTCTGACATTATTATTATTTGTTACATTTGTATCCCACATTTCCCCACCTATTTGCAGGCTCAATGTGGCTTGCATAGTACCGTAAAGGCGTTCGCCAGTTCCGGTATGAACAAATACAAAGTGATATTGTGGTAGAATAAGGTTCATGTGTAACAGACACATTAGGGAATCGTGGAGAGGAAGAGTTATTTTATGTCCATTACAAGCTTTGGTTTCGTTGTGTTGCAGGGTTCAGGCATTTAAGTTGGGTCGGTAGGGTATGCCTTTTTGAACAGGTTAGTTTTTAGTGACTTCCAGAAGTTTAGGTGGTCATATGTTGTTTTCACAGCTTTTGGTAGTGTGTTCCATAGTTGTGTGCTTATGTAGGAAAAACTGGATGCATAAGTTGATTTGTATTTGAGTCCTTTGCAGCTTGGGTAGTGGAGATTTAGGTATGTTCGTGTTGTTTATTTTATGAACCATGGTGCAAATTTTGAAAGCAATACGTTCTTTGATTGGGAGCCAATGCAGTTTTTCTCAGAGGGGTTTGGCGCTTTCGAATCGCGTTTTTCCAAATATAAGCCTGGCGGCTGTGTTTTGAGTGGTCTGAAGTTTCTTTATGATTTGTTCTTTGCAACCCGCGTAGATTCCATTGCAGTAGTCAACATGGCTTAGTACCATTGATTGTATTCAGTTGCAAAATGTTTCCCTCGGGAAGAATGGTTTCACACGTTTGAGTTTCCATCTTGAGTGGAACATTTTCTTTGTTGTAGATTTCACTTGGTTCTCTAGTGTGAGGTTACGGTCGATTGTTACGCTGAGAATTTTCAGGCTGTCTGAGATAGGGAGGGTGTAGTCTGTTATGTTTATGTTTGTGGGTTTGTTCATGTTGTATTGGGATGAGAAGATGAGACAGTGAGTTTTTTCTGTGTTGAGTTTTAATTGAAATGCTGCCCATGAGTCCATGATGTTCAAGCTGAGCTTGATTTCGTTGGTGATTTCTGTCAGATCACGCTTGTAAGGGATGTATATTGTGACATCGTCTGCATAGATGGAGTTAAGGCCTTGGTTGGATAAAGACTTTGCTAGTGGGGTCATCATTAGGTTGAAAAGGATTGGTGATAGTGGTGATCCTTGAGGTACTCCACAGTCTGCTTTCCACGGTGGTGATGTGTTTGAGTTTGATTTCACTTGATATGTTCTAGTGGTTAGGAAACATGGCCTGGGTCTCGGGGACAAAAAGTGGGTAAACTCTTCCCCGAAGCGGTATTTTACCCTGCTGGAGGTCAATGGGACAGTCATTCTCTCAGTGAGGAGGAAGTGTCTTTGCTTGCTTCTTGGAGAATGTTGGCATAAGCCACATAAGCCTGGGCCAGACCACCCAGGCTACTCATATCTGCCATTGTTAGAGTGACAGTGGACAACAGAGAATCCAAGCAGCGTTGATGACAGACTGAGCTCCAGGCGGTAAGCTCACCATTCTCCCAGTCAACTCCAGGACTATGCTTTTGTTGCCAGGGTAAATCCAAGATGATAGGATTGACAGACATCTGGAGGGCGTAGAAGACAATAACTTCCCTATGGAGGGCCCCTATTCACAGGCTTAGGGGTACTGTTTTTGCCCTAAGATACCCCTGGATGCTTGAATATACTGAGACCGGAATAGCCTTGGTCAAGCCCTGGATGGGAATTTTATAGTGTCTGATGAGAGCCACATCAGTGAAGTTCTCTCCTGTTCTGGAGTCAATAAAGGCTTCAGTGACTTGTTTTTATCTCATGACCCAGGTTTGGGTACAGGATGAACCTAGCGCTGTTTCCCCAGCTGGAGCTAGGCCCGAAAGTTTCCTGATTTCTTAGGGCATAATGTCCTTTCTCGCCACTGTACAGACAAAAGTTCAAAGTTCTGCGTCTATTCTTTTCCTGTTCTGAAATAGTCTACTTGCATAGGTTTCCCGGAAACCGTGTAGTTTCCTTGTTGAGAGATCGTATAGGATGCTGGAAGCTGGGCGCCAGCTGAGCTCCCTGGCGAGTGGAATGTTGTTCCCAGGCTCATTCCTGGAACTGGATATCAACCCAGTTACAAAGGCAAATAAGGTTGTCCATTGAAGAGGGAAGATCCCGGCCCGCCAGCTCATCTTTAATTTGTGGTGATAATCCTTGCCAAAAAACTGCCACAAGACTCTCATTGTTCCAGTTTAATTCCGAGGCTATGGTGTGAAACTGGATGGCATAATTCCCCAATGTTTGTGACCCCCTGTCTCAGTTGTAGCAGTTCAGAGGCTGTGGAGGAAGCCTTCCCCAGTTCTTCAAAGAACCTTCAGAATTGTTCCAGGAAGGTGTTAAGGTGGTTGAGCACTGGATCGCTCTGAGAGTGGAGATGCCTGCGCTCATGCTTGAACCATCAGAAAGGAGATGATGTAGGGAAGTCTCTGGCTTGAAGTTAAAAAATTATTAGGCATTGATTGATGACCTCTCTGTAGGTTTTGGGGTTACCATCGTATCTGGGAGGCGGTCCCAGATAGATACCAAAGGACACTGATGTGGCTATGAGCATAGTCAGTTCTGGGATTGAGGTAGTCGCACCTAGCGGTAGCTATGAACATAGCCGGTTTGTGGATTGAGGCAGTCACACCCAGAGGTGGCGCTGATACATGTAGCCTGTCCATACGAGAAGATGAAACCAGACAATTGCTGAAGCTGAAGGGCTAGTTGCTGGAGCAGCCGCAAGGTGGGCGACTCATCCAAGATCATGACCTTTGCAATCTGTCATGTTGTTTTAGGGTAGTTGAGCCCTTGGACTGCAGTCAGATTTGCACTGCTCACCCAACCTGGAGGTCAGACAGGCCCCGGCTAGATTGGTCTGGAGCTGAGGACTGGAGACCAAGGCATACTGAAGCTGGAGCTGGAGATCAAGGTGTACTGGAGCTGGAAGAAGCTGGAGCTGGAGGCCGAGGCATACTGGAGGTGGAGCCAAAGTGTGCTGCACCTGGAGCCAAACCTTACTAAAGCTGGACAAAATTGGAGCTGGAGACCAGGAGGTTTCGGCACATCAACTCGCTGCTAGACAATGCTAGTAGACATGTTGCAAAGAAGTCGAGAACTCAGCTCCCTAAAAGGATCCCAGGCCTCCGACATCATCACCAGGCATCTCACCTACCTCCCACCACTGGCCCTTTAAGAAGCAGCCACGCACGTACGCACCTAAGAATTCCATCTCGAAGATGATGTGTCCGACCCGTGGCAGGCTCTGGGGCACGTTAAACGACCATACTGGTAGTTTTTCGGGCAGCGGGGGCAGCTGGAGGCTTTGAAGAATGCGGACTCAGCTCTGACGCCCGGCCGAAGAGCAAGGTGAGCCGGAATAGGGAAGTGCACGGCCTGACCATGATAGTCTGCTTCCGCCAGCTGCAAATCAGCCACAGATTTTTTCTAAGGCTCCATCCATGCCTGTGCAGAGATCCTTGATGCTGGTACCTCAAAGGGTGTCGACATTGGCATCGAGACAGTACCATTGTTGGGGGAAGGAAGCTTCCCCAGAGTCAGAGAGTAGGGCTATACCTCGTTGCTCTTCGGGGAGTGGATAGGGTTCCACTGAGCCAAGGTAGGCACAGACTCACTCAGCCAGATCTGAATACAGTGAGCGGTCTGAATGGGACTCAGAAGAGGACCCTTATTATTTTTTTGGAAGAGAAGTCATGGGGTACCTTCTGATCCTTCCCCACCTCTGAGAGGCGTAAATCTCCACCTGAGGGTCTCTCTTTCACTGGTTTTGTCAGGGAGATAGCTTCTGCCATCACATTTAAGTTGGAGACTGAGAAAGAGCCTAGGGCAAGGATCTTAACTGACCTGAACTACAAGTCTCCTCCTAAGGAAAGGGTGCATGGTACCTTGACCCCATCTATAAGGATGCACTGACGAAGAACTTGGAATCTCCCCTCTCAGTGCAGGGCGTACCTAAGAAGGTGAATATACAGTATTGTATCCAGAAGGCTACCAGATTCAATAGGACCCAACTGCCTCACCACTCTGATGGCCTAATCGGCTCTCAAACGAGCTAGGAGCTTCAGGACTTGTGCCTCAGCACCCCTAGGTAGAAAGGCTCATACATTAGGCTCATTTTGGGGGAAAGTTTTTCAGAGCTTGATGCTCATCACCCACATCCAGTCCTACCAGCTCTACACGAGTCTTTACTTGCAGTCTAGCCTGCAGTACACTCAGTCTTGCAGATTCTCACAGGAGCAGGCTGCAGAGCTTCGCCAGTTGGCCAGTAAGCAGCTGGAGGGCAGGAAGTATCTGGCCAGGGTGCATATGATTCTTTTGACATAGCATCCAGACTTTCTCTCATGGGTGTGGGGATGCACAGATTCTCATGGCTGCGGGGATGCACAGATTCTCATGGCTGCAGGTCTCTGACCTTGAACCCGTGTTTCAGGAGAAAGCGGATGTTCCATGCCAGAGTGACAGTCTGTTTCGAGTTAAGGCAGAAGAAGTCACTGACCTCATTAAGAAACATACTGATATCATCCAAACCCTGTCTCGGCACTCTCCAGCTGTAACCTCTTCCTCATGGAGATTTTCCAGTGGGTCTGGGCAGCAACTTTACTACTCTGAGGTGTCAGTTTCCACCACTTTCCTGCTCTGCCCAGAACCCTTGGGCCCAGCGCTCTTGGCCTCGCCAGTCCTGCCCATAGAAGCCCCATCTGGCTGTGACTCCAGGAGATCATAGGCACACTCAAATTAACCGTCCCAGATGGCATACCAGTAGAGGGAAGACTGAATTTTTACCATCACAGATGGCCCCTTGTGACTTCCCACCAGTGGGTTCTTCAAATAGTCCATCTTGGTTATGCCCTGCATTTGGATCAAAGACCACCAAATTGCCCACCGAGAGCACCGTTTATCAGCTCTCAACACAAACAGGTATTTGCAGAGGAAATCTCTGCCCTTCTACAGGCCAATGTAGTTGAACCCGTACCACTGGGGAAGAAGTGAAAGGGATTCTATTCTAGGTACTTCCTTGTGCCAGAAAGACAGGAGGATTTCGTCCCATTCTAGTCCTAAGGGCCATGAACAAATTCCTGGGTCAAAGAAAAGTTCAGGATGATTTCTGTGGGCACCCTTTTTCCCATGGTTCAGGAAAATGATTAGCTATGCTCTCTAGACTTAAAGGTCGCCTGTATCCACGTTTCAATACTTCCCAGTCACAGGAAGTATCTCAGATTCTGCTTAGGAAAACACCAGCATCACGTTCTGCCATTTGGCCTTATGTCAGCTCCCATGGTATTCAAGTGGTAGTTGCGGCGTATTTGTGCAGACTGGAAGTATATGCTTCCCTATCTGGACGATTGACTGGTTAAGAGCACATTGCAGGAAGGGGCATCAGAGTCAATGCACCTAACTAATCAGTTGTTGGAGCTACTAGGGTTCATCTTAAACCACTTCAAGTCCCACTTTCTACCTGTCCAGCAATTGGAGTACATAGGAGCCCTGCTAGATACATTGCAGGCTCAGGTTTTTCTTCCCACAAGCAACAGCAAAGATATTATCAGTGCTCGCCTCAAAAGTCCAAAGCAGCAAGCAGGTCACAGCTCAGCAGAGGTTGAGATTTATGGGCCACATGCTCTCAACATTGCATGTAACTCCCATGGCACGTCTCCAAGTGAGAGACCCAGTGGACTCTAGCTTCCCAATGGTCTGAGGCAGCTGAGAATCTAGCAGATGTCATCCAGATTCCTTCAGAGTTCTAATGCTTTTCTCTGGTAGACAATGCAAACAAATTTAACTATGGGTCTTCCATCCCAAATTTCACCTCCTCAGAAGGTGCTAAGAATGGATGCATCCAATCTGGGATGGGGAGCTCATATGGATGGGCTTCACACCCTGGGAAATTGGTCTGCTAAGGAAACAGATCTCCATATCAACCTCCTTGAGCTAAGGGCCATTTGGAACACTCTAAAGCCTTTCAGAGATCAGCTACAGAAACAAATCATTGCCATTCAAACAGACAACCAGGTTGCAATGTTTTATGTAAATAAGCGGTGGGGGGGGGGGGGGGTACAGGATCCTACCTCTTTTGTGTCAGGAAGCAGTAAGAATATGGCAGTGGACCCTCCTTCATGGAATGGTCCTCCAAGCCACATACCTACAAGGAAAGGACAGCTGCCTGGCGGAAAGACTGAGTAGGGTTTTGCAACTGCACGAGTGGTCTCTCAACATGGGCATAGCCTGCAAGATCTCCGAGAGTGGGCACCCCCTCAGTGGATCTTTTGCCACTCAACAACAGGTCTGATAGTTCTGTTCCAGGTTCAGATCACATGGCAGACTAGCTTCAAACACCTTTATCCTTCATTTGGTGGTGGGGGGGGGGGGGGGGGGGAGGACTTCTATATGCGTATCCTCCAATACCTCTAACAAACACAACTTTACTGAAACTCAAACAGAACCAGGATCCTAATTGCTTCTTACTGGCCAAGGCAGATCTGGTTTCCTTTTCTTCTGGAATTGTCCTCTGAAGATCCATGGAGGTTGCAATATTTTCCAATCTTCATCACACAGAATGAGGGATCTCTTCTACATCCCAACCTCCAATCCCTCATGGCTTGCATGTTGAGAGCATAGAATTTTAAACCTTAGATTTGCTGGATAGCATCTCCTGCATCTTGCTAGCTTCCAGGAAAGACCCCACTTAATTGGAGGAAGTTTTCTGTCTGGTGTGAGTGTAAGGCCTTAGATCCTCTCACTTCTCCTACACAAATACTGCTTGAATACTACCACTACTACTACTTATAATTTCTATAGCGCTACTAGACATACGCAGCGCTGAATACCTCCTACACCTCTCTGCACTTAAATGAACCCTTACAGAGTTGTTTTTCAAAACAAACTCAATTAGTGCTTATCACTGTGTAGAAGGTAAGCCCATCTCTGTACAGCCACTAGTTGTTCGCTTCATAAGAGATTTACTAACAAAGCCCCCTGTCAAACCTCCAATTGTGTCATGGGATCCCATCGTTATCCTCACCCAGCCGATGAAAGCTCCTTTTGAGCCACTTGATTCCTGTCATCAGAAGTATCTGACCTGGAAAGTTGTGACAGTCAATTCGGCTCACAGAGCTGACCTTCAAGCCCTAGAAGCTGATCTACCTACACTAAGTTTCACCAGAATAGAGTAGCTTTCCGCACACACCCTAAATTCCTTCCTAAGGTAGTATCAGATGGGCATATTAATCAGTCAGTCCTATCAACATTTTTCCCAAAACCACATTCCCATCCTGGTGAGAGTGGTACTGCAAGCGAGCCTTACCTGGAGCAGACTAAAGCCCATAGACAGTCCACCCAGCTTTTTGTTTCTTTTGACCTAAACCAGATGGGAGTAGCCATTGACAAATGCACAATTTTAATTGGCTAGCAGATTACATCTCCTTTACTTATTCCCAGGCTGGACTGACTCTAGAAGGACACTTAAGGTCAGCCTCCATAGAGATTTGCAATTCTGTGATGTGGTCATCTGTCCACACATTCACATCTCATTACTGCTTCAGCAGGATACCCCATGTGACAGCCAATTTGGGTAAGCAGCCCTGCAGAATTTGTTTGACGTCTAGAATTGAACTGCACCCCACCCCCTTCCAGGCCCAGTTATGTTCTGTTCCAAGCTGCACATTCACAAGTAGTACGTAAATGGTTTCAGGTTAATTGAATTGCAGGCCTCAGATGGCTTGAGTCCATATTTTCCTAGCGTTGTTTTCGGTGAGCCTGGTAGCTAGGGATTCCCAGCTGTGAGAATACAATGGCATGCTTATCCTCGGAGAAAGCAAAGTTACTCACCTGTAGCAGGTGTTCTCCAAGGACAACATGCCAAGTATTCTCACATACCCTCTCACCTTCCCTTGGAGTTGTATTCTTTAGCTTTTTACAATAACTGAGGAACCTGTGCTCGTGCGTCAGTAGGAAGGCACCAGAGCATGTGCAGTGGGATGTTGCTAGAAAGTTCTAAGTTGAAATCGTTAGTGTCTTCACCGAGCTCCATTGGATGATGATACCTAACTGTGAGAATACTTGGTCTGCTGTCCTTGGAGAACATCTGCTACAGGTAAGTAAATTTGCTTTCTGTGTAAGACCCTCTGTTGTTTTCAAATTATATTTTTTTAATATCTTTTCATTTTTTTTTCTTAAATATTTGCTTTAGCTAACTGACATATTTGAGCTTGCTTGTATTTGTTTTTACATTGAACTTTTGTTTTTTGTCTAGATAATGGAACCTCTGGATAATGAAGTAAATGTAGACAATGCTGTGATGGCCCATGAACCCTCGGGAGCGCAATAACCTTACAGAAGTTGGCAGACAATAGTGGTGTTTAGGGTTTTTTCCTCCTGATTTTTAAACATAATGTCAGAATTTAAATGGATTTGGTACTGGAATTAGAGAATTCCCTATTTAAGTTTTTCATGCTGCATATATATTTGTATAAGATGGAACTGTTAAATATGTTAAAATTATTAAAATATATTGAGGTTGAGGGAAATGTGCCTTTAAATAACAATATCTGATCTATGCAATTTGTAGAATATGTATCTATAAAATATCTACCGATACATGCATACATAAAGAATTATATATAGGTAGATATTTGGTTCATTTTGTTCTTATCCATAACAAGGTATGCAGTACAATAAATATGACAAATGTACTCTGTATTGCCTCACTGCAATTATGTACAACAATTGTTTTACATTCTGGGTTAAAGTATGTAATTTAATACTTTGTCATGAGGCAGATTCAGCTAACAATCCATTGACCCCCTAAAGGGTTAAATGCTGTGCAGGTGGAGCCTGTCAAACTGAGGTGATCTGGATATAGATAAATATCTATATTACTAGGTGTTTGTAGTTCTCACCAATGACTGAATAATTAGAATGGTGAAGCAGAAGTCAGATACCATGTAGCACTTAACTGTGGATTGAAAGAAGTTCCAAATACTTTGTTGAGGGTAATTAACATAATTGCTTTCTAAGTTTTCTTTTGCTAAAATTGTTCCAGTATATGCATTGTCCCTTTAACTTGTCATAACGTTTCCCTCTATTTACACAAACTGATATCTGACATTTTGAAACCTTTGCTTTTATAAAATATTTCTTGTATAGTTGCCAAATACTAATTGATTTTGGTTGCTGTTATATATTTTCTAATCTGAGTTTCTGGTTGTGTGCACTAGCACGGGGTTTATGTATTTTTAGCATGTGGTTTATACGTGCACATTGCAAAATTACTGCAAGGTGCTTCAGCATATTTTTTCACAGAGGAGCATTTCTGTATTAATCAGCGGGTCTGCATTATTGTGCACTAGCAGATTAGCGCATGAGCCCTTATTGCCTACAAAATAGGTGTCGATAAGTGCTCACATGCTAATTTTTGTTAATGGCAATATTAGCACATGGTCATTAATTTGGAAAATTGGACATTTTCCAGCTGCACTAGAAATGGCCAGGAAAGACCTGCCTAAGTGATAATTCACCCTTTTTGCTCTAGAAGTATACTTAAAACATTTGATTTCTATTTTCTTAAACACTACCAGTTTTGTTAGAAAGAATTCAGTGTTTTGAAATGATAGTGATCTACTGAAAAAGTAGTTTGAATTACAGTAAAGACTTGTGGAAAATACTTTGCATTTTACTTGAAGTGAAAGTGGCTGTTTCTTGTAGTAATGTGACTTGCACCTTTCCATGAATGCTATGATTGGTAGGGCTCTAATTTTATGCAACAATAATTTTTATATACTTTATTAATAATATTTTTATATCTGTAAAAATTCATTTTGGTGGTACAAGAGCTACCAGACTGAAATACCTTAAAATTTACAAGCTCCATGAAAGTGATTAAAAAGTACATTGTTGTACAAATATATAATCCTGAAATTATGTGAACAAAAGCCTGTGGCAGTTCTTGAATCCTAAATTGACCGCAACAACATATCTTGAGAACTGAAAACAGTATTTTTTGATGAAACAAGATTTGCTTCTCTCAGTGGAATGTGCATGGTCTTTGGATACTCATTTTTTTTCCATAGAATGTGGACCCAATGGAACAAAACCTTTATGAATAGAGACTAAGAGAATCAAATATTTAGTTGTTCATTAGCAACAATGGCAAAATGTTAGTATTTGGAGTTACCGTAGTGTGAATAATTTAGAGTTTTTCTGTTGCTTAGGAGTATCTTTTCCTCTGAAGGAGAAATAAAGTCTGAGAGAAAATGTTCCAAGTTGTTTCTTGTACTTTTAACCACCAATGCGTTTGCGGCCAGTAACCACAACATTTACAATACAATATGCTGCATGGTAGGGGCATTATTCCAGGAATCATCTGATGGTTCACTGGCAGTGCTGAACTCTGCCAAACACTGTCAGTGGCTCAATTCACAAATCCAGGCATCTGAGGAAGTATATGCAGGTGCCATTATATAAAGGTAAGGCCTAGTGGTCAGACGCATGGTATGCACACACTATGGCCCTTTGTTCATGGGCTGTTGCTTCAGTAGCTGGGCTAGATAGGATAAAGTTTTAAAAAATAATAATAAAAAGGCATTGTAAATGAAGATTCATGGTTCTGTAGCCCCTGTAGAGGCCACATGTACTTAAGCCAAAGCCCAAAGCCTGCCGTGAGTGGGAAAGCGTGGGGTACAAATGTAACAAAAAAAAAAAAATAGAGCAGAAGGAAACTGTAAGGCAAAAAAAAAAAACAAAAACCAAATTTGGATTTTGCTGGTCTGATCATGATGCTTTATCGAACAGGGTGAGTTTTGGGATGGCCAAAATAAATATGACTGACATTTATATATTTTCATATATTGAATATATTAAATACGTCATGGAATACATTCATTGTGGATGTGCTGAAGATCAGACCTGCTGTACGTACCACCAGGGGCAGATAGGGAAAATGCAGAAATTAAAAACAACATAATCGTCTTATTTTGTAGAGAGAGACTTTAAAATGCTGCTGCTTGTGCATTAAGGGCCCTGTTTACTAAGGTGGGTTAGTTTTTTTTTTTTTTTGCGAGCTTACATGTAGGTGCCTATAGGGATATTGTAGGCACGTACATGGTTAACACATGTACATGATTAACACACGTTTAAAATGTTAATGCACCTATAACGCTGCTTAGTAAACAAGGCCCTAAGTTTGAAGTGGACATGTGCTATGGAGATTAGGAAAGTACTTGTACACAAGGGTGAAGAGAAACCCAAATGACCAACGCATTTTGAGATGAGCCAATAAACACAATTAATGGTTTTAATTAAACTGCAAAAGAAATCCGTTTTTGCTTCAGCATAATTGATTTTTTTAAATTAAGCTTAATTTTCTGATTTTAACTGTAATTCTCTGAAAGATACAGTTTTATTCACTAGGGATTGGATTTATAATGTTCACATAGCAAGATGTTATCTAGGCGTCAATACAGTGTAATTACTTGATTTGAAATTTTCTGATGCATAAACCCTTGGCATGTAGACCTAATCAAGTAGCTTGCATTGGATTCTAAGCCTATAGTATAAATTTGGTTGAGGGTCTTTTCTTTAGACATGTGCCACCCACAGAGAGGAGGTTTACGTTTTGGAAACACCAGATTCATTCAACTCTCATATACATAAATTCATCTCCATGTGAGCAACGGTACATTATATTGTAAAACATTTTAAATAATTATTTTGAAAATTTTTAATAAATATTTTTTCCTTATGACTTCCTGGTTTCTTATTCTTTGTTTCAACATTTTTTATTGATGACATATCAAAATAAACACACCCAGCATTGTGCATGTACAAAGAATCAAATATCAAAACATACATAGAAAAGACAAAATGTCATCATACATTTAACAATTTTCTCCCCACCCACCCCTACTACGCATAATCCACCCAGGTTGTTAATAGATGAAGACAACCAGCATAAAAACTACAACAGCCTAACAAAGTATCTGTCAACCCAATTCTTGAAAAAACCCATCCAATCCCCACTTACCCACGTACTCAAACCCCAATCCATCCCTGCCTCTGAAAAGGATTCAATATGAGTATCCAATCCTCCCCACCCCTTTCTCCTAATCCCAAGCTAAGAATGCTGCAAGAGAATCCAAGAATCTGGACTCTGATTCCTCTACTTTTCAGTGAGAAAGAGCCTCCCCCCCCCCCCCCCCCCCCATGACATCTCTACCTATATTGCTGGTAGTCCAAAAACATTTTTATACAAATTATGAGACACAGACTACATCCCTGTGGACACAGAATATCAAAGTAAGCTCCCCACAATTAAAAAAAAAACGGACTTTCCTCTTAAAATAACCCCTTGCCTTTTTCTTCTCCCAGGTGGCAAGCAGATGTACTTGGTTTTTCCAATGCCAGTATGCCGGGGAGGTGTGGTGAGGTCCAATGTTGCAAAATACACTTCTGAGCTACCAAGGATAGCTTATGAAGCAGTCAAGGATAGCTTATGAAACAGTAACATAAGCTCCATGGAACTATCCCAAAGGACCCCTGTCTAGTCCAAAACCACCTTCTTCACTGAGTGAATAAGTATACACCTGAAAATAGACTCCAGAAAGTGCACAGTGGAAGACCAAAAACTCTGTACCTGTATAGAATCTCAAAAAGAATGGACAAATGTACTATCTGCAACCTCACATTTAAGATATTAGGTGATTGCACGCTCTCCACCTTATAAATGGTTTCTTTTATGTTGATTGTAGAGTATGTTATGTAAATCGATGCAAAAAAATATCCGACTTTAATGCACTTTAATTGTATTTTTAGACAGCAGAATGTGAAAAATGTACAACAATATGCAGACTTTTGCAAGGCATTGTGATTATATGAGTGTAGTCCTGTTTCAAAAAAATTTGAATTCTGTTCTTTGCTATCTATACAGTTTCAAGTATCAGTCATACTTGAGTTTATTACAAATTTAGGGATCCTTTTACAAAGCTGTGGCAAAAGGGGGCCTGCACTGGCATCAGTGCGTTTTTGACACGTGTTGAGGCCCTCTTTTACCACAGCGGGTAAAAGGCAGGGTTTTTTTTTTTCAATAAATGGCCGTGCTGCAAATAAAGCACTTGCTGCACGCCCATATCAGGAGGGAGCACTTACCGCCACCCATTGAGGTGGCTCCTGTACTAATGCGTCACTGCCCGATTACCACCGGGTACACACAGCACTATACAAAAAATATTTTTGTAGCACCGGAAATGGCGCACACTGGGGGTGGGAACTACTGCTGGGCTGCTGCGATAGCTTACTGCTGCTTTGTAAAAGGACCCCTTAGTACTTTCTAAAAACAGTTTTGATATCATCATCTTTATAGTTTGAGACAAACTACAAAATCTAGAATCCAGTTTGGGTTCTGTTAGAATGTAATCCCTGACTGATTTCGGTCTTTAACGGGGGGGGGGGGGGGGGGGGGGGATCTGATGCAAAGCAATTGTGTTTATTGGATAAAACCAGCAAAACACCACTGCCCTACTATCTCGTTAACCATCCTTATCCTCATCCCCCTGGATTTTCCACTCTGTTTTTGTCTGACTTTTCTGCTCTGACATCTCAGTTACATAAGCACTTAGCAGTGATGGACCTCCACTCTCCCCCTCCTATCCTGCACATTTGTTCACAAGGGAGAGTATTGGAGCTAGTGATAGTAAAACAGAATGTATGAGAGTTATGGATAATTGAGGGTTGGAACAGAAGGGAGTGGTGTGGAAACTACTCTGAAAACAAGTGAACAGGAAACTGTAAGTAGTCTGGAATGAGACTAGATCACAAAAGAGGTATTGTATTTCCTCTCTTTGTTTCTGTTACGGGAAATCCTTAACAAAAACTTTAAAATATTTACATATTTTATAACCTGCAGAATGACACTTTGAGGGTTACTTCCTTAATCTGCCTTTGGATAAAATATTTTAAATGTCTCCATTCTATAAATTCTGGGGTGAGTTGGCTATGCTGAAACAATTACATAGTGAGGAAAAGTATCCATGAAGACTAGATCAGTAGAAAAATAAAATCCAACTCTCTAATTGTTACAAACATATTCATTTTTTGTTTGATACAGCAAGGTGGCCAAACAGAAAAGGTAATGGCAAAACTAGAAGGTTTTTTTTTTTTTTTTTTTTGGGGGGGGGGGGGGGGGGGGTAATAGGGAGAGGAATGGCCAGCAAGAAAAAGGAGGTAAAAATGCCTCTGTGTATAAGTCTGGTGAGACTACATTTAGGGGTGCTTTTAGTAAGATTCAGTAAGCACTAGCGTGTGTAGGATTGCCAACGTTTTCAGAGAGAAAAAGCCAGCACCTGCCATGCTCCATGCCCCATCCCAAGTTCCTTGCCTCATCAACTGTCACAACTTATTCCTCATCCCCCCCCCCCCCCAACCGTCCGCACTAGGGTTGCCATCTCAGAAGAAAAATGACACATACATGTATTCTCTGATTTTGCAAACTCGGATGTTATGACAAACTAAAATTATGTTATCATGTCCCCCTCAGTAAAGCCAACACGCAATCCCTCCATTGAAAAACACTATGTAGAAATTACCATACCATAATAGCACTAACCTCTGGGACACAGAAAGCAACTGCAAATATTACTCCAGGCCCTAAAACACCAATACAACCCCTAGTGAGAAAACAGAACAAACAGGAGTGCTACAGATCTCTGCATAGAAACTATATGCTAGCAGAATACTGCACCTTGACCACACATGCAAAACACAGACAGACCCTCAGCAACTATGAAACATTAGTAATAAAGGTATGAAGGCAAAAAAAATTGTAAACCTCAAGAAATCAGACTTGCATATCAAGCAATACTAGAGACAGAAAAACTGAAGTGGAAGATAATCAGATACTGGAGGAGTGGCCTAGTGATTAGAGTACCAGTCTTGCAATCCAGAGGTGGCACTACTGCTCCTTGTGATCTTGGGCAAGTCACTTAACCCTCCATTGCCTCAGGTACAAACTTAGATTGTGAGCCCTCCTGGGGCAGAGAGATAGCCAGTGTACCTGAATGTAACTCACCTTGAGCTACTACTGAAAATCTAAATAAATAAATACTACTAATTTCTATAGCGCTACTAGATGTACACAGCACTGTACACATGATATGCAGGTACTTTTTCTGTCCCTAGAGGGCTCACAATCTCAGTTTTTGTACCTGGGGCAATGGAGGGTTAAGTGACTTGCCCAAGATCACAAGGAGCTGCAGTGGGAATTTAACCCAGGTTATAAGGATCAAAGTCTGCAACACTAACCATTAGGCAGATATTCACATTTCCTAAAGGTGACACATTACAGTTAATAAATACAAAATAAAATACTTTTTTCTACCTTTGTATTCAGAGCATTTTACTTTTACACTGTATCTTGTGTTGTTCTGTTTTTTCATGGTGTCCTCTCCACTTGGTATGTCTTCTCTCTCCTGTCCACCATCCATCTTTTCTCTGTGTCCTTATGTCCTGTCCAGCATCTCTCCTCTGTGTCCTTGTTCCTGTCTTCCCCACATTTAGCATGTCATCTTAGTGCCCCTATTCTCCCCTTATATTCAGCTGTCCCCTCTGTGTACCTATAACTATGCTAGTATAACCCAGTCTCCCCCCCCCCCCCCTTTCCCAATGGGTTCAGCATATCTCCATCTCCCCCCACCTAATCCTAGATCCAGCATCTATCCATCCCCCTAATCCCAGTTCCAGCATATCTCCATGTCCCCCCCCCCCCGAATCCTAGTTCCAGCATATCTCCATCTTCCCCTCTCTCTCCCCCCCCACCCACCAAAAAAGATGGGTCCAACACATCCAAGTTCTCCCCCCCCCCCCATCCAGCATAGCTGTATCACTCCCCTGCCCCCACCCAAGTTAGCACATCTGCAGCTCCCCACACACAGTTTCCCCACCTGTGTCCTCCAAACTGTATGCATCAGCAGCTGGGAGGCATTGATTAAAGCAGTCTGCCTCAGGCTGGGCTCAAGCCTGTTTCTCTTCCTCTTCAGTGTCCCGCCTCCTCGGATGCAATTTCCTGTTTCTGCGAGAGTGGGACATTGGAGAGGAAGAAGAATGGGCTTGAGCCCAGCCAGCGGGAGAGTGCTTTAATCACTGCCGCTGATGCATGGGGAGGGAGAGAGGTTTAAAACAACGGCTTTTGTGGTCTGCTGGCAGCCGGCTTGGCCATTGGAAAACTGGCCAGGCTGGCTCAGAACCAGCCAGTTGACAACCCTAATGTGCGTACACACCACAGCTTAAAAGGGCTTTACCATAGAATGTGCTCAGGCGTCCTGTGTTAAGTTCCAGCTATGTGCTCACACACCATGTGCTAAAATATTTTACTGTGTCTAGTATCCAAAATAGTCACACGTACCTGATGTGTTGCTTTTCTCCACCTATGTTCTGATTGAATTCCCTCTACAATGTCCAAGCGCAGAGGTAAACACTGTGCTCGGACCTCTCAGCAGAGGCCGATGTCAAGCCCTAGAGACACCACATAGGACCAGACATTTACATCACCTTGAGCCCTGACCAGAGCATTCCACCTTGACAGCCACAGAGAGGCAGTTCACCGCTTATGGCAATAATGGTGTCCCTGCCAGGAAGTGATCAGGATGCTGTTTTGTGTGGGGGTCTGAGTCAGCATGTAAGTGATCATGGGAATTCTGTTTTTTGGAATCGCCTTGGAAGGGCCTGCAGTTACTGTTTCCAGCATTGGAGGAGGTGAATGTGCTAGAGAGTTGGGAAGTATGTTTACCAAGTTGGAGTTGTCCGCGACCACTTTGCCACTGTTTCTTACTACTATGCCAGCTGCAGTGACCCTGGACAATCTTTGGCAATTAATTGCTGATCTGGGTAAGACCTTATTTCCTCATTAGTCTCTTGGAACAAAAGGCTCAACATTTGGGGGGCCTTTGTGTGTGGGAGCCCTTACTACCAATTCAATGGGTGGCAGTAAGTGGTCCCCCCAATATGGCCACATGGCCATTTCTTTTTTTCAGCCTATTTACCTGCTGCAGTAAAAGGGGCCTCAGTGCATGGCAAAAACAGCCCCTGCCACTAGCGCAGGGTCCTTTTACTGCAGCTTGTTAAAAGGACCCTTTGGAGAAGCAAATTGAGAAAAATTCTGTTGATTTTATATTAATCTCTAATCGTATCGAGAAGCTTGAAAACGATGTGTATAATTTTCAGAATGCGCCGTCGCTATAAAAGATATTGCTAACCTGAGGAGTAAATATGAATTGCTTGAAATTTATTCTAGAAGTCATTATCTTCGGGTTCTGAATTTTCCTCATGTACTTGCTACCATACCAAGAGATATGTGGAAGTGTTACTTGAAGAAAGTATTGGAGAGAGCAAAGGATAAACGAAACCCCTTTTACTCAAGTTTATTATTTACTATCAAAAAAATTTAGAACGCAACAGAACTTAGATCAAGACAAATCCACTCTGGATGTTTCTGCTGTGCTTGAATCTTCAGATGCAGATTCTGCTGTCTCTACAACTTTGAAAGTAGTTGTGGCCCTTGCTCCAGACAAGAACTGGTTGATGAAGATGTATTTCAGAAACAAAGTTATTTTTTGGAATTAAACTTCAGGATTTCCAAGATGTTTCTTAGAGACAAGACAGAAGCATTAAAGACAATTTCTGCTTTTAAGACCCGGTGTACTTTCATATTGAGACAAATTTCTTGCTAACATATCTTTGCAAGTGCATCATTAGGTGCCAGTCTTTTAAATATGTTTTTTTCAACCCTTCTCACGTTATTTCTTTGCTGGCATCTAAGTGACATAGGGAATCTTTTACTAAAGCTTAGCTCGAGTTATCTGCAGTAGGGCCCACCCGGAGCAGGTGCGGGAAGAGAGGTTGGTAGTTGGGAGGCGAGGATAGTGGAGGGCAGACTTATACGGTCTGTGCCAGAGCTGGAGATGGGAGGCGGGACTGGTGGTTGGGAGGCGGGAAATACTGCTGGGCAGACTTGTACGGTCTGTGCCCTGAAAAAGGCAGGTACAAATCAAGGTAAGGTATACACATATGAGTTTATCTTGTTGGGCAGACTGGATGGACCATGCAGGTCTTTTTCTGCCGTCATCTACTATGTTACTATGTTTTATTCCTATGGGCACTGCTGCAGATAACTCAAGCTAAGTGTTAGTAAAAGACCCCCATAGGGGAGCCTATGCAATTAGCTTTAGGTTCCTCTGGAAGTTGAACTCTCTAAGAAAGGAGTATTTTTTTTGTGGAAGCCTGGCAACTTGGCAGCTACCTTTCTTCTTATGTTTTTTTTTTCCTCCTTGGTTTCTCCTGTATTTAATGTTGGACCTCATAATTTGTGGACTTGAGTGATCTTTATTTCATGTTGTTTCAATATTATTTGTATCTTTTTATGATAATTTTTCCGTACAAATGCTGATTGCTTGCGTAATATTTGAACATTTCTATAAAAATAAAATGATATCATTGAGGGGGTATGCCTGGGGGTGTTTCTGCTGTAAGCAGCAAAGCTACATTGTTGCACGCAGGTTAGTGGGTGAGCCCTTCTTATAAGGGCTCAGGTGCTAATCATTTTTCATGGTCGCGTGCTAATGGCAACAGTAGTGTGTGGCCATTAATTCAAACATCAAAAATCCGCAGTCTGTGTAAAAGACCCATGGAAGGGGGTGCTAAGGCCACTTTTTAGTGCTGTTTTGTAAAAGGGCCCCTTAGAGTACTGTGTACAATTCTGGAAACCACACCTTCAAAACGATACAAACAGGATAGTCTGCCCTGAGGGCATCTACTAAAATGGTCAGTGGTCTTCATCATAAAATATATGGGGACAGACTTAAAGATCTCAAAGGTGGGAGAGGGGAGATATGATACAGACATTTAGATACCTCTGTGGCCTAAATGCCCAGGAGATGAGTCTCTCAATTGTGACAGAAAGCTCTGGAATAAGAGGGCATAGGATGAACGTGAAACGGGACAGACTCTGAAGTAACCTGAGGAAATACTTCTTCACGGAAAGGGTGGTGAATTTGTGGAGGTGGTGGAGATGAAAACTGGCTCTGCATTTAAGAAAGCTGGTGACAAGTTACATAGGATCGCTATGGAAGAGGAAGGGATAGTAGATGGAATGGAGGGGCAAACTGGATTGGCCATATGGTTTTTATCTGCCTTAATTTTTCTCTATTGCTGTACAGAACAGATTATCTGCCACGCCACTCGCGGAACCTCGGGGTTAGTGACCCTTGGGCCACTGCCGAGGGGTGGCAGCGTCAGGAGAATCACCCAAACACAAACAAGGCAGAACAGACATACCAGCAAACCCAGGACTGGAACTACCAGGCGAAGACTGCAGCCGAGGCAACTCAAACTGGAGCAAGCAGGACAGGAATACAGCCCAAACTTCACCTGCACTTGACCGCCGTTCCTCAGGAGTTGAGCCCCTGGGTGCAGGCGGCCAACAGGACTTACCGGACAGGGCAGGAAGGCAGAACTGTAGGAAACAGCAGCCGAACCACAGGTCACGACACCGGGCTTCCAGGCAGGCAGCAAGCAGCAGAATAAACCAGAAAACAAGCCGGGTCTGGGCAGGCAGCAGACAGAAGAAAAGACCAGGAGACAAGCAGGGTCAAAGCCACAATCAGGAAAATAGCACAGCAACAACTCTCACCAAAGGAAACTCCTCTGAGGACCTCTGTTGCAAGGCAAACTAGAGAACTTCCCAGGTGATTAATAAAGGCAGCATACAAGGGAGTTAACCAGGTACGGGTACTGCTTAGTTCCAAAAAAATCCCAAAACAATCTGGAAGGCTAGAAGATCCGGACTGGACCGGACCAGACCAGCATATCTTCTGGAACATGGGAAACGGCAAGCCATCAGTTCACAGCAGCTACCAGGTCTAACCACCGGGGGGCGAGGTGACTGAGAGCTAGGAACCTGGGCACCACTGTGACATTATCAGAAACAATTCCAGAAATGGTTTGCAGAATGTGTGGTAGTCTGGGATACAGGAAAAAAAAAATCACACAGGAACATTATGTCCATTCGGAAAAGAGTATTAGTATAAGTTACATACCTTTTAATTAATTTGCATATTTTTGAAATGTGACCATGCCCACTGCCAGTCAAATCAGCCATTCAGAATTGAGGATCCACCCTAGCCCTACCCCACTCTCTGCCCATGCTCTGCCTATTCCTTTTGATTACACCAGATGTGATGTCATGGCCCCACCCCTTTTGTATAACTCCACCCCCAAACTCTGACTCTTTTGTGATGTTATAACTCTGCCCAGGCTACACCCCTCTTTCAAGATGGCAGTGAGTGGTAGACATGCCTTTGGACACTTCCTGTTTCACACTACTCACCTCCATCTTTGAAGACTCATGTGATGGGAAGGTATGTCAATCATCTACCCCCACCCCCTGCAGTCCCGGAGGAGTGGGCGCAGGTTGTTTTCCCTGTCCTTAAACTGTTTCTCTTTTATCCATTCACTCTGCTTGACTTTTCAGCCCTCTATTTTTTTTTTTACAACACATGTCGGCTGGCAGAAGTCTGAAACAGTGCCAACACGTGTTATAAAAAAAACAGAGGGCTGAAAAATCAAACAGAGTGTGAATGGATAAAAAAGAAACAGTTTAAGGAAAGGGAAAACAAAATGTGCAGGCTCCTCCAGGACTGCAGGGGGCAGTGTTGGATGATTGACATCAATTCCTCCTGACTCATCCAAGATGGCAGCTGCCATCTTGAAAAGATGCATGGCCTGAGCAGAGTTATGTTCTCCAAAGACAAGCAGGCTGATATTCTCACAAGTGGGTGACGCCACGTCGGCCCCGGAGGATTTTAAAGCAAAATCTCTTTACGGCGTTCCGTCGCGCGAGCGATCGTACTGCGCATGTGCGCACACCTCTTCCCGCTCGCCGTGCGGACACGCCCCTCAGTTTTTCTTTTTCCGCGTCTGAGGAGACACGGAGTTCGTTAGGGCTTCGTGTTTTCTTCAGGTCTTCGGAGTTAAATCTCTTTTTTTATTTTTTCATTTGTACTTTTCATGGCAGGCTCATTGTGGCTTATATATACAGGTATTTTTTGTACCTGAGGCAAGAAAAAATTTAAGTAATTGCCAGAGTCACAAGGGGCTGTGCCTGAACAAAGCATATAAGCTTCTCTTTTCTTTTTTCTTGAAAGTGCTGGTATATTGTTATCTGTGGGCTCTCTCTAGCCAGCAAACTAAACAAGCCCACATTTTTATGATCCATTTATTAAAACTTTACAAACGGCTCTCCAGAGCTGTGACAACCTGCTCCAGCACACCACTGTCTTTAAGCCCCACAAGTGGTAAAGGTGTATGTCACAGGAAAAACCAGGAACCTAAGCAGGTGCATCCCTGGTCAGCCACTGAATGGGCAACCTGGTGACACAATATCAGTGGTGTAACCTTTGAAGTGAGTCTCCACCCGCCTCGGCGCCTCCTGCTCTGCAGGTCATTCGGGCGCATCGGAGGATGTGTCTTGGGCCGGATCATCTCCCTGTGAAGCGCAAGTAGTGTCTCAAAGAAACGAGACGTATTCTACTCTGCCAGGGATGCCCAAAGGAGATAATTCTGGAGTCCGACAGAGACCGATGCACGCTGGGTATAGTTATGCATCGAATAGGTCTCCACCTGCCTCGGCGCCTCCTGCTTGGCAGGTCATTCGGGCGCATCGGCGGATGTGTCTTGGGCCGGATCATCTCCCTGTGAAGCGCAAGTAGTGTCTCAAAGTAACGAGACGTATTCTACTCTGCCAGGGATGCCCAAAGGAGATGCCCAGAGCTTTGCTCCCTCGGTTATGGAGGTATCCGGGCTTCAGACATCAGTCGGTGCCGAGAGCGTTGCTCCCTCTGTTATGGAGGTATCCTGGCATTGGACGTCGATGCACCGGTACGTCGGTACCAGGTATCATCGGTACCATGGGTCCCGTCGGCACCGGGTATCATCGGTGCCATGAGTGCCGTCGGTACCGAGTATCATCGGTGCCATGGGTACTGTCGGTACCGAATATCATCGGTGCGTCGGTACCGAGGAGTATCGATGCCGACTACATTGGTACCATGGTCGGTGTCATGGGTCCCGTCGGTACCGGGTATCATCGGTACCATGGGTCCCGTCGGCACCGGGTATCATCGGTACCATGGGCGCCGTCGATGCCGAGTGTCATCGGTGCCATGGGTACTGTCGGTACCGGGTATCATCGGTGCCATGAGTGCCGTCGGTACCGAGTATCATCGGTGCCATGGGTACTGTCGGTACCGAATATCATCGGTGCGTCGGTACCGAGGAGTATCGATGCCAACTACATTGGTACCATGGTCGGTGTCATGGGTCCCGTCGGTACCGGGTATCATCGGTACCATGGGTCCCGTCGGCACCGGGTATCATCGGTACCATGGGTACCGTTGATGCCGAGTGTCATCGGTGCCATGGGTGCTGTCGGTACCGGGAATCATGGGCACCATCGGCACCAGGTATCATGGGCACCATCGACTATCGGTACCAGGTATCATCGCCCATCGGTACCGAGTATCATGACTGCCATCGGTACCATAGTATCAGGTATCGTCGGTACCGTGGATACATGGGTATCATGTATCATGGATGCCGTCGGCACATGAGTACCATCGATACCAGATATCATGACCAGGTACCATCGGTGCCATGGGTGCCATTGGTACCAGGTGTCATGAGCACCGTCAGTGCCATGTGTACCATCGGTACCGTCGGTGCTGTTGGTGCCGGATATCATGGGTACCATCGATACCAGATACCATGACTATCATCGGTACCAAGTACCATGGTACCATTGGTACCGGGGTCCATCGGTACCATGTGTATCATCGGTACCGTCGGTGCCATGGTCTAGCAGTCTGGTTTCGATTCCCTTGCATTTCCAGACTTTGTCCTTGGCTTCGGGACCATGGGTACCATTGGATGCCATGGGTGCTACTGCCTCCTGTGGCATCTGGCTTTTCACCTGGTCTCCTTCACCGATGCTGCCTCTGGTATGGGTGTTCGCACCCTACTGGGGCAACTTCTCGACCCATAGTAGCCTCCATATCGGACGTGTTTGGATCTGAGCTGCTCTGTTTGAGTAGTTAGTTCAGTTCAATGATGGTCATCTGACATTACAGTGGAGATTGTGAATCCCAATGCCCAGATGCTAGAGGTCCTGGACTACTATCTTCACCTGAGTCTTCTGCACTCAGAACAGATAGGAGTTTTAAGAACTTACTTTGGCGCCCCCGGGGCCAGAGCATTCATCCTTAGCCTCTTTTGGAGAATGGCGTACCAGGCTGGCATGATCGCATCCCAAATCAAGTCTTGTCAGATCTTTACGAGCTTTCCCACCGGAGTAGGCTACACCTTTTCACCAAGTGGTCAGGTAGCACACGGTGTGTCGCAGGTTCCTGTCCAAGGGCATTTTCGACACTTGTAATGTAACACCTAGATTTCTGCTCTAGGTACAGTGATGCGCAGACTCTCATGACTGTGTGCCTCTCTCCTGGAGGAGGAGACTCAGCAGAAAACTGTAGATATGCTGTACATACACTTCCTCATCTTGGAAGTTCTTTAGAGAGAGGAGTAGTTTTCCTTGTGCCTTAAGGGGTCGTACCTATACTCCTACTTCTCGACAGCCGGTTCGGGCTATGCCTCAGCACGCTCGTTATAGTCAGCGGCGTGCACCTAATCAGGCCCCTGCAGCTATTCCCCAGGAAACAGAGGGGTTTTTGACTGGCTCCAATTCAGTATAGCCACTAAAAAATAAAAAATAAAAAATAAAAAAATGTCCGTACCGGCCATTCTGCCTGTCGGGGGGAAGTTTACATTTTCTCCACCAAAGGTGACTTCATTATCCTCCAACCGGTGGGGTTTTTCAACTAGTCCGGTTAGGATACATTCTCAATCTGGAATCAAACCCTCCACATTGTTCATTGGACGCTTAATCCTTTAGCTTCCATCAAAAGTGAGTACTTGCAGAGGAACTCTCTGCTTTTCTCAGCGCCAATGCAGTCGAGCCCGTTCCACCAGGGCAAGAAGGGTTGAGATTCTATTCCAGGTCTTTCTTTGTGGGTTGCGTCCCATCATAGACATAAGGGGCCTAAACAGATTTGGTTCGGGATGCTTTCCCTGGGCATCCTTCTTCCCATACTTCAGGAAAACGATTGGTTATGCTCTCTGGATTTACAGGATACTTATACTCTCTTTGCATCCAGAGTATGTTTTTTTCCTAGTGCCTGGCTGTTGTTGCAGCGTATCTTCATGGACTGGGAGTGCATGTGTTCCCTTAACACGATAATTGCCCGTCTCAACAGATTACAGCACAGTACATATTGAGACTTCTAGACACATGGCTTCCGCAGTTCATGTAACTCCCATGGCACTTTTGCACATGACATCCGCTCAGTGCATCCTAGCTTCCCAGTGGTATCAAGTTTAGGGTATCTAGAGGATGTAACCCGACTGTTCGCCAGTCTTCGGTATCCCCCTCAGAGGTGGTTAATTCTCTCTATTTTGATTCTGAGGCATCTTACTCAGTCAAAAGCTGCTGACGAAGGTTGCATCCCTCCTGGCTATCCAACCAAATTATTTTAATTCAACAAACAATCGGGTTGTGATGTACTCGATAACAAAGGAGTACTGGATCTTGCCCTCTGAGTTAGGATGCCATGCAGATGTAGCGGTGGGCCCGCAATGCGGCATGTTTTCTCCAAGCCACTTATCTAATTGGAGTAAACAGCAGTCTGGCCGACAGGCTGAGCAGGATAATGCTACAGTTGAGCATGCCTATAGTTCGAAAGACCCCTCAGTGGATCTTTTTGCTACTTAGTCCAATCGCAAAGTCCCTCAGTTCTGTTCCAGACTGCAGGTTCACGGCAGGCTACCATCGGATGCCTTTCTCCTTCTTGGGAGACAGGTTTTCCGTATGCGTATCCTCCCATACATCTGGTGGAAAAGACTTTGCTGTTTCTCAAGCAAGATTGTAGAGCCATGATTCTGATTGCTCTTTTCTAGCTGCGTCAGATAGGATTCCCTCTTCTTCTGGAGTTGGAATGTTTTCCAGCTCTCATTACGCAGAACGAGAGGGCACTTCTACATCCCAACCTCCAATCTCTGGCTCACACGGTCTGGATGTTGAGAGTGGGGTTTCGTTGAGTTTTCCAGAGTGACTCCCGACTCTTGCTTGCTTTCAGAAAAGATTTCACAAAGAGGTGTTATTCTTTTTCATGGAAGAGGTTTGCCGTCTAGTGTGACAGCAAGGCCCTAGATCCTGCATCTTGTCTTATACAGACCTTGCTTGAGTTCTTTCTACACCTGTCTGAGTCTGGTCTCAAGACCAACTCTGTCAGTATTCATCTTTGTGCAATAGAGCTTATCATCACCGTGTGAAAGGTCAGCCTTTAGCTGTCCACTTCACCAGAGGTTTATCTCTCCCCCAATATTGAGAGAATTCCTTGTATGTGTCTAGGGGAGATTATTTCTGTTGGGCTTAGCACCCACAATAATTTTGACAGTTGGCTCTTATGCTTCGGTCAGAGTTCCTATCACTCCTTATCCAGTATCTTGGGGTCCCAATGTCGTTTTCATCCAGCTGCTGCAAGCTCAATTCGGGCCACTGGATTCCTGCCATCTGAAGTATTGGACCTGGAAGGTCGTTTTCCTTAGTGGCTGTTCCTTCAACTCGTAAGGTCGGTGAGCTTCGGTCTCTAGTAGCTCAAGCGCCTTACCTTACTTCTCATCTTAACAGAGTAGTTCTCTGCATGTAGACAAAGTTCTTACTGGCGCTGGTATCAGAGTACCAGCTGATCCAGTCAGTTGTCTTGCCAACATTCTTTCTCCCTCATCTTACAAGCCCTGGCGAAAGCAAGCTCCGCACTTTTTGCGTGGAGCAGACGAGCTCCCTCGGACGGTCCGCCCAGTTGTTTATTTCTTTTAATGCCAGTTGCTGTCGGAAACTGCATAATTTCTTCTTGGATAGCAGAGTGCATGTCCTTCATTTTTGTCCAAGCTGGACTGACTCTAGAAGGCCATGTCACGGCTCACAAAATTAGAGCCATGGCTGAGTCGGTGGCTCATCTAAGATCAGTCACTATTGAAGAGATCTGCAAAGCTGCGGTGTGGTCATCAGTCCACACATTTTCATCTTACTACTGCCTTCAGCAATAGCCGACTCGTCAGTCGGTTTGGGCAGTCGGGGCTGCAGAACTTCTTTGGGGTTTAGAATCCAACTCCAACCCTCCTAAGCCCATTTTTGTTCTGCTCCAGGCTACACTCATTTAGATATTTCTTCTTTTCAGGTCAATTTTATTCTGGCCTCGCCGTTGCGAGACTCAATTAACCACTGTTTGTTGTGTTGTGTAAGCCTGGAAGCTAGGGATACCCCACTTGTGAGAATATCAGCCTGCTTGTCTTTGGAGAAAGAGTAGTTACTTACCTGTAACAGGTGTTCTCCGAAGACAGCAGGCTGCATATTCTCACAAACCCTCCCACCTTCCCCTTTTGGAGTTGTCTCCTCCATCTTTTGGATTTAACTGAGGGGCGTGTCCGCACGGCGAGCGGGAAGAGGTGTGCGCACATGCGCAGTACGATCGCTCGCGCGACGGAACGCCGTAAAGAGATTTTGAGATTTTGCTTTAAAATCCTCCGGGGCCGACGTGGCGTCACCCACTTGTGAGAATATGCAGCCTGCTGTCTTCGGAGAACACCTGTTACAGGTAAGTAACTACTCTTCACTGCCTGTGACATCCTAGAAGAGGGGCTGGGTTTGAGGTGGGGCTATGCAAAGGGAGCAGGGCTAGGGTAAATCCTCAATTCTAATTGGCTGCTGTGACCAGAAGTGGGCACGGCCATCTGCCAAAGAAGCAAATTAGCTTTGATGAAAGGTATGTACTACTAGTATTAATTGATATCTTGTTAAAGGAAGCACATCCATCAGCATGTGGGTTTTTTACAAATAGATTACTGGACAGTAGGGAAGAAGAACCTTTTGGCATCTGAAAGTTGGAATGTTTTGAATAATTTTGTAGCAAGACACAATTTAGAGTTTTCAGAATTCATTGTCTATATTATTTTAAAACTCAATATAACAATTTCTAATGCCAGTCTAAACCTATATTGATGTGTTCAGAAAATCATATTTAATTGTCTTTTCTGCCCTCGTACTTTTACATATTTAATCTGTATTTATATGAATACTGTTTTATAATAATGACCTGACTTACTACATTTATACACTATAGCCACTGGGCCAGTACAAGGGTATTAGTCACTGTAGGCAATACCTCTAATTTTTAAGCCCCTTGCCCCCACTTTAAACACTCATGATTCCCTCAATACCACTCCTTCCAGAATTATTTATCTATTTATGTATCTATCTGAATAATGTATTTCCTGCCAAGATTCATGGCAAGTTTCAAGCACATATTTAAAATCAATAGTATACAAAACGCACACAATACTGCATCAAAAGAGCAATATCTCACTGTCACTGTAAGAAAACTAATACCTTTATATCAATCCCAGCAGATTTAATCATGCAAGAACAAAAGACATTCCCTACAGCATGACATAGGGAAACCTTGCCTGAAAAGATATGTTTTTAGGGCTTTATAGCAGGGGTGGGCAGCCACAATCTAGTTGGGTTTTCAAGATTTCTACAATGAATATGCAGGAGATCTATTTTCATACAATGGAAGCATGTCCATGAAAATCAATCTCATGTATATTCATTGTGGAAATCTTCAAAACCCGCCAAAATTGTGGCCCTTAAGGACCATGATTGCTCACTCCTGCTTTACAGTATTCTGACATGATCTGTATGCATCTTAACTAGTTCCTGTCTCTTTGGCACTTGAGTTTTACCTAAGGCCAAAGACTGTAACGTACACATATTCTGGGAACCAACATGAAGCAGTCTATCAGCCACATGCAGTGACAAGATGGCTAATAAACATTTACGGTTCAGGATTTGTGAAATCTTAAAAAACATCCTCAACCTTTTTTAATTTACTACAAAATCAACTGCCAACTAATGGAATTATATCAATGTTGTTAATATGCTCAAATCCAGGACAAGGCTCACTGAGGTATTCAGCACCAACTGAAAAGGTGTAAGTATGGAAACCAGTAAACCGTGTAAGATAGTATTGCTATAATCTAAACAAGGCCTGCTTGAAACACAATATGAAAGTCACCATTATCCAGAACTGGACGTAAATAGTGTAGGACTTTCATCTTGTAAAACACTGAATGCACAGCATAAGCTTATTAATATTTTATTTTTGTTACATTTGTACCCCGCTCTTTCCCACTCATGGCAGGCTCAATGCGGCTTACATGGGGCAATGGAGGGTTAAGTAACTTGCCCAGAGTCACAAGGAGCTGCCTGTGCCTGAAGTGGGAATTGAACTCAGTTCCTCAGGACCAAAGTCCACTACCCCCGGCGAGGTAGCCACTGAAATACTGGCTTTTCACAACTGTGCTTTTTTCCCCCTGTTTTATCACCCTCCACACATACCTCAAGTACTCATCCTCCAACCCTCCCCCTCCCAACCTAGAACAACTACAAAATTGATCCATCCAAAGTTTCTCCCAGATATACGACTTCCTGCTTTAGCATAATTGCAACATCATTCAACAAAGGATTTTATGTGACAAGGAAAGCCTCTGTTTCTTAATAATTTATAAACAATCCATGGGCTCTCAACCAAGATCCAATTATCTGAAGCAATGAAGGACAGCTGAGGCTTGACAACTCTCATTCGGGACCATAGGTGTACAAGTCATGGTTTATGACGAGCATAAAAGGTATATTGAACTTTGTGCAGCCTACACCACGTTGGGTGAATCTGTTCTTAAAAGCGGTTAATAAATCCCAATCAATCAATCAATTATGATTCAGGGGTTGCAGTAGAAGATAAACAATAAAGCAAACCCCATGTGGGGCACCCCCTTTATCAGGAAATGCCAGCTGGTTAATTTCTTACACAAACCCGCTGTTTTCACCCAGCCAAGTAAAAGAACTACGTCACCAATTTCAAGAAACTGCAATCTCTGGGGCAGCACATTGTGTTTTACAGAGTTTAACACATTCATGCATAATAAAGCATTTCTGCCATATCCAGGAAAATCATAACATCCTGTATCTTTCCTTATTGACCTCAGTGATTGATAACTTGATAATGTCTCTGCACCATAGTATTTTACACAAACCATGCTGCTGCCTATCTAAATGTATTGAGAATCACAATAGTCCAATTGTTAAGATGCAGTGCATTCAATAAACTTCCCTAGGAATGCTAAAGTTATAAATGGGCTGATAGGAACATGTGCTCAGAACATAAAGACCATATATTTAACTTTAAAAGGTTCATTTACAATACAGGTAATGTAATAATGTTACAAGAGAGAGGCAGTTTTTAAGAATATTTCACAAGTGGAATTGTGCTTTTCAAGATATCAAGTCTGAATTATAAATGATGCTGGATATGGTAACTCACTACTACTACTACTATTTAGCATTTGTATAGCGCTACAAGGCGTACACAATGCTGCACAAACATAGAAGAAAGACAGTCCCTGCTCAAAGAGCTTACAATCTAATAGACAATAAATAAAGTAAGCAAATCAAATCAATTAATGTGAACGGGAAAGAAGAGAGGAGGGTAGGTGGAGGCGAGTGGTTACAAGTGGTTATGAGTCAAAAGCAATGTTAAAGAGGTGGGCTTTCAGTCTAGATTTAAAGGTGGCCAAGGATGGGGCAAGACGTAGGGGCTCAGGAAGTTTATTCCAGGCGTAGGGTGCAGTGAGACAGAAGGCACGAAGTCTGGAGTTGGCAGTAGTGGAGAAGGGAACAGATAAAAAGGATTTATCCATGGAGCGGAGTGCACGGGAAGGGGTGTAGGGAAGGATGAGTGTGGAGAGATACTGGGGAGCAGCAGAGTGAGTACATTTATAGGTTAGCAGAAGAAGTTTGAACAGGATGCGAAAACGGATAGGGAGCCAGTGAAGGGTCTTGAGGAGAGGGGTAGTATGAGTAAAGCGACCCTGGCGGAAGACGAGACGGGCAGCAGAGTTTTGAACCGACTGGAGAGGTGACTAAGTGGGAGGCCAGCAAGAAGCAGATTGCAGTAGTCTAAACGAGAGGTGACAAGGGTGTGGATGAGGGTTTTGGTAGAGTGCTCGGAAAGAAAGGGGCGGATTTTACGGATGTTGTAAAGAAAGAAACGACAGGTCTTGGCAATCTGCTGGATATGAGCAGAGAAGGAGAGAGAAGAGTCAAAGATGACCCCAAGGTTTCGAGCTGAGGAGACAGGGAGAATGAGAGAGTCATCAACAGAAATAGAAAATGGGGGGGAGCGGGGAGGTGGGTTTGGGGGGGGGGGGGGGGGGAAATGAGAAGCTCGGTTTTGGTCATATTTAATTTCAGGTGGCATTGAGACATCCAGACAGCAATGTCAGACAAGCACGCTGAAACTTTGGTTTGGATGCAAGGTGAGATATCAGGGGTAGAAAGGTAGATTTGGGAGTCATCAGCATAGAGATGGTAGGAAAAGCCATGGGATGAGATTAATGAACCAAGGGAAGAAGTGTAGATAGAAAAGAGGAGGGGACCAAGAACAGAACCCTGAGGTACGCCGACAGGCAGAGGGATAGAAGTAGAAGAGGATCCACCAGAGTGAACACTAAAGGTGCGGAGGGAGAGGTAGGAAGAGAACCAGGAAAGGACAGAGCCCTGGAATCCAAGTGAGGACAGGGTATCGAGAAGTATGCTGTGATCGACAATGTCAAAAGCAGCGGAAAGATCAAGAAGAATGAGGATGGAATATTGACCTCTGGATTTAGCCAGTAATAGGTCATTGGAGACTTTAGTAAGCGCAGTTTCGGTTGAGTGGAGAGGGCGAAAACCAGATTGTAGTGGGTCAAGAATAGCATGTGAGGAGAGAAAATCAAGGCAGCGGCGGTGAACAGCACGCTCAAGTAATTTGGAGAGAAAAGGAAGGAAGGAGATGGGTCGGTAATTAGAGGGACAAGTAGGGTCGAGTGAAGGCTTCTTAAGGAGAGGTGTGACCACAGCATGTTTAAAGGCAGCAGGGACAGTCGCAGTGGAAAGTGAGAGGTTGAGAATGTGACAGATAAAAGGAATAAGAGCAGGAGAGATGGCATTAAGAAGGTGGGTGGGAATAGGATCAGAGGAACAGGTGGTACATTTTGAGGAAGAAAGGAGAAGTGTAGTTTCCTTAATAGTAACTTCAGGAAAGGAGGAAAGGGAATGAGGGGAAGGAGAGAGAGGGGAATGGACTAGTGGAGGGAGAGGTGGTGAGGTAGAGAAAGCAAGGTTTATCTTTTGAACCTTGTTGTGAAAGAATTCAGCAAGGGTCTGAGGAGATAATGAAGGGGGAGTTGGGGGAGGGGGCACCTTGTAGAGAGTCTGCAGGTAACTGGTTGGAGTGATGAAGCAGATCCTTGCTGAAATAGAAGTCTTTCTTGCAGAGTTGTTGGAGCCTGGAGCTTGCAGAAAGTCTTGTCAGAGTGTGTTTGAAATCCAATAGAGAGGCAGGAGGCAGATCCCCAAGAAGAGAGAGAGAGAGACCGGTCAGGAAGCGATGAGCCAAGTGTCCAGAGGGGAGAGGCCAGCAGCAAGCTAATTCAAGCCCCTTTTGTAGTAACTGGTCTCATCTATTTTTAGTAACTGGTTTCATCTATGAGTCTTTGTCTGACCATCTGCTGGTCCATTGTCTGAGAGTAAGTGGGCTTAAGTGGGCTTTTCAGTCTGAGTCTTTGTCTGAGAATAGGTGGAGTTTCACTGACTTTTGTTAATTGTAGTCTCTGTGATTGCTGTCCATCTTCAGAGTTTTTGTTCTTTGGAGATGTGTTGATGGACTTAGGTAACCATCCAGCTAGTTTTTGTTGTCAGTAGTTTCCATGGGGAAGTGAAGTATTTGGAGCTGTATATTTTTTTATATTTGTATCTGATCCAGTAAAATCAATAACTCTGACAATTAAACTCATATCATACTACACTAGCTTTGAGAGGATATGTTTTGCCTGTATGAACATCCACAAAATCACTAGAATTCTACATAACAGAGCACACTGAACAACGACCACAAGCCCTGTGGTGTCCCCATCTATCAATAGGAAGAGCTTCACGATTCCAGGTTTCTGCAATACATAACATGTAATTTAAATTGTTGTTCCTTTGAAACGCAAACAGGATTCTTAAGTTCTGGAAACATGGGTAAACATTCAACATTGAAATATGTTTTTAAATGACCTTTATCATTGTGTTTGTGAACCATCTTGATGTATAAATCCATTTAGTTTCAAAGGACTCCCATGAATAGTCCTTTACAGCTGAATCTACACTTCCCCAGCTGTAAAGGACTAAAATACAAGCCGATACATGCAACTACTTTCTCTTACATGAGCACGCAGTTGTGGAATGCACTACCCACTACCTTGAAAACCATTGACGAAATAACCAACTTTCGCAAATCACTGAAGACACATCTCTTCAACAAGGCCTACAAAGAAAACCCACAACCCTACTAAATCACCATGCCAACCCACCCAGTTATGAAAGTCTACTTTCTATACCTATCCACCTAAATCTTCTCTTCTTTCCCTTATTCAATTTTATCACATCTCTAATTGTATCTGATATCCTGGAATGACAAAGCCATAACAGGACTCTGTAAGCCACATTAAGCCTGCAAATAGGTGGGAAAATGTGGGATACAAATACAATAAATAAATTGGCAATAGTAGGAGAGCAGGTGGTACCCATGCACACACCAGTTTTCTGGATGTAATATTTATGATCACACGTAAAGTAATTCCATGTTAAAGTTACCTGAATAAGAGCCAAAAGAAAATCTGTGGGGACTGAATGCGGACGTTGTCTATCATCTAATATGTTTTCTAATATTTGCAAAACCTCATCCTTAGGAATACAGGTATAGAGAGAACGTACGTCCAGTGTAACCAAAAGAACTGTAGGATCAATCTCCATATTTAAGGATTCCAACAGACGTAAAAAATGGGAACTGTCCTGTACATAGGAATGTAGTGAAGAAAGGCAGGGCTGTAAGATCTTATCGATATAGTTAGCTGGTCGTTCCAGTAACGAATCCCGAGCTGAGACAATTGGATGTTCTGGCGGGGCTTGAATATGTTTATGAATCTTCGGCAGAGTATATAGTCCCGGAACCTTAAAGAATCAACAGTTTAAGAATGCATATTCCTTGCAGGTAAGAAATCCAGCTATTCTGCCTCTATTTGTGATCCCCGCTATAAGTCCTTGTATTTCTTCCGAGGGATCCTGCTCCACTTTCAAGTAGGTATCACGGTCCAACAACTGACGTCTAATTTCAGACATGTAATCCTCAGTGTTCTGGATAACGACAGCACCCCCTTAGTCTGCACGTTTAATAACAACCGTAAAGTCCTGTTTTAAATCATGTAAAGCAGTACGTTCACTTGTCTATTAGATTGTAAGCTCTTTGAGCAGGGACTGTCTCTCTTTGTTAAATTGTACAGCGCTGCGTAACCCTAGTAGCGCTCTAGAAATGTTAAGTAGTAGTAGTAGTAGTAGTAGTACGTTCCTTTTTACTTAAATAAGTTTACCTTTAGGTAATTGAGATTCTACCTGTTCTAAATCTCGCAGTATGCACCTTTTGAAAGTTGACAAAACTGCATCCAAAAGACCTGTAGGAGTCCATTTAGATGGTTCACTCACTATGGATCTATCCAAAAAATCTTCTTGTCTCTCTGAATCAAAAAACAGTTTAAGATTTAATTTGTGAATGAATATTTCAATGTCCATTCTAAAATGAAAAGAATCATGAAATCCCGTAGGGATAAAAGAAAGACCTTTCGACAATACACTTATTTCTTTTTGGTTGTCCTCTTTCCACCAAGTCTCTGAGATTATATCTATCTCATCATTTACTGCTATATATAGCAATAAATGATGAAGTAAATATAATCTCTCCTATTATATGTACCTCATCATTTAGTGCTATGTACTCTATCTTATTTTGTTAGCCTTCTAGCATTTGTATACAGGCACTTTAAATTGTGTTTTTTTCCCCCTTTGATCTATAAGCTGCTTAGAAGGGGATAATGTGCAAAAAAAAAAAAAAAGGTCAGGAAAATTACAAAAAAACAAGGGGAAACAACTAGAGGAACCCACACATGGTCCCCACAAGGACACTCACACCTGAACGGAGAACAACTAGAGGGAACTGTGTTTTGCCAGCGAGACTGCTTCAGAAGTCTGAATTAAATTACAATAAAGCATAAAACATAATGAGATGATAAAGTAAGCATAAAACACTGACAAAAAATACGTATAAGAACCTGCAAATAGGTAGGAAAATGTGGGGTACAAATGCAACAAATAAAAAATAATAATCATTAAATAACACACATATGTAAATATAAAAAAATTGGGTTGAAAGGAACAATTATATAAAACATAATAAAAAAACAACCAAACTAAAATAAATAGAAATCAAGGACTTACCTTTATATAAATTACGTAAAACCATCAAATGGTCAATAACCTTTGGTGTAAAAAGATGAACAAATCTGGTCTAAAAATAACAAAACTTGTCAGTTGTGCAATGTGCTCTGAACCGATAATACACGTTTGTATATGATGTTCTATTGAAAAGAATTGTATTGCAAAACATGAAAGTAATATATTGGTTATAAAATTAATATACAATATTTATTACATATCCATTAATGAATTGAAAAAGATAAAAGTTGTTCATAATTTAACTTTTTAACAATCTCAACTATAAGGATCAATGCACATCTATCTGAAATAAGTGGACAAATTAACCTGAAACAAGTTAAAGGTAATTAGATACATGCTGTGTAAGAAGTGCATATGGAATGATGTGTATTGGATAAAGTCTATTGTTATCTTGCTGAGGATGTGAACATTGAAAGAATATTATAAACAATATGTCTATAGAAAATATTTATAGAAAACAGGTGAAATATGATAAGCATATGTCTGTTTGATTTGGAATAAAAAGGAAACCAGAATGAAGGTTGGTGTAGGGGTGTTATGATTCTGCTAAGACAGGCAGGGGAATGACTGGGACTCACTTCTGATTGGCCTATTAGGGATTGAGCTGACGTCTGAGGCAACAGACGTCAGATCTATTTAAACCTACCTCTCCCTGCAGCCTATGCTTTAGCGTTGATTCCTTTCAGCTGAGCCTCTTTCCTCTCTCTGTCTGTGCTAGTAGCCCGTTAGAGTTTGCTTACTCTTCCTGTTGCTTGTAGCTTCTCTGTGTGCTGGTTGTTCCCAACGTATGCTTGATTGTTTCCCTAGTCTAGCTGCTTTCCTTGATTATCTTGCTTCCGTGCAGCTGTGGGTGCTCTGTTTCTGTGTGCTGCTGAGTTCTGGTAGGAACATTGTTTGTTTTTCTCTGCTTCCTCTGGACTTGTGTGTTAAAAGCAGCTCTTCCCTTTAGCCTGCTTTAACTCTTTGTCTGCTGTGTTTGTCTCCTGTTTCTTGTGAGCTTTGCTCCTTATCTGATTGGTGTATGTAAAGGCAGCTTTCCCTGTTTGCTTGCTTTTCCCTTTGTCTCTAGTGTCTGTTATTTTACTCTGTGGCACAGCCTTTTGTATTCTTGTGAGTGGATTCCCTTGACCCTTGAGTGCTGAGTGGCACAGTCCTATATATTCCTATAAGTGGTTTCCCTTTATCCTTGAGTGCTGTATGGTACAGCCTAGAGTGTTCCTATAAGTGGTTTCCCTTTTCCCTTGACTGCGGTGTGGCACAGCCTAGTGTATGTGCTGTATGGTACAGCCTAGACTGTTCCTGTGTAGCTTCGCTCTTGTACAGTCTGTGTCCCATTCTGTCCTCGGCTTTCCCTTTTTCCATGTGGGCTTTGCCTCTGCTACCTATGTTTCTGTGTAGCCTTTGTTTGCATTCTCTTCCTCTGGTCATAGCCTGTACCTGCCAGATTTTGTCTGTCGCCCTTCCCTTGTGTCACTAGCTAGTGCTGTGTGTGTTGCATGTGCTCCAGTCCCTTTTGGGAACCCTCATTGTTCTTTTCCCTTCCCTGGTGTATGACTTGGTTCCAGTTCAGCTGTGAGGCCCGTACGCTTGGACTGTGTATGAGTGGGTTCCCGTTCAGCCGTGAGGCCCGCCTGAGTGGTCTATCTCCTTTTTCTGGTGGTGCTAGTTGATTGTCCTGAGTGTACGGGGTTTTATGGCTGTGGTATTGCTTAGCACCTGTTTGGTCTACCCTAGGCCTTGGCCAAGGTCCTTCCTAGCCTCGGCTAGGCTCAAGGGCTCACGAACAGTTTAACAAGGGGGAGTGCCAGAATGCAGATATCATATAAGAAACATTGCTACATGCGATGAACAGTGCATTTTGCCATTCTAAACCTGCTCAGTGTAAAGTGGTGCTCAAGTTAAACTTATGAGCACAAAGACCTTAGAAAATGATTGCCTGAAAACATATTGAGACTGTGAAGATGTATGATAAGAAAAATGATGTAAACAAGATAAAAGATCTGTGTGATAAGAAAATAGCTTAAGTGCACCCATATACTCTGAACAGTGCAATACTGAGTGATAAACTGAAATAGACTTTTATGCAAATACTAAGTATACGTGTTAAACAATAAGCTGTGCAGCAAAAAGCATGATTTGATGTTAAATATCACCTAGAAGTGATGCAGTATTAGTAGAAACTACTAGAAGATGAGAATTCTGTTAATGTGATTGGACACAATAAACTAAGTCAAAAGTAGTAAACATCTTATTTAATTCTGGTTAACATGAGTAAACTATGGTAAAAAAAACTTAAGGTGATTGTATATGTTGTTAGAAACAAACAAAGACACATGGAGAAAAGCTATGAGAATGCACAAACACAATATAAGAAAGCCAAAGTGGAGCACTACAACACATACACAAACCCAGAACAGAACATTATGAAAAAAAATATTCGAACTCATGAACAACTTACTGAAAACACAGGACACACTGGCGTCAACTGACATACAGCGAACAAGCTAATTCAACACTTTGAACAAAAAATAGCAACTACAAGATCCAACCTCGTGATACCACAAACTTCCATCACAGACTATCTACAAGACTGCAAAACCAACAACACCTACACCATGGTGGACAAAATTTTGTCCGCATTCGAACCACCCAAAATTAGCACAGTACAAACACTACTGACTAAATATGCACATGCAAATGTCTGCTAGACAAATGCCCCAACCACATGATGAAAAACCCACCAGATTGGTTCATCAAATGCATCACCAAACATATCGCAAACATGTTAGCAGAAGGACAATTTCCAGAAACAAAGGCAAAATCATTCGAATCCCCAAGAACACAACCAACAAGATCAGCAATCTCACAAATTACAGACCAGTGGCCTCAATACCACTACTGACCAAAACGATGGAGGGACTGGTAACACAACAGCTAATAGAATACCTAACAAAATTCTCAATCCTACATAAATCCCAATCAGGTTTCAGACAACAACACAGCACTGAAACAGTCCTAACCTCAGAAGCTTAATAAGCCAAGGTCAGAATATACTACTAATGCAATTTGACATGTCAAGCGCATTCGATCTAGTAGACCACACAACGCTGATGACCCTGCTCGATTACATGGGAGTCATCGGCACAGTGGATGCGTGGTTCAACGGCTTCCTAAAGATTAGATCCTACATTATAAAGATGTCCAACCAGCTATCAACATCCTAGATCTCCAAATGTGGGGTACCACAGGGCTTACCAGTATCACCAACACTGTTCAATGTATTGATGGTTCCACTCAGAAAAAAACATAGAGATCTTTCCAACTAAACCCACCTCTCCTCTTCCTCCACTCTCTATCTCAGTTGATAACACCCTCATCCACCCCGTCACATCTGCCCGCAACGTCGGAGTCATCTTTGATTCCTCCCTCTCCTTCTCTGCGCATATCCAACAGACTGCCAAGACCTGTTGCTTCTTCCTCTTCAACATCAGCAAAATTCGCCCTTTCCTATCTGAGCACACCACACGAACTCTCGTCCACGCTCTCATTACCTCTCGCCTTGACTACTGCAACTTACTCCTCGCCGGCCTCCCACTTAGCCATCTATCCCCCCCTTCAATCCGTTCAGAACGCTGCCGCACATCTTATATTCCACCAGAACCGATATACTCACATCACCCCTCTCCTCAAGTCACTTCACTGGCTTCCGATCAGATACCGCATACAATTAAAGATTCTCCTCCTTACCTACAAATGCACCCGGTCTGCGGCTCCTCACTACCTCTCTACCCTCATCTCCCCCTATGTTCCCGCCCGTAACCTCCACTCACAGGACAAATCCCTCCTTTCAGTTCCCTTCTCCACCACTGCCAACTCCAGGCTCCGCTCAATCTGCCTTGCCTCACCCTATGCTTGGAACAATCTTCCTCAACCCCTACGCCAAGCCCCCTCCCTACCCATCTTCAAATCTCTGCTTAAAACTCACCTCTTCAATGCTGCTTTCAGCACCTAACCTTTCATGAAATATAGTATGCCCTATCAGACGGACTCTACACTTGTCTTTAGATTGTTTAGATTGTCTTTAGAGTGTACACCTGTCTTTTAGATTGTAAGCTCCTTGAGCAGGGACTGTCCTTCCATGTTAAATTGTACAGCGCTGCGTAACCCTGGTAGCGCTTTAGAAATGTTAAGTAGTAGTAGTAGTAGTATCATGGGTTTTAACCAATCCATCTATGCAGATTATGTCACCATTTACATACCATCAACAACAACATCATAGAAATAATGGACAAAGTCAAAACAGGTCTGGACCTTATGGAAAACTGGGCAGAAACTTTCAAACTCAAATTAAACTGAGACAAAACCAAATTCCTGGTACTGTCAAGCCCGCATAATTCCACAGCCCACCAAACTTGGGCTTATCTCTTATAGGTTTTTCTGCTGTATTAGCTTAATTTTACTGCATTGGCGTCTGCCTCTGTGGTCTGTTGTAAGCCACATTGAGCCTGACACTGTTGGGAAACTGTGGGGTACAAATGATATAAATAAATAAATAAACTTTCACAATAAACCACCAAACATACCAAATTGAAACACAGTTAAAAATATGGGAATCATGCTTGACAAACACCTTACACTAGACATTCAAATATCAGCAGTAACAACAAAATGCTTCAGAACACTATGGAAACTGAGAAAGATCAGAGACTTATTTTCCTAGACAATCATTCTGGATAATAGTACAATCAACGATACTTTCTTAACTAGACTACTGCAATGCAGTATATGTCGGTTGCACGGAAGGCACAATGAAATCGCTGCAAACCATCCAAAACAAGGCTAATTTTCAAGAAGTCAAAATATGACAGAGCTACCCCACTACTCAAAACACTACACTGGCTGCCAATCAAGGCAAGACTGTTCTTCAATGAGAGCACCATCATCTACAAAATATTATTTGGTTTGTCTCTATAATATATGACTGACTTGGTAGAACTATCCCCAAGAAACGCAAGCCCAGAAACCAGAAGCCACCCACTTCTTCACCTACCCAACTACCTGGGCTCTAAATGGTGGAACTCAATACCAAAGATCACAAACTATCTTCTATTCAAAATGAACTGAAAACACACCTCTTTAAAAAAATTCTACAACAAATAAACTATCCATTGATGTCCAATCCGATTACTAATCACTAACTATCCTTATAAGCCCCAACCAAAAGGTAAACTGGAATAAGCATTACCATAAGTCTCAACCAAACTGTAAAATATAAACCAATACTGAAACTGTAAACCAGAATGTAATTTGTAAGCTACTTTGAACCGAAACTTGTTTTTGGATAACGGTGGGATACAAGAATGCATAAAATCTAAATCAATCAATCAATCAATCCTTTATCCTGCTCTCTCATTAAGCACATCTGGTTTACTTTCAGCATTGTTGAAAAATCTCTACTGGGATTCCCTAAATGTCCTGTTTCAATAGTATCCTTCAAGGATATTCCACACTGAACCATGCGCTCCTGGACGACTGTCGGATTCCTCCCCCCCATTCTAGTTTAAAAGCTGCTGTATCTCCTTTTAAAAAGTTAGCAGCCTGGTTCTATCCCGGTTAAGGTGAAGCCCATCCTTCTGGAAAGTTTCCCACTTTCCCAAAATGTTGCCCAGTTCCTAACAAATCTAAATCCCTCATCCCTGCACCATTGTCTCAACCACACATTGAGACTTTGGCACTCTGGCTTGCCTTTTGGGTCCTGCATGTGGAACAGGAAGCATCTCTGAAAATGCCACCCTAGAGGATCTGGACTTCAGCTTTCTATCTAAGAGCTCAAATTGGGTTTCCAGAACCTCCCTCCCACATTTTCCTATGTCATTGGTACCCACATGTACCAAGACAGCCAGCGCACTATCTAAGATCCTGTCTAGATCAAGCGTGAGGTCCGCCACTTTTGCACCAGGCAGGCAAGTGACCAGGTGATCCTCACATCCATCAGCTATCTACATGCCTAATCAACAAATCACCAACTTCAACAGCTGTCATAGTAACATAGTAACATAGTAGATGACGGCAGAAAAAGACCTGCACGGTCCATCCAGTCTGCCCAACAAGATAACTCATATTTGCTGCTTTTTGTGTATACCCTACTTTGATTTGTACCTGTGCTCTTCAGGGCACAGACCGTATAAGTCTGCCCAGCACTATCCCCGACTCCCAACCACCAGCCCCGCCTCCCAACCACCGGCTCTGGCACAGACCGTATAAGTCTGCCCAGCACTATCCCCGCCTCCCAACCACCAGCCCCACCTCCCAACCACTGGCTCTGGCACAGGCACAGACCGTATAAGTCTGCCCAGCACTATCCTCACCTCCCCAGCCCTGCCTCCCAACCCCGGCTCTGGCACAGACCGTACAAGTCTGTCCAGCACTATCCCCGCCTCCCAACCACCAGTCCCGCTTCCCACCACCGGCATCCCTCTGTAACCCCCATGGGCTGCCCCTGATAGGCTGACATAAATGTTATAAATAAATAAAAATGGCTATTTAACCCTACCCTCTGTTTTCTATTCCTAATCCACAACAGAATCGGCTCACTGGTTAAATGACCTAGAACAGACTGGCAGGTACTATTTCATCTCTGTCCTCTCTCATTCCAGCTCCAGGGTGCATTCATAGGCTGGCAGTCTGCACCCTGGTTCATAAAATTATCCACGATGAAGCCCCGATCTACATGACAGACCTCATAGACTTACCAACCAGGAACACAAAGAGGTCAGCACAAACACTGCTGAACCTCCACTACCCTAGCTGCAAAGGACTAAAATATAAATCAATTTATGCATCCAACTTATCATACATAAGCATGCAACTATGGAATGCACTACCAAACGTCATAAAAACAATGCACGACCTAACAAACTTCCGAAAATCACTAAAAACCAACCTGTTCAAAAAGGCTTACCACAAGGATCCATCCCAAATACCAAACAACGAAACCTATACCAGAAATAGACAAAAATGAACTCTCAATACTTGACTGCTTCACCTACTCTGTCAATAACTGAACTTTAACGCAATACCACTTGATTTCTCATTCCGGAAATGAACCTTTAATACTTGACTGCTTAATTTACTCTGTCACATATGAACTTTAATGCAATACCTCTCTGTATTTCTCAATCCAGAAATGGCGATCGCCATTACAGCATAATGTAAGCCACAATGAGCCTGCAAAAAGGTAGGGAAAATGTGGGATACAAATGCAACAAATAAATAAATAAAGTAAATCAGATAAGAGCTGCAGACTTCTGTCCTAACCCTTCCTGCCTGGGCAGAAGTTCTCAGAGATATATCCTCTGTGTGAGAGGATAGTGCATCCTTTGGTGGACAAGTCCTGGCTACAGGAGTACTTCCTACTTCACCAGGGTGATGCTCTCCTTCTAGGAGACCTCCCTCCTCCAAGGCAGCACAGGGGCTGCCAGACTGGAGGTGGGACTTCTCTACAATGTCCCTGTATGTCTCCTCTATGTACCTCTCTGTCTCCCTCAGCTTCTACAAGTCTGTTACTGTCACAGTTGTGCCCCTGTTTCATGCTCTCACTCATCTCGCCACCTGGTGGTCAGACCTGGTGGCTGCAATGGACTGTCTGTTTGCTGTTTCCCATGTTACAGAAGTCATGCAGGTCCGGTCCGGTCCGGATCTTCCAGCCTTCCACTGTCTTGGGATTTTTGGAACTTAGCAGCACCCTTACCTGGTGAACTCCCTTTTATGTTGCCTTTATTAAGCACCTGGGAACTTTCAGGCTTTGCCTTGGCAACAGAGGTCTTCAGTTGTGTTCTTGTCCTTATTGGTCTGTTGCGGTTCCTGCCCTGAGTGCTTGCTTTGCCTGTCTTTGACTTTGCTTGTGTTCCTGGATTATTCTACTGATTGCTGCCTGCCTTTGATTCCGCTGGTTTCCTGGTTTTTTCTACTGTCTGCTGCCTGCCCAAGACTCTGCTTGTTTCCTGGTTTATTCTACTGTCTGCTGCCTGCCCAAGACCCTGCTTGATCCCTGGTTTACTTTTGATTGCCGCCAGCCTACAGACTCTGTGTGGTTCCTGGTTTCCCTGCTGCTTTGCTGCCTGCTGGTAAGACTCTGCTTGATTCATGGACTATTCTCCTGCTGCTGCTGCTTAGTGCTTCTGTTCCAGTCCAGCTGCTCCAGTCCGGCCTGTGCCTGTCTGTCTGTGGTCTGCCTTGCCTCCTGTTTGGGTGATTTGCCTGCCGTTGCCACTCCTTGGCAGTGGCCCAAGGGCTCACAGACCCAGTGTGTCATAAGAAGCGTGACAGTTACTCTAGCCACAAAAGCATGGACCCATTCTCCAAGAGATAGGAGCTCTTTGCATCGGGCACACACATATAACTGCTCACCAACTGGGAGATAATCATACATGTGACACTCAATGCATAAGTCTGGATAGCACCCCTCTTGCTGTTGGACCAATGTCTCCATCTTAGTATTTTGTAGTTTTTCAATAATTCAAAACTTGCTAAGGTATTAAGGATATTAGTCTAATATAAATAAGTTTTTAGCTTATATGGTATATTATGTGATTAAGTGTTTTCTTCTTAGAACGTAATGAAATGTAATTAAAACTATCTAAGAGCACTCCTCGCTTGTAGTCCTTTGATAAAATGTGGTATAATATTGTAATAGTATCCTCCCAGATGGATTAATATTATATTCACATATTCAAGTTTTGTAAATTCAGTAAAAAAAAATCTGAACATAATGTATTTTTATGTTTGACATTATTACCATGCTTCAGTTTATTATCATGGTTTGAGCCCCCTACTTCAAGCCTTTATTATAGGTCATTTGTACCATTGGCAGTGTTCCCACTGAAGCACAGGAATTTGATCTTATCATGTCTTCTTAAAAACAAGTGTAGCTCTCTAATCAGAAATGATTACATTCCAGTATCCTTTTCCTCAGTTATGTAGCTTTTTCCGCTTTGAAGCCTCCAAGTGTAGTCTGAGATCAAATTACTATCAGGTGCTAAATAGCACACAATGTAGCCCTGCCAGGAAATACAGTAGAGCTTTGCAGAAATCGCAGCAATGAGGTTTCCTGCTGCCTTGTATGTTGCTTTTATGTTGCTTTATGGATTCAAGGTTCAAGAATCCACCTCTAATAAAGTGATGCGATTTGATGTTCTTAATCCAACATTTGCTGATCTTTTTTGCTACACAGTTTAAAGGCAGTGCATTCCATACTTTGTTCTATCAATGAATCATTTACCATCTATGTAAACTGTCCCAGACAGCTTGATTTTTCCAATTTTATAAAGACAGCAGTTGTAAGCCACAGGGGAAAGCTGTAAAGTTTTACACACCCAACGCCAGTTTAAGAGTGCAGGCTTTTTATATAAGATATTTATGAAAGTAACTTGCAGAAGGATTGGCCTGCACGTGCAACACATAGATATGATGGTATGGTCTCAAAAGAAATAACTCAGCCAGAGTATAAGAAAAGTGGGTAATGAGCAGTGCTTTTTGTGTACCGGCACCTTTTTTGTGAGGTCTGGCTCACCTGCCCGCTCCTTTCCGTTCATTCACCCGTGTCCCCCCCCCCCCCCCCCCCCGCCCTCCCTCAGCTCCCCGACTTTCCTTGAAATCTTTAATTAACCCGAAGTCACGGCGAACCAGCAGTAAAAAAAACCCTGGCAGGCAGGCTTGCCTCCTCGTTGCTTCCCTTCCCTCTCAGTGTGTCCCGCCTTCCTCTGATGTAATTTCCTTTCCGCGAGGGTGGGTCGCGCTGAGAGGGAAGGGAAGCGATGAGGAGGCAAGCCTGCCTGCCTACCAGCTGTTTTTACTGCCGGTTCGCTGCAACTTTGGGTAAATTAAAGATTTCAAAAGGAAAGTCAGGGAGCTGAGGGAGGGCGGCAGGACTGGGGTTTGAACGAATCACTGGATATGGAGGGGACGGAGGGCAGGGGAGAGAGGAGAACTGCTGTACATGGAGGGGAGAGGAGGGCAGGGGAGAAAGGAGAATCGCTGGACATGGATTTGAAGGGAAGGCAGGGAAGAGAGAATTGTAGGCTATTATTGTATTCCTTTTTAGATTAAGGTCTCTGTACTGTCAAGTATTTTTTTTACTTTGTTTTAAAATGTCATATGTGTGTAAAGTTCACAAGGAGTGGTTAGAGCACCAGTCTTGCAATCCAGAGGTGGCCGGTTCAAATCCCACTGCTGCTCCTTGTGATCTTGGGCAAGTCACTTAAACCTCCATTGCCTCAGGTACAAACTTAGATTGTGAGCACTCCTGGGACAGAGAAATATCCAGAGTACCTGAATGTAACTCACCTTGAGCTACTACTGAAAAAGGTGTGAGCAAAATCTAAATAAATAAAATTGACACCCAGCCAGAACCTGTCACTCAAACATGGTGAGGCTGTCCTTTAAGTCCATGCAGTCAAACGAAGGATGTAGGAAATAAAATGAGTATGAATGGATGAAAAAAAAGTAATTTCTAAATAATAAAGGTACAGCAGTAGACTGCCAAAAAATATTTTACTAATCTTCTTTCTCCCCACCAATCTGAAGGACTCTAGCTGTAATAGCAGTAGGGGTCTTTAGTGTGACTGCCACCAGTTAGGGGCATGCACATGTCCTCTTATCTCAGCAGTGGAAATGGGAGGGGTAAAGAGGTGCCCTACTGCATGCTTCTACAACCTAGCATTCTCATGTTCCTCTCACAATGCAAGCAGCTCAATGGAGAAGACCCAGCGAGAACACAGAGCAAGCTGGGCTCTGCCATAGTGGATCTCACTGGCTCTTCTTGGTAACGTGAGGCCAGGAGCTACCTAGGGAAGGCAGTGCATGCCATCCATGGCTGATCTCTCAGATTACTCACAGCTCCCTTGGAGGGGAGGAGGATACAAATGATGGTGACATCAGCCTATGAAGTGAGGAGGAAGAACAGAGTACATGCCATAATTGCCTCAAGATGAGAATGAAAGTTGATTCAGTCTGCTAGCATGGGGTATGAGACAGACAGAAAAGGAGGTTTGAGAACGGTGGGGGATAGTAGAAAGTGGGAGTTGAGGGACAGAGGCAGAACCTGATAGAGCCAGGATATGAGGTGGAAAGGCAGAAATTCATGAGAACAGGACGTTGACAAAAATGATTGATGGGCAGAGGGAGAGTTAGAAAGAACAAGGGCTAGGTTCATGCATTGTGAGCCCTCCTGGGCCACAGAAATATCCAGAGTACCTGAATGTAACTCACCTTGAGCTACTACTGAAAAATGTGTGAGTAAAATCTAAATAAATAAATATGCTGGAGCTGGGGCAGGGGGTAGAAAATGTTTAGGACAGAAGTGCCTTAGAAGGTAGAGGAGTAAACAGTTGTCTCCATGCATATAGCCATAACAATTTCCATATCAAAACAGAGGGGCCCTTTTACTAAGCCGTGTGTCTATGCCTGCTGAACGCATGCCAAAATGGAGTTACCGCCCGACTACTGCGTGGCTCTTGCGGTAATTTCATTTTTGGTGCGCGTCCGATACACGCGTCTGAAAAATAATTTTTTTTATTTTCGGGCAGGCGTAACGGACGCACTCCAAGCACCACTTGGCGAGTGTAGGTCATTACTGCCCAGTTACTGTGCAAGTCTTTACTGTTAGGTTAATGATTGGCAGTAAGGTCTCAGACCCAAAATGAACGCGCGGCAAACAACCCTCTTCCTTCAAATTCTGAAAATGTTGATCTAGCACTACAAAGGGCCTTGTGTCTTGACCCCTTGTGATTAAACAACTTTCTTCCTTCCCCCACTCCTCTAAATTCCTTCTACCCTCACCCCTATCCCATCCCCAACTCTAACTAATGAATGGGTCTATGCATCAGGAAATGAATAGTACCTTTCTACTTCATATTCCTAGTTAATTCAAAATCAGGCTATGAGCCCTACCAGGAAGAGATTGTATGTATGTATGTATATATATATAGTGCACACTCCATTTAAGTGCACCTCGGATAAGTGCTTGCTCTGTTTAACTGCATGCTGTACTTCGGTCCCGTTTTTGGGGCCATCAATTTCTATGGGGGCAAACTTCGGTTTAGCGCACCACTGATAAGTGCAAGATTCGCTTATATGCATGATTTAAGACCGCACCTCTGCAGGAAAGGCTCTGCACAAGCGCATGCACAGAATATGGAAGCCGATTGGCGCGTGACAACCAATGAGATTTCATATTTACCGCCCCTTGAACTTCCACAGGCAGAATAAGCAAAAGAATGTTGTCAGAGTGCACACTGGAGTCGTCATCATGGCGGAACTGTAAGACTTTAACACTGGCTGAACGAATAGAAGTTCTTAAAAAATTAGAAAACAAAGTCAAGCATCTATTGCTAAAGAATATGGTGTCAATCCCAGTTACATTTCACGTGTCTTGAAGCAGAAAGATCAGCTTCTGGAAGACTGGCAAAACAATATAAATCCATACACGAAACATAAAAGGGCGGTAAAAGCTAACTGTGCCTTATTAGGATGTATCAGTAGACCAAAGACCTGTCCAACATACAGAAGAAACTGGGCACCTACAGTTCAAACATCTCAAAGCAGTGGCGTAGCCACAGGTGGGCCTGGGTGGCTCAGGCCCACCCAACAGTAGCACATGTTTAACAGTAGCTGGTGGGGATCCTAAATTCGGTCAGCTGAAGACTTCCCCCTGATGGTAACGAAAATACTACTCTCCACGATACCGACACCAGCACATGCTCAGTTTTCAGCACATGCCTGCTGCAGACTGCCAGGGGGGAAAGAAGCATTTTCCTGCCAGCTGAGATATTTTTTGGGTGGTGGTTGGAGTTGGGGGGGGGGGGGGGGAAGAACACTTGGTGCCCACCCACTTCTTGCCTAGGCCCACCCAAAATCTGTTGTCTGGCTACACCCCTGTCTCAAAGGTGACTGATAATTGATTTGAGAATGGCCACTCCTGCCCTAATATAGTAACACAGTAGATGGCGGCAGACAAGGACCTGTACAGTCCCATCCAGTCTGCCCAACAATATAAACTCTTTACATATAGTGTGAAGTGATACATCATATGAATAACTTTCTTGATTTCTCCTTGCCATTTTTAGGGCATAGACCGTAGAAATCTGCTCTGCACTGGCCTTGTTCTAAAATTTCTGAAGTTGTTGTCAAAGCACCTGAAAAGCTCCACTCAGCCTCCATCAGGGTACGGACCGTAGAAGTCAGCCCAGCACCGGTTTTCCTACCTAATCTCTCTTAAGCTTCTTTGGATCCGATTTTTCTAAACAAGATTCCATTGTGTTTGTCCACGCATTTTTGAATTCTGTTCCCGTTTTCAAATTCCAGGTATCTACTACCATCATCTCAGTGAAAAAATACTTCCTGACATCACTCCTGAGTCTGCCCCCTTTCAATTTCAATTCATGCCCTCTAGTTCTACTACATTCCCGTCTCTGGAAAAAGGTTTGTTTGTAATTGAATAGCTTTCAAAAATTTGAAAGACTGTATCATATCTCCCCATTTTTCCTTTCCTCCAGTGTATACATGTTTAGGTCAGCAAGTCTCTCCACATACATCTTGCTGCGTAAACCCCCTACCATTGTTGTCGCTTTTCTCTGAACCACTTCAAGTCTTTTTACATCCTTAGCAAGATAAGATCACCAAAACTGAACACAATACCCCAAGTGGGGCCTCACCAATGACTTGTACAGGGGCATCAACACCTCCTTTCTTCTGCTGATTATACCCCTCTCTACACAGCCTAGCATCCTTCTGGCCGTGGCCACAGCCTTGTCGCACTGTTTTGTCACCTTCAGATCTTCAGACACCATCACCCTAAGGTCTCTCTCTTGAGCCGAGCTTACCAATCTCTCCCCTCCTATTCACTACATCTCTTTTGATTTCTCCACCCCAAGTGCATCACTTTGCACTTCTTGGCATTAAATTTTAACTGACCAATAATTCACTCAAGCTCAAATCTTAATTGAAAATCACAACACAACCTCACATCGGCTGTGTAAAAACCTGGTGGGGCACACCTACCTACATACCATATACTCAATCGTACTCGATGGAGAAAAAAAGCTTCAGTTGCACCACCCAGCCAGCCCAACACAGCGGGCTATAAGGCGTGGGGATCTGTTGAGCGCACCTTCAATATCACTAGGCGGGTTAGAGTCTGGTGGTCTGGATGGACAATGGATGAAATTGGAGGAAGATCTCCAGATTTTGAGATATGAGTTACACAACGCAAGCTTGGTGGAGTATTGCAAATCGGAAATCATCCCTCGGGGTTTGAGATTGAGGTTGGGCCTGAAACTTTTCATTAAGGATGATAGTTTTATCGAGCAATGGAATAAGATTTTAAATCGTTGCTCTTTAGATTTAATGCTCCTACTAATTCAGATACTCAAAACTTCCATGGGGGAGAAGAAAAGGGAAGTATGAGGAATCAATGAAATTGATGGAAGGACAAACACAATACACGGAACGCATGAACACTATGCAAGCAAGAGCAGATAAATTAAGATTTGAGTTACATCAGCAAAAAATTAAAAAATATCGACGAGACGAATCGGATTACAGAGAGGGATATGTATACATAGAGGGGCATAATCGAACGTCGCCGGCCAAATAGATCGCCGGCGATCTATGTTGGCGGCAGCGCTACAGCTGGCCGGAACCGTATTATTGAAAAAGATGGCCGGCCATCTTTTTTGTCGATAATATGGTTTAGCTTGGCCAAATGCCATGGAGTTCGCCGGGCTTGAGATGGCCGGGTTTTTTTTTCAGCGATAATGGAAAGTTATGTCGGCCATCTCAAACCCCGGCCAAATTCAAGGCATTTGGCCATGGGAGGAGCCAACATTTTTAGTGCACTGGCCCCCCTGACATGCCAGGACACCAACCAGCCACCCTAGGGGTCAATGCGGTGGACTTCAGAAAAGCTCCCACGTGCACAGCTCCCTTACTTTGGAAGCTGAGCCCCCCAAACCCACTACCCACAAATGTACTGCACCCACTAAATTTGCTCCAGGGACCTGCATACAGCCTCTAGGACTTATTGCTGCTGTATAACTTTGGCACACCAGTTCACACCTGAAGACTAATCTCTCTGAAAAAGTCCTTTCTTGAAATAAGCACGTTTACTCACAGTTAACTGTAGATCAGAGGTTGTGCCCCACTGGCAAAGAGTCCCCTGGTACTAAGATTAGCAGTAGGTCAGAGCTGGCACAATGGTGTACAATGCCCTCTTTCAGCACCATTCAAGGTAAGAACTACGTTCTCTAACGTGGGTAACACAGGAAAGGGAACTAAAACTGGCTTACAAAAATGGCCACTACCGCATGGACTACTACAGGAAACAAAATAGGGCACACTCTGACCCAGTTAGCAGGGGGGAAAAGCACCATGGGAGTAGAGCCTGGTACCCTACACCCACCACAATGCATTGCTAATGTGACTGCAGGGCACCTAACAGAAAAGGTGTCACACTCACCCGAGAGCCACATCGCAACCAGGGAAAGGCTGTTGGAGGATACAACACATTCTGCTGTCATGGAGGTGGGTACGGCATTTGAGGCTGGCATACAGGCTGGCAAAAAAGGTTTTTAGTTTTATTTTTGTAGTATGGAAGGGGGTTGGTGACCAATGGGGGAGTATGGGGAGGTCATCCCCCATTCCCTCCAGTGGTCATCTGGTCAGTTGGGGCACCATTTTGAGGCTTGGTCGTGAAAATAAAAGGACCAAGTAAACCCGGCGAAATACTGCTTAACACCGTTTTTTTTTTCCATTATCGGCGAAAGCCGGCCATCTGGTAGCCACGCCCATGCCTGCCTTCGCTAATCTACCGACACGCCCCCTCGAACTTTCGCTGGTGAAGCGACGGGAAAGCGGCGATGCTGTCAAAAATGCCGCTTTCGATTATACCGATTTCGCCGCTTTTAAGAAATCGCTGGCCATCTCCCGATTTGTGTCGGAAGATGGCCGGCGATCACTTTCGATTATAAGCTGGATAGTAACATAGTAGATGACGGCAGAAAAAGACCTGCACGGTCCATCCAGTCTGCCCAACAAGATAACTCATATGTGCCACTTGTGTATACCCTACCTTGATTTGTACCTGTCTTTTTCAGGGCACAGACCGTATAATTCTGCCCAGCACTATCCCCGCCCCCCAACCCTGCCTCCCACCACCGGCTCTGGCACAGACCGTATAAGTCTGCCCAGCACTATCCCCGCCTCCCACTACCGGCTCTTGCCACCCAATCTCGGCTAAGCTCCTGAGGATCCATTCCTTCTGAACAGGATTCCTTTATGTTTATCCCATGCATGTTTGAATTCCGTTACCGTTTTCATCTCCACCACCTGCCGCAGGAGGGCATTCCAAGCATCAACTACTCTCTCCGTGAAAAAATACTTCCTGACATTTTTCTTGAGTCTGCGTGGATGCGTAAAGAACATATGGGTGCGAGTAATAGACAAGCCAGCGCACATGTGTCATCAAGTAGTTCCAGTAGTAGCAATGGAGGAAAATCATCTGAAAAAGATCGGGATGGGGAAGGCAGAAAACATCGGAACAGAGGAAGAGGACAAGGAAGGAGGGGGTGGGGCCCCAGACCCAACACTCGGGCACAAATGAAAGTGCAACAGGATCTATTGTGGTGAACATATCAAAACGACAACTTACAACAGCAGAATCAGCAGTGCTATCAAAAGGATTGTCATTTATCCCAGCTAACACACATGATCCCTTCCAATTTAGATTGGAAGTAGAAAAGTTTGTCCGGAGGTTACAACTGCGGCTGTTTTTTGATTGCCAGATAGGTCAGTTGTTAGGGAACGGTTGGCTTGGACACCACCAGGTCCAGTGGATCCTGCTATTGTAATGTTTAAAACCATGGTCCTTAAAGAAGTTGAAAAAATGGAACGAACCATGGACCACATTAATTTTAACATCTCTAAGGAGGAACGCCAAGCAATAGTTGCCCTAAAAAATAAATCAAAGTGTGGTGATCCGGAAAGCGGACAAGGGGGGTGCCGTGGTTATCTGGGATATTAATGATTACATGAAAGAAGCATATGAACAGCTAAATAACGTAGATAATTATGAAGTGCTACAGAATGATCCATCCCCATCCATTATGCAATTGACAGCTGATATCACAAAAGTTGGATATGAACAAGGATTTGTGATTAGCAAAGAATTCAAATTCTTAAATTACAAAAAGCATAAGATTCCGGTATTTTACCTATTACCGAAGATTCATAAACGGTTGATACAACCCCCGGATGCACGATCATTTCGGCTAAAGATTCTCTTCTGGAATGGCTATGTAAGTTTGTTGACTTTCATCTTCAACCTTGCTTGAGTTCTGTAAATTCATACATCCAGGACACTACCCATTTTTTAAAAATTTTGAACGCTTTAGATAAAAATGGGAGTGAAGATTGGATTTTAGTCACACTTGATGTGTGCTCACTCTACACGAGCATTCCACAGGACGAGGCATTGGAAGTGTTATTAATATCATTAGAAGAAAGAGCCAGACCACATTTGATCCCTTCTGAGTTTGAAGTCAAACTTAGCGAGATAGCTATGAAAAAGGTAAAATTATGTATAATCATACCTGATAATTTTCTTTCCATTAATCATAGCTGATCAATCCATAGACTGGTGGGTTGTGTCCATCTACCAGCAGGTGGAGATAGAGAGCAAACTTTTGCCTCCCTATATGTGGTCATGTGCTGCCGGAAACTCCTCAGTATGTCGATATCAAAGCTCCATCCGCAGGACTCAGCACTTAGAGAATTACACCCACAAAGGGACACTCTGCCCAGCTCACCACCGCCGAAACGGGGGAGGGGAATTAACCCAGCTCATCCCCACACAAGTGGGGGAGGGGAATCAGTCCAGCTCATCCCCGCGGAGCGGGGGAGGGACACCACACCCGCCGATGCGGGGGGATCTGGCTTATCCTGCAACCGCAACCGCGGGAGGAGCTGACTGACCCTAACACCGCCGAAGCGGGAGGGGTACAAAGCTGCCCTACAGCCGCACGAAGCGGGAGGGAGTGCCGGCAGAATTTAAATCTCAATCCAGTCCCGTAAAACGGAGGGGAGAGGCATGCAGCAGCTCACTGTAACACAAACTCGTCTCAACTCTTGAAGAATCCAAGTGAAGGAAGAACTTGAACACGAAGTCTTTCTGAAGTAACTGAAGACTAAACTTGAACCTGAAATGCAACCAGAATAAAAACAGTACAGATATCTGGGAGGGGCTATGGATTGATCAGCTATGATTAATGGAAAGAAAATTATCAGGTATGATTATACATAATTTTACCTTCCATATCATCAAGCTGATCAATCCATAGACTGGTGGGATGTACCGAAGCAGTACTCACCCAGGGCGGGACATAGAAATCCCTGACCTCAACACTGAAGCTCCAAACCGGGCCTCCGCCCGTGCAGCCACAGTCAACCGGTAATGCTTGGAGAATGTATGAGCCGAAGCCCAAGTTGCCGCCTTGCATATCTCTTCCAAGGAGACGGATCCGGCCTCTGCCATCGAGGCCGCCTGAGCTCTCGTGGAGTGAGCCTTCAGCTGGATAGGCGGAACCTTCCCCGCGGCCACATAAGCCGCTGCAATGGCTTCCTTGACCCATCTTGCCACTGTAGGCTTAGCAGCCTGCAGACCCTTACGAGGACCTGCAAACAGGACAAACAGATGATCCGATTTCCGGAAATCATTGGTCACTTCCAAGTATCTGATGATGACTCGTCTCACATCCAGATATTTAAGAGCAGAGTACTCCTCTGGGTAGTCCTCCCTACGAAAGGAAGGGAGACAGAGCTGCTGATTCACATGGAAGCGAGAAACAATCTTGGGCAGAAAGGAAGGCACTGTGCGAATAGTCACTCCTGCCTCAGTGAACTGCAGAAAAGGCTCTCGACATGAGAGCGCCTGGAGCTCGGAAACTCTTCTGGCTGAAGTGATAGCCACCAAAAAGACTGCTTTCAACATCAGGTCTTTCAGAGATGCCCTCGACAAGGGTTCAAAAGGCGGCTTCTGCAATGCTCTTAGCACCAGGTTGAGATTCCACGCAGGCACCACTGAGTGCAGAGGAGGGCGCAGGTGATTAACTCCCTTGAGAAAGCGCACCACATCTGGCTGTGAAGCCAGGGAAGCACCCTTCAGGCGGCCCCTGAAGCAAGCCAGAGCCGCTACCTGGACTTTAAGGGAACTGAGCGACAGGCCTTTCTCCAGACCTTCTTGCAGGAACGCCAACACTGAAGAAATTGGAGCAGTGAAGGGAGAAAGAGAGCCTGCTTCACACCACGCTGCAAAGATACGCCAAACCCTGGCGTAAGCAGTAGAAGTAGAGCGCTTCCTCGCTCTCAGCATAGTGGCGATGAACTTGTCTGAGAAGCCCTTCTTCCTCAGACGCTGCCGCTCAATAGCCAGGCCGTAAGACCAAAGGGGGAGGGATCCTCCATCACCACGGGACCCTGATGTAACAGGCCCTGTTCCACTGGCAGTCGCAGAGGATCGTCCACTGAGAGCCTGATCAAGTCCGCATACCAGGGACGCCTGGGCCAATCCGGACCCACCAGGATTACCCTGCCGGGATGCTTTGCCACCCGGTCTAGCACCCTGCCCAACATGGGCCAGGGCGGGAACACATAGAGGAGCTCTTGTGTCGGCCACTGTTGGAGAAGAGCATCTACTCCCAGGGATCGAGGGTCCCGTCCTCTGCTGAAGAAGCGCGGCACTTGGCAATTGGCCGATGACGCCATCAGATCTAGGCTCGGCTGGCCCCAGCGCTTCGTGATGTCCAAGAACGCCTGAGCAGATAGCTGCCACTCTCCGGGCTCCAAGGTATGGCGACTGAGAAAGTCCGCCTTGACATTCATGACTCCGGCAATGTGGGCCGCTGACAGCTGCTCCAGGTTCGCTTCCGCCCACTGGCAAAGATACATAGCCTCCTTGGCTAGAGGGGCGCTCTTGGTACCTCCCTGGCGGTTGACATAGGCCACAGCCGTGGCATTGTCCGACAGGACCCGTACAGGCTTCCACACCAGTACCGGGATGAACTCCAAAAGCGCCAACCGAATGGCTCTGAGTTCCAGGAGGTTGATAGACCACTTTGCCTCTGCAGGAGACCAGAGCCCCTGCGCTGTCCTTCCCAAGCAGTGGGCTCCCCAGCCCGACAAAGAGGCGTCCGTCGTGACGACAATCCACTCTGGGGTCACCAGAGGCATTCCCGCAGACAATTTGTCTGTCTGCATCCACCAGCTCAGCGCCTTGCGCACTGCTGGGTCCAAGGGAAGTCGCACAGCATAATCCTCCGACATCGGAGTCCAGCGCTGCAGCAAGGAGTGTTGAAGTGGTCTCATATGAGCCCTGGCCCAGGGCACTACTTCCATCGTGGCCGTCATAGAGCCCAACAGCTGCACATAGTCCCAAGCCCGAAGAGGAGAGGCTCCCAGGAACTGGTCCACCTGAGCCTGAAGTTTGACAATCCGATTGTCTGGCAGGAACACTCTGCCCACTTGGGTGTCGAATCGAACTCCCAGGTACTCCAGGGACTGAGTCGGGCGCAGCTGGCTCTTCTCCCAGTTGATGATCCATCCCAGGGAGCTCAAAAGAGCAACTACCCGGTCCACAGCTTTGCCGCACTCTGCATAAGAGGGGGCTCGGATCAACCAGTCGTCCAGATAAGGATGGACTTGTATCCCTTCCTTTCGTAGGAAGGCCGCGATGACCACCATTACTTTGGAAAAGGTCCGCGGAGCAGTAGCCAACCCGAATGGGAGGGCTCTGAACTGGAAGTGTCGTCCCAGGACTGCAAAACGCAGGAAGCGTTGATGAGGCCAGATGGGAATATGCAGGTACGCTTCCTTGATGTCCAAGGAAGCCAAGAACTCTCCTGCCTTCACTGCCGCTATAACAGAGTGGAGAGTCTCCATGCGAAAGTGCCGCACTTTCAAGGCCCGATTGACCCCTTTGAGGTCGAGGATAGGCCGGACAGAACCTCCTTTCTTTGGTACCACAAAGTAAATGGAGTAACGTCCCTTGCCAAGCTGACTTTCTGGCACAGGAACGACCGCTTCCAGGCGGATCAGATTGTCCAAGGTCTGCTGCACTGCCACAGCTTTGACCGGAGACTTGCAGGGAGAGAGTACAAACCCGTCTTTTAAGGGTCGGCAGAACTCTAGCTTGTAGCCGTCTCTGATGACTTCCAGCACCCACGCGTCTGAAGTTATTGTGGTCCACTCGCCCAGAAAAGAGGACAGCCGTCCTCCAATCTGCACTGGGGCGTGGACCAAGGCCCCGTCATTGGGTACGAGACCCTGGGGGAGGACAGGAGGAAGCACCTCCGGGACGGCGGTCTCTGCGAAAGGAATGCTGCTTGGGGGAGAAATTCCTCTTGAAGGAAGAGGGGGCAGAGGAACCCGACTTGCCCGGGCGGTACCGACGGGCTTCCTGCAACCATCCTCTGGAGGTACCGGGACGAGTACTAGCCCGAGCCCTGACCTCTGGTAATTTCTTGCCCTTAGACGTGCCGAGATCGGTCACGATTTTGTCCAGCTCGACCCCAAAGAGCAGCTTGCCTTTAAAAGGCAATCTAGCCAGGCGGGATTTAGAGGCGTGGTCAGCAGACCAATGTTTCAGCCAAAGCCACCGCCGCGCAGAGATTGTCTGAGCCATGCCTTTAGCTGAGGCCCTCAAGACATCATACAGCAAGTCTGCCAAATAGGCTAAGCCCGATTCCAGGGCCGGCCAATCAGCCCTCAAGGAATGATCCGAGGGGGAAGCCCGCTGCACCATAGTCAGGCACGCCCTGGCCACATAGGAGCCGCAAACTGAGGCCTGCAAACTTAAAGCAGCCGCCTCAAAGGACGACCTTAAGGCCGCCTCCAATCTTCTGTCTTGGGCGTCCTTTAGGGCCGTGCCACCTTCCACCGGCAACGCCGTTTTCTTAGTCACCGCAGTGATTAAAGAATCCACGGTAGGCCACAGATAGGCCTCACGTTCACTCACAGCCAAAGGATAGAGGCGGGACATAGCCCTAGCCACTTTAAGGCTCGCTTCCGGGACATCCTATTGAGCCAAAATTAAGGTGTGCATGGCATCATGCACGTGGAAGGTTCTAGGCGGGCGCTTCGTCCCCAGCATAATGGCAGAGCCAACAGGGGCTGAGGGAGAGACGTCCTCCGGAGAGGAAATCTTCAAAGTGTCCATGGCCTGTAACAACAGGTTGGGCAAATCCTCTGGGCTAAAAAGCCGCGCTGCAGAGGGGTCATCCGCTCCATTGGAGCGGGGATCCGTCTCCTCCAAGGAATCCGCAAAGGACCGTTGGGAGACCTCAGACACGCTGCCCTCATCTACATCGGAGGAGACAAAGTCCTCCAAGGCCTGGGAATCAACCCGAGGGCGTTTACCTCTGGGAACCTCAACCTCTTTACCAGACGAGAGAGCAGGGGCAGCGTTTTGCATGAGGAAAGCCTGATGCAGCAGCAAAACAAACTCGGGGGAGAAACCCCCCAGACTGTGTACTTCCGCAGCCTGGGCAACAGCCCTAGACGCACCCTCAACCGGCGCTCGCAAGAGCGGGGGAGAGACATGCTGCGCATCCAAAATGGCGTCTGGCGCGACACTCCGCGAAGGAGCCGCGCGGGAAGAACGGCGCTTAACTTTAGCCGCTTTTGTGCCGTCGCCCAAATTAAGGGCGTTCATGGCATTAATGTCTCCAACCTCAAGGGCGGCCCACGAAGAAGCCGTCCGAGCCGCGTGGCCGGCCAAGATGGCGGAGGCGAGGAGCGGGGGATGGGCGTTTATGGCGGGAAAAACCGCCACGCCGGAGGAAGGACCGGGACATTCATCGGTCACGAAACTGTCACCCAACAAGGGCGAATCAGGCTGTAAAACCCCCGCATCCCCTCTAGAAGCGCTCAAGCGATCCGGGGAGCGACCCTTTGCGCCCTCGCCCTCCGACGCCATATGCCACGAGGAGAAGAATCGGGGAACCCCCTGCCCGCTATAAAAAGGTAAAAATTACCTGCTGTCCGCTCCGAGCTGTAACGAACTGGTGTCCCAGTGAGTAGCTGCAATGAACGTTTAAAGAAACGTCGAATTAAACGCCTTTAAAGACGTTTAAAAATTTTTTATTTTTTTTAAACGGAGCCAGCGGGAGGGGGGAGAAAAGGAGGGACCTGGGACCACCAGGTTTGCACTTGCTCAAAAGAGCCCTCAACCCCAGGCCTCAACAAAACCTAAGGATTAGGCTTGGAGGCCTAGCCAGAGCTGCTGCTGTGTGTGACCACCACCTGCTGAGATAGAGAACATACTGAGGAGTTTCCGGCAGCACATGACCACATATAGGGAGGCAAAAGTTTGCTCTCTATCTCCACCTGCTGGTAGATGGACACAACCCACCAGTCTATGGATTGATCAGCTTGATGATATGGAAGAACTTCTTTTTGACAGTAAGGTGTTTCAGTAAAAATCGGGGATAGCAATGGGCGCTACATTTGCCCCCACAGTTGCTAATCTTTTTATTTATTTATTTTTGTTACATTTGTACCCCGCGCTTTCCCACTCATGGCAGGCTCAATGCGGCTTAGGTACTTATTTGTACCTGGGGCAATGGAGGGTTAAGTGACTTGCCCAGAGTCACAAGGAGCTGTGCCTGAAGTGGGAATCGAACTCAGTTCCCCAGGACCAAAGTCCACCACCCTAACCACTAAGCCACTCCTATACATCAGGGTATTTTCAGCACGTGAAATGTTGGAAATGCTTCATCGATGATGTTTTCTGCATTTGGTCGGGGACCACTGAAATGTTACAGCAATTTGTGAATCATCTTAATTGTTGTCATACACGGATTAAGTTTGAGGCAGCAAGCAATAAGATTAGCATATCCTTTCTGGACGTATGGATACATAAAGAAGGTGAGAACTTTAGAACTAAAGTGTTTTCTAAACCAACAGATCGAAATTCACTGTTACATTTTTCAAGTATGCACCCTCCACATATGAAAAATAACATTCCTTATGCTCAATTTTTGCGTCACAGAAGGATATGCTCTAGTGAACAAGATTTTAAACAAAGTATTGATCAATTAAGTGTTAAACTGAGGTATTGGGGTTACCCTAGACATCTGATCAAAAAAGTAGCAAAATGAGCTAAATATAATCCACGAGAAGCATTGCTGACATATAAATCCAGACGTCAGGAAGATGATATTCTACCATTTGTTTTAAAATACAATGCTCACACTACTATATTAAGTAAGAAAGTAAGGAAACATTTTGAGCTACTCAGAACACATCCCACATTTGCTAAATCCAATATCTTATTTTCATATCCGCGGGGATGCAATTTAGGGGATTTGCTCAGTTCCAATGATGTGTGGTCACCTGTCAAGTTACCTACAGAAATAGGCACTCATAAAAAATGTGGCCACTGTTCAGTTTGCCATGTAATGATGGAAGGCAAAGAATTCATACAGTCAAGAACAAAATGCAAATGTATTTTGAAATCAAATACCATGTGTGATTCCACAGGAGTGATACATGTGATTCAATGTCCTTGTGGATTAGTATATATTGGACAGACCACGCGCAGCCTTAAGACTAGGTTGATGGAACACAAGTCTTGTATGAAACTGATGAAACGGGAAGAGCAACTGGTAACATACAGCGAATTACATCATCGTTTTGATGATTTATCCTGTATGGTACTGGAACAGGTTAAACCGTCACAAAGAAGGGGAGATCTGGGTAGAACTTTGCAACAGAAAGAGCAGAAATGGATTTTCTTTTTCAACTCGGTGGAGCCTGAAGGATTGAATGTTAGAGTGGGGTGGTCGGCATTTTTCTAAGCACATAATTGAAGCGGTCTGAGGATCGGTTCTAGCAGAGTCTGTGGAGAGTAATAAGTGTGCGGTGGAACAGCTGAAGGATGTGACGTAGTCATGACAGATCATCATCAAAAAAAGGGGGAGGAGTTTATACCCACCTCTTCAATGTCGCCTTTGGCACCTAACCACTACACCTCTACTCAGGAAATCTAGACTGCCCCAACTTGACATTTCATCCTTTAGCTTGTAAGCTCCTTTGAGCAGGGACCGTCCTTCCTTGTTAATTTGTACAGCACTGTGTAACCCTAGTAGCGCTCTAGAAATGTTAAGTAGTAGTAGTAGTGTCAGTTTTGCTGGGATCGCTATCTGCCAGCAGTGTTTCTTTCATGCAGCAGAGTTGAGACTGGATTAGAAGTACTAATACAACAAGAGATATTAATACCCCTGACGCAGCACTAGCAAAACGGGGGCTCCCGTCGGGTTGGAAAGCAGAGAACACCGGAAGGAGTGGGACATCACAGCATGTGGAAGAAGCGAAGTGATTTTTGAGCGGTGTCTCCTGCTTTATCTCATAGAACAAACTCTTTGGACAATTGTATTAGGAATTTATAAGTAATTGATTTATATCAGGAGTGCATAAGATTCCGATTTATAAGTGTTGGGACATATATACTAGCTAGATAACTGGAACAATTGAAATAAATCTTCCAAGTGGAAATAGTTAACAGGATCTGATGGAGTTTTTTTAAGCTATATGATGGCAGGCCGAGCCCACGCCTTATAGCCCGCTGTGTTGGGCTGGCTGGGTGGTGAAACTGAAGCTTTTTTCTCCATCGAGTAAGATTGAGTACATGGTACGTAGGTAGGTGTGTCCCACCAGGTTTTTACACAGCCGGTGTGAGGTTGTGTTGTGATTTTCAATTAAATTTTAACTGCCAGATCCGCGACCATTGTTCTAACGTTTGGAGATCCTTTCTCCTGGTTTCTACTCTCTCCAGGGTATCCGCTCTATTGGCTATCTTCGTGTCATCTGCAAAAAGGCAAACTTTACCTTCTTACCCTTCAGCAATATCTCACACAAATGTAATAAAGAGAATCGGCCCCAGCACAGACCTCGGAGGCACTCCACTACTCATCTTCTTTTCCTCCAAGTGGATTCCATTTACCACCACCCTCTGCCGCCTGTCGGTCAACCAGATTCCAATCCAGTTCACCACTTTAGGTCATAAGTCTAGCCCTCTCAGCTTATTCACGTGTCTTCTGTGAGGGACCGTATCAAAGGCTTTGTTGGAATCCAGGTATATTACATCTATTGCCCATCCTTCATCCAATTCTTTGGTTACCCAGTCAAAGAAGTCAATCAGATTCGTTTGGCAGGATTTTCCTTTGGTAGAGCCATGTTGCCTCAGATCTTGTAACCCACTGGCTTCTAGAAAGTTCAGCATTCTTTCCTTCAGCAATGATTCCATTATTTTTCCTACCACTGACGTGAGGCTTACTTGCCTGCAGTTTCCCACTTCTTCCCTGTCTTCGCTTTTGTGAAGAGGGACCACATCAGCTCATCTCCAATCCCTCGGTACCTCTTCCGTCTCTAAAGATCTATTAAATAAAACCTTAAGAGGTCCCGCCAGGACTTCTCTGAGCTCCCTCTGTACCCTGGGATGTATCTAATCTGGCCCCATAGCTTTGTCCACGTTCAGATTTTCAAGCTGTTTATAAACACTTCCTTCCATGAATGGCACAATATCTACTCCATTCCCAGATATACCCACCGCCACCGACTGCAGTCTTTCTCCAGGATTTTTTTCCGTGAATGCCAAAAAGAAGTATTTGTTTAGCATGTTCGCTTTATTCTCCTCACTCTCCACATAGCTATTCTCAGAATCTTTCCATCTTGCAATTACATACATATTTTTTCTTCTTTCCCCAATATATCTAAAAAAGGTCTCATCACCTTTCTTTACCTCTTTAGCCATTTTTCATCTGCCCGCACTTTCGCTAGCCATATCTCCCTCTTCGATTCTTTGAGCTTAATCCAGTAATCTTTTCCGTGATCTTCAAGTTGAGTTCTTTTATATTTCGCGAACGAAGCGTCTTTTGCCCTTGTTTTTTCAGCCATTGTTTGGAGAACCATATAGGCTTCCTGTTTCTCTTGTTTTTGTTTACTTTCCTTGCGTAAAGATCGGTTGCCATATTTATAGCAGTTTTCAGCTATGACCACTGAACTTCTACTTCTCCATTTCCTACCTCTGCCATCAGCTCCATCTTCCAAGTATTCCCCCATTTTACCAAAATCAGTACATCTGAAAGCCAATACTTTGAGTTTTGTGCATCTGAACTCCACTTTTAATCTTATATCAAACCATACTGTGTGATGATCACTATTACCTAGGTGGGCACCCACACAGACATTAGAAACACCTCCTCCATTTGTGAGCACTAGATCCAACATCAACCCTTCCCAGTAGTTAGTGCAGTGGACTTTGATCCTGGGGAACTGAGTTTGATTCTCACTGCAGCTCCTTGTGTCTCTGGGCAAGTCACTTAACCCTCCATTGTCCCTGGTACAAAAAAATAAGTACCTGAATATATGTAAACCATTTTGAATGTAGTTGCAAAAACCTCAGAAAGACGGTATATCAAGTCCCATTTCCCTTTCCCCTTGTGGGTTCCATCACCAGTTGTCTGAACCAGGCACTTTGACAGGCATCCACGATCTGTCTACTTCTTTCCGATTCTGCTGATGGGCCATTCCAATCCACATCAGGCAAGTTGAAATCTCCCAACAATAGCACCTCCCCTTTCACACCAAGCTTATGAATATCTTCTATTAGGTCCCCTTGTCCAGCTTCTCCATTTGTACCAGACGTCTGTATAGATAACACCCATGTGGATACAGGTTCCATCTTCTCTTTCCTGGATGATCCATATAGCTTCTTCCTTTCCCCAGGTACCCTACATTTCAGCTGCTCTGATATTGTTTTTCACATATGCCACTCCTCTACCTGTTCGGCCCTCTCTATCCCTTCTAATAGGATTATACCCACGTATGGTCACATTGAACCATGTCTCTGTACTAGCAACAATATCCAAGTTTTCCTCAAACATCAGTGCTTGCTTGCTCTGTCCTACGTCATCTGACTTCTTTACCAACAAAAGAGAGACAGCTTGATTCCACCAGACGTGAAACACTACAATTAAAAGGGGAAGAGTACTTGGCACAAAGATACCATTTCCTTTAAAATTACCCCAGAAACCAACCTGTACTCTTAGATCTAATGAGATACTGCCCTGTGAGGATTGACAGAAAGAGAGGACAGTGTTCTCATGACTAAAATCAGGTTGTAAATAATGGACTTCCATGCTCAGTTCCATAAAGCTCATCCAGAAGAGTAATGAGAGACCTTCTGTGACTGTATCTTTGAGCCAGTCTCTGCCTTCCTGTGAAGGAAGAAGACTGAAGAAATACATCCCTCAAGGGGAATAATGTATCCCCAGAAACTAACTCACAGAGGCTTCAAACTCCAAAATATGTCATGTGATCCTCTTTTGCACCCCCAAAAGTTGTTTCACCTGACACATGGAGCTCCATTTTACACAGATGGTAGAGATCAGAACTGGACTTGATCAATTCCAGTCATATTTTTAGAAAAAGGATATGTCAGCACAGAGCCTTTTCTAAAATATCTTGCAGGGGCAGCAGGACCAACCATTTTATAAAGATACATGTTGACAAAATGAATGGCATCGACCCTGCAGCTTCCACATAGAGGTATCACGTGGAAGTGGAATTTCACAACAAAGTGGCACCACTTCTACATTTAGATACCCGTCTCAAATTAACCTCCACCAGGCAATATGGCAAATCCACCCAAAAGAGCATAACTTACCTCCATCATGCAAGACTCGCCTAATCTGCCTCACGGATGGAAGTTCGAGAGCTCCCTCCCTTCCTACTTTTACCTGCAGATAATGACATTTGTATCCCACATTATCATGGCCCCATGCAGGAGATGCATGACACAAACACAGAAGGATTTGAGTCATGGGGTAAATTCAACAGCAGTTTGGATTCCCAGGTGCATCACAATAACAATAAACTGCTGTAAGACTGGCCAACTAGCCACTGGTCAGCTTATTGCACTTTTAGGAGTTTTTAGTTGCTAATAGTACCATAGTAAATGACGGCAGAAAAAGACCTGCATGGTCCATCCAGTCTGCCCTACAAGATAAACTCACATGTGCTACTTTTTGTGTATACCTTACCTTGATTTGTACCTGTCCTTTTCAGGGCACAGACCGTGTAAGTCTGCCCAGCACTATCCCCGCCTCCCAACCACCAGCCCCGCCTCCCACTACCGGCTCTGGCACAGACTGTATAAGTCTGCCCAGCACTATCCCCGCCTCCCGCCACCGGCTCTGCCACCCAATCTCGGCTAAGCTCCTTAGTATCCATTCCTTCTGAACAGGATTCCTTTATGTTTATCCCACGCGTGTTTGAATTCTGTTACCATTTTCATTTCCACCACCTCCCACGGGAGGGCATTCCAAGCATCCACTACTCTCTCCGTGAAAAAATACTTCCTGACATTTTTCTTGAGTCTGCCCCCTTCAATCTCATTTCATGTCCTCTCGTTCTACTGCCTTCGCATCTCCGGAAAAGGTTTGTTTGCGGATTAATACTTTTCAAATATTTGAACGTCTGTATCATATCACCCCTGTTTCTCCTTTCTTCCAGAGTATACATATTCAGGTCATCAAGTCTCTGCTCATACGTCTTGTAACGCAAATCCCTTATCGTTCTCGTAGCTTTTCTCTGCACCGCTTCAATTCTTTTTACATCCTTCGCAAGGTACGGCCTCAAAAACTGAACACAATACTCTAGGTGGGGCCTCACCAACGACTTATACAGGGGCATCAACACCTCCTTTCTTCTGCTGGTCACTCCTCTCTCTATGCAGCCTAACAACCTTCTAGCTACGGCCACCGCCTTGTCACACTGTTTCGTCGCCTTCAGATCCTCAGATACTATCACCCCAAGATCCCTCTCCCCGTCCGTACCTATCAGATTCTCCCCGCCTAACACATACGTGTCCCGAGGATTTCTATTCCCTAAGTACATCACTTTGCATTTCTTCGCATTGAATTTTAATTGCCAAACCTTAGACCATTCTTCTAGCTTCCTCAGATCCTTTTTCATGTTTTCCACTCCCTCCCGGGTGTCCACTCTGTTACAGATCTTAGTATCATCTGCAAATAGGCAAACTTTACCTTCTAACCCTTCGGCAATGTCACTCACAAATATATTGAACAGAATCGGTCCCAGCACCGATCCTTGAGGCACACCACTACTCACCTTTCCCTCCTCCGAGCAAATTCCATTCACCACCTCCCTCTGGCTTCTGTCCGTCAACCAGTTCCTAATCCAGTTCACCACTTCGGGTCCTATCTTCAGCCCATCCAGTTTATTTAAGAGCCTCCTGTGGGGAACCGTGTCAAAAGCTTTGCTGAAATCTAAGTAGATTACGTCCATAGCTCGTCCCTGATTCAATTCTCCTGTCACCCAATCAAAGAACTCAATGAGATTCGTTTGGCACGATTTCCCTTTGGTAAAACCATGTTGTCTCGGATCTTGCAACTTATTGGCTTCCAGGAAATTCACTATCCTTTCCTTCAGCATCGCTTCCATTACTTTTCCAATAATCGAAGTGAGGCTTACCGGCCTGTAGTTTCCAGCTTCTTCCCTATCATCACTCTTGTGAAGAGGGACCACCTCCGCCGTTCTCCACTCCCTCGGTACCTCTCCCGTCTGCAAGGATATATTAAACTTACATCTCTTGTTGTTAAGCACTTTTTGATCTACTGCAATTTGAGTACAGGAGCAGACTAATAGTTAGAGCTGCAGGCTGATAATCAAGGAAGCCAGGTTTAAATCCCAGTGCCACATGTTGTGACCTTACTACTACTACTACTTATAGCACTACTAGACGTACGCAGCGCTGTACACTTGAACATGAAGATTCAGTCCCTGCTCGACAGAGCTTACAATCTAATTAGGACAAACAGGACAAACAAGAGATAAGGGAATATTAAAGTGAGGATGATAAAATAAGGGTTCTGAACAAGTGAATAAGGGTTAGGAGTTAAAAGCAGCATCAAAAAGGTGGGATTTTAGCTTAGATTTGAAGACGGCCAGAGATGGAGCTTGACCTTGACCAAGTAATAAGCAGACTATAAGTGTTCTGAGTGCAGGGAAATATCTACTGTACCTGAATGTAACTCACCTTGAGTTACAGAGAAAGGCAAAAACTAAATCCCGAATCTACCAATCTTCTCTCTTTAACCTGTGTACAGCTAGCAGGAATATAAATAGCTCCGTACATTAGTCATTCCAGCTGACTGTGTTTGCATAACATGATTAAGGGACAAACTCAATTTAAGTTATCTTAGGGAAAATATATATATTTGGGGCACCTCAGCCAAAGAGAACGAGGTTCAAACAATGGATTAACAATGCATTTTTGCCTTCAAACGCTTATCAGAGGGAAAAGAAAGGTTTCAATATTAAAATGAAACTTAAAAATCCGTGTTTTCGGCTATGCTCTTTACGATAGAAACTTGGACACGCAATAGTTCACATCCTAATAGTTGAAAGGGTCTCCCAGGACTGGAGGCTTTTTCAGTGCTGTAGCAGAAGCAGTCCCATCTAGTGCTGGCCCCATAGAAAAGCCATCCTGTAGAGAATTTGCTGTTTTTTCGCTGTCAGTCCACGTAGATCTGTCCATTTCAGCATGGAATTGTCATCATGCTTCACGCCAAAGCCTGCAGAAAAGGCACTGCTGCTGTTGCACTTGCTCCAGCCTCCAGTAAAAGATTCGGAGCACTAACCAATTGCGAACAGGCCCCGCACACGTGAGCGAGAGGCGTACGTACACGTACGTACACGCACGCACGCACAACGTCCGTCTCCTGTGACATCCACTCGTACGTTCGTCATTCTTCGCCAGTCTGAGTCGCACAATTATGAAAAACTCACCTTCCGCTGGTGGTGGAGCGGAGCTAATTTGGCAAACGTTTAATCGGGCTTGTTGTATTTGTCTCTCGGCGAACATCTCCGATAGATGGCTAATAGCCTCGGAGGAGCTCTTCCGGAGTCTGAACGGTGAAGAGAATGGTAAGTTAGCGCCACTGGCTACCGGTATAATTTGAACTGGGCTTGAGTGATGGGGAGCGAGGAAGGATGGAGGGTGCGTGTTAGACCGCCGAGGGGGAGGGGAGGGCGTAGCGTATGCCTGTCTGTCACCGGCGTGCAGAAGGAGGAGTTGAACCTGTGCTTGAAGATAGCCGCCCTAGGGCAATGTGGCACTTGTATCCTTCCTGGGAAGGAAGAGGCTGAGCAGATAATTGCTACTTCATGTGTTTTATTGCTAGTAAAGCAGAATCAGTGCGTTGGTTGTTTTGTGTTTTGCAGACCTATCTTTCATGAGAATGTCACCTGTAGCTTGGTTAATGAGAGAAAGGTTAAGCTGTAGTCCTGGTTCAGCCAGCCTACGTGAAATGAGTATGTTTTCGAGGAAGACTGAGGTGCATTTTCAAAGCACCTTGTAAGTTTAAGTTCTTTGAAAATACACCTCTAAAGTAGCTGTAGAATTTGTTGGAGCTCAGGAGAAAAGGAGAAGAAACCCCCAAGCAGTCACAACACAGAAATAAAAACAAAAGCTGGGGACGGGACCAATGAAGGTCCAAACCAGTGGTTTATTAAAACCCCATCTGTCATATCCTCAACCTCTCTCTCTCCACTGCAACTGTCCCTGACACCTTTAAGCATGCTGTAGTCACACCACTCCTCAAAAAACCATCACTAGACCCTACCTGGCCCTCCAACTACCGCCCCATTTCCCTCCTACCCTTCCTCTCCAAGATACTTGAATGCGCCGTTCACAGCCGTTGCCTTGACTTTCTCTCCTCTCATGCCGTCCTCGATCCACTTCAATCCGACTTTCGCCCTCTACACGCGACAGAAACGGCACTATCTAAAGTCTGTAATGACCTGTTCCTTGCCAAATCCAAAGGTCAGTACTCCATCCTCATCCTCCTCGACCTATCCGCCGCTTTTGACACTGTCAATCACAATTTACTTCTTGCCACACTGTTCTGTTTTGGGTTCCAGGGCTCTGTCCTCTCCTGGTTCTCCTCTTAGCTCTCTCACCATACCTTCAGAGTACATTCCCATGGATCTTCCTCCACCCCCATCCCGCTCTCTGTTGGAGGTTCTCAGGGATCTGTCCTTGGACCCCTCCTTTTTTCAATCTACACCTCTTCCCTGGGCTCGCTGATCTCATCTCATGGCTTCCAATATCATTTTTATGCTGACGACACCCAGCTTTATCTCTCCACGCCAGACATCACTGCGGAAACCCAGACCAAAGTATTGGCCTGCTTATCCGACATTGCTGCCTGGATGTCCAACCGCCACCTGAAACTGAACATGGCCAAGACCGAGCTTATTGTCTTTCCACCCAAATCCACTTCTCCCGCCACTCTCTATCTCAGTTGGTAACATCCTCATCCTCCCTGTCTCATCTGCCCGCAACCTCGAAGTCATCTTCGACTCCTCCTCCTTCTCTGCGCATATCCAGCAGATAGCCAAGACCTGTCACTTCTTTCTCTATAACATCAGCAAAATTTGCCCTTTCCTCTCTGAGCACACCACCCGAACTCTCGTCCACTCTCTCATTACCTCTCGCCTTGACTACTGCAACCTACTCATCACTGGCCTCCCACTTAGCCATCTATCCCCCCTTCAATCCGTTCAGAACTCTGCTGCGTGTCTTATCTTCCGTCTGGACCGATATGCTCATATCACCCCTCTCCTCAAGTCACTTCACTGGCTTCCGATCAGGTACTGCATACAGTTCAAGCTTCTCCTACTAACCTACAAATGCACTCAATCTGCAGCCCCTTATTATCTCTCTACCCTCATCTCCCTTTACGTTCCTACCCGAAACCTCCGCTCACAGGACAAATCCCTCCTCTCAGCACCCTTCTCCACCACCGCCAAATCCAGGCTCCGCCCTTTCTGCCTCTCCTCACCCCATGCTTGGAATAAACTCCCTGAGCCCGTATGCCAAGCCCCCTCCCTGCCTATCTTCAAATTCTTGCTCAAACCCACCTCTTCAATGTCACCTTCGGCACCTAACCTTTTACCTCTACTCAGGATATCTAGACTGCCCAGCTTGACATTTCGTCCTTTAGATTGTAAGCTCCTTTGAGCAGGGACTGTCGTTCTTTGTTAAACTGTACAGCGCTGCGTAACCCTAGTAGCGCTTTAGAAATGTTAAGTAGTAGTAGAAGTTCCAAACCAGTGGTTTATTAAAAGCAGTCAAAAAAGGACTTGAAGCAGTCTGCTTTTCTGTGCACAATGTGCTTGCCTCAGGAATGAATTATAATAACTTTTTTAAAATATAATAAAACTGATTTTAAATATATATGTATATATATATCAAATGAACATGAAAAAATTACAATGGCTATGCAGGTAAAAACATACAAGTATAAATAGAAAATAATAGTTCCCATTTATTTATTTGTTACATTTGTACCCCACATTTTCCCACCTATTTGCAGGCGCAATGTGGCTTACATAGTACCGTAATGGCGTTCGCCAAGTCAGTAGATAACAAATACAAGCTTATATTGTGGTCTAATGAGGTAGGTGTGTATTAGGTACCATGAAGGTCGAGGGGAATGAAGATTGTATATATAAATATTTATCATATAGACTAATACAAATATAGTTGTTAATATGACAGGCTATAGGTGAAATGTATAATGAATAAATAGTAAAAGTTTTCACATCTAAAAAAGATGTAACATCTAACAAGGGATATTTAACATATATAGAACAGACTAGCCAACAATGGTAAAGCACATAACACTGGAGCTGAAACAATCCAATTCAACAACATCTGTAAAAGACAGAAATAAAATCACTGAGAGGTACTGACATGGCAACAATAAGCATATTAATGAGGCAACAGAAGTAAATGAAAATGAAGCAGTGCTACATAAAATATTTATCTCTGATCTGAGATGGGAATAAAAATAAGGTGGAAAATATATAACAGCAACTAATGTATTCAAGTTGTTACTCAAAGGAACTGTTATGTTACAGCAACAGTTTCAAAAAACAATGGTTAAAAAAACAGTTTAGAAAAAAGAAAGCTCTAACAAACACTAGTTGTTGGAGCTATCATAGGTTAACATGAACATACTCCACCTCCTTTAAAATGTAGCATTGTTTCCCCTTATCCAGTAGAGCAGAGCTTCTCAACCTTCTCCTGGACCCATACCTAGATAGTAAGATTTTCATAATTACTGCAGTGAGTATGTATGATGTACATTTGCATATAGTGGACATCCCTTGTATGCAAATTCTTCTCGCGCATATTCATTGAGGTAATCCCAAAAACCTGACTGGATAGGTATGTCTCCAAGAGAATGTTGAGAAGCACTGCCGTAGGGTGTGATATGTCTGGTATAAAGTGAGCAGCGTGGTTTAGTGGTGTGTAATGTTTAAAATTAGAATTCTACAAAGGGTCTTTCTCAGGTGATTTTGGAATTCTTATACAGCCTACTTTTTATATTTTAGCACAGAGGTGTCCAACCTGGGTCCTCACCCAGTTGGTTTTCAATATTTCCATAACGAATATGCATGAGATTTATTTGCATAACCTGCCTGGGTTGTAGCCCTCAAGGACCGAGGTTGGGCACCTCTGTTTTAGTGTAACCTGAAGTTTTAAGCAGCAACACTTGTTAGATTCTTGTTTCTTTGGCCATCTCTTTGTGTTCTTACACATTAATGTACCCTATTACTAAGGTGCAGTAAGCCCTAACACGGGTGTAGTATGCCTAAAAAGACTTACCACAGGACTACTACTACTTATCATTTCTGTAGCTCTACTAGACGTACGCAGTGCTGTACACTGGACATGAAGAGACAGTCCCTGCTCAAAAGAGTTTACAATCTAACTAGTACACAGGACACCCTTAAGTGTTTTGTGGTAATTTCCCTGTTTGTGTGTGCTAATTGCATTGTATTTATTTTTTGGAGGGGGTGTGGCATGGGCAGGAAATGGGTGCACAAGTGTTATCCCATTTGCGTGTTCACATAACTCCTTGTCGCCCAGTTAGCAGGCACTAAACATGGAAGCCCATAGCACCTCTTAAATAGGATGCGGTAAGTGTTCCCGCATTATTTTGTTGCAAGTCCCATGTGTAATTGAAAAAACAGCATGGGACCTGCAAAACTAAAATTAGAAAATGCCCTAGTTTACTGCTGTGATAAAAATGGGTTTAGCACATGGGAAAGTCCTGTATCAGGATGCACTAAGCTCACTTTTTTTTTTTTTTTTTTACTGCAGTGTAGTAATAGGTCTCCTTAGATACAAAATAAAAGATGTAAATGGAAAATATTTGTTGCATTTTTCCTGGTTTTAAATATGTTAACATTTTACCATGACCCCTACCACTTTTTTTTGGAAAAAGTCTTCTGTTGAGTTCAATATTTATTTAGTGGTTCATTCTATATTATGTATAAGCAGCATTCACTATGGTTACTGTGTTGGATTCTTAAACAGTGGATACAGCAGCACCCTAATTTTACTTAGGGGCCCTTTTATCAAAGGGCGGTAGGGCTACCGCTGGCTTGGTGCACGGTGGATAAGCCCTAGGAGCCTGGCGGTAGTTCCGGTTTTCCTGTGCGCCATTTGAGGTGCTAGAAAATACTTTTCTATTTTCTAGCACCAGGGGGCTGTTCCCAGTGGTAATTGGGGCAGCGCTGCGTGCTGCTAGTTACTGCCTAAGCCCGCGCCGCCTCATGGCTCCAGCAGTAAAATGGCCGGCAATTTTTTAATTACCACACAGCCATTTACTGGCCCTTTAAGAAAAGCCACTTTTAAACGGGTGGCGGTAAAAAAATGGCTTTGACGTACAACAATCCAATGCACTGAGCACCATCATGGGCCACCTTTTACAGCTGTTTGGTAAAGGGGCCCTTTAGAGTGATAATGTGAAAATGGCTAATTAGGAGGAGTCTTCAACAATTTATAAATTTTGGAATGAAAAACAGGGATCATCATAATTTGGCTTTAGTTGATTAACTTTTATTTTGCAATAAAATTGTGATCTAACACTGCTGCTTCCAAGACACAGCCAATAGTTCTATTTAGGCATCCAGTTTGTTCATATAACTTAGGTTACTAAAGAAATGGTGACTAGTAAAGTGGAACAATTCTGGTTGAGAGAAATGTAGAGCCTGATATAGCATACAGTTTTTCCTATTTGTGGGAGGTTGCTGGATTTTATATATAGGTAGTTGTTCATATGTTAGAAAGCAGAGGCAAGAGGACAGGTGGTGAGAAGAATAGGAGTTACTAGTGGCATAAATTCTGTCCATGCCAGCCATGCACTGCAGGGGAGCCCAGAGAGATGGGGTTAACACACTTGTATTTGCTCCTAGATCTCCTGAGATTCAATTCAAATTAGGTCTTATGTAGCGCTAAAATCCCCTTTCCAGGGTTCAGTGCGGTTTACAGCAATTAGATTACATAGTTAGTACATTGTATATGGAAAGCTTGAAAATATAAATAAAGTATAACCATACCATAGCTTTGACAGCTGAAGGTGCAGGTCTTCCATATTACATTGCTTGCGGTCTTCTGCAAACTTGATGTGGCATTGGTTCGCTGACACATGTTCTACACATAGACTACTCCAAGGACCTACTTGCTGCTCTAATGGACTTGAATATAGCATCTGAGGCTGGCATAGAGACTGGAGCAGTTCAAGGTGTGTGTTAAATCATAATAACAGTATACAGGGAATATATCACACAGAATTTTGGAAAGCATCAGCCTTTTGAAATTGGTCTAGTGAATCCTCCTTTGTCATTGGTGTCCGACATGACCACGTTTCATTTTCGTAGAGGCTGTGTCAGGGGCTGCAACTATATGGCAAAACATATAACAACATCATTATATTAAAAATAGTAAATGAATAAAAATATATTAAAAGTACTCTTTAATTTGGTAAGGAAATAATTTTGATTCAAGTTTAGTTCTGTCTTACAGCACGATTTATCTTGCTTTGCTAAAAAAAGAAAACTCTAAGCAGTTTCTCACAAATGATCATAATTAATTTAATCCCCTAATTGTACAATTATTCAGTTTTTCAGTTCCATTCTAATTGTTATTATACATGGATGACTATAAACTTTTACCTTTTGCGTCTAGCATTCGTTTCCATATTACGTATTGTAATTGCTCAGTCCTCATTTAGTTTGTTATTACTATTTAATGTATACTATCCCGCATCACTTTTTGTACTGTTATTCATTATAAGTTGTTAGCCACATTGAACCTGATCTATTTGGATAATATGGGCTAGAAATGAAATAAATACAAATAGACTGTATATTTACAGGTGTATGCACTATGAGGTTTGTTTTTTTTTGTGCACTAATACTTCTGCTATTAATGATTTTAACCAGAGTTTATGTGATATAATTTACCTTGTTCTGCCAAATAGCCTGTGTGCATGTTATATATACTATGAGTTTTATAGTTTTTTTTTTCCCACTAACACTTCTGCTATTAGTGATTTTAACTAGAGTTTTTTAATGCATGTTGAGTATTTTTAATATACCTTTCTCCAAGGACAAGCAGGTCATTAATTCTCACAGTTGGGTAATGCGGTTCCACGTGTCTGGTCCGGAGCTTATAACGAGCTTAACAAAGCTTTGTGGCCTTCCCGCCCACCGCAAGAGTGCGGTTACCACAGTTCTTTTTCTGCTGCTTTGAAGAGAGGCTGTTCTTTTTGGTGTGTCTTTACAGGTCTGGTCTGGAAAAGCTTTTTTGTGCTTTTCAGCATTTTTTTTGTTGACTATTTTTTGTGTGTCCTTGTTTGTGTCCCCTTTTTCCTCTTCTCTTGTATTGTTTGATTTTTTTTTCCAGTTTTTAAGTTTCCTGTATTTCTGCATCACTAGGCTGCATTTAGGCCTTGACTTAGCTGGGTTTCCATTTCTTTTTTGGTGCCTTGCCCCTTTTTCGGCACCAGTGAGTCATTTGATTTGGCTGTGGAACTTTTTCCATCCATGTCCACTCAAGGTTCTCAGTGAGTTCAAGTGCAATTGGACAATCTTTGGTAAGGACACACCAGTGTTTAGGGCCCAACCATAGCCCTGCTGTGTCCTCTGTCTTCAGGTGAAGAAGTGGACCCAGGTTGTGAGGGAGGCTCAAAGTATGAAGAGTTTTGGAGCCAAGTCTAATTTCTTGACATTGGCATCGGGTTGGCGGTGTCGGCATTGACATTGTCTGCATGGCTGCTGCTGGACCTCATGGCACTAGGAGCAGTAGTGCATTGAGTTGGTCTCCACCTGTCTTGATGTTGACTGCTGTGCAGGATCCCCAGGACCGGCTAGCGTTGGACCAGACCCTGAGGCGACGTGAGGATTCAATGTCGTCCTCATTGGCACTGAGGAGTCTCGATGCTGAGCATCAGGTGAAGGCCAAGATACATTGCCATCGGTCTTCCTCGATGCATGGTGCCGGGAGCTCCAGGATGCCGAGGGATTCAGCACCCGAGAAGTGTTGACGCTGGGAGGAATGCCCACTCGGTCTGCAACAAAATGCCCTTCACCCACGATCTCTTCATCTCTCGTTCCCTTCAACTGCTCGCCCTAACTGAAACCTGGCTCTCCCCTAATGACTCTGCCTCAGTCGCGGCCCTTTGCCATGGAGGTTATCTCTTCTCCCACACTCCCCGCCCAGCTGGCCGCGGTGGAGGCGTCGGGCTTCTACTCTCGCCCTCCTGTAGTTTCCAACCCCTCCTCCTACCGCAGTCTCACTGCTTCTCATCCTTTGAAGCACACTCCATCCGGCTATTCTACCCATTGCCACTTGGAGTGGCAGTCATTTACCGCCCCCCTAATAAATCCCTCTCTTCCTTCCTCACCGACTTTGATGCCTGGCTTTCCATTTTCCTCGAACCCTCATCTCCGTCCCTCATTCTCGGAGACTTTAACATACACGTTGATGACCAATCCGACCCTCACGCTTCTCAGTTCCTCACTCTAGCAATCCTCCTTCAACCTCTAGCTATGCTCCACCACCCCTACTCACCGAGACGGCCATTGTCTTGAACCTCGTCCTCTCCTCTTCCGCTCTCCCCTCACAATTTCCACGCTTCAGCTCTTCCTCTCTCCAATCATCACCTGATCACCTTCACACTTCTTCACCCCCCCCCCTCAGCCCCGTCCAACTTTAACCACTACCTCCAGGAGATCTCAAGGCTATGACCCTCCCACCCTGTCCTCTAATATTTCTAATCTCCTCCCCTCCAATATGTCCTCCGAGTCTGTCGACAAGGCTGTCTCCACTTACAATGCCACTCTCTCCTCTGCTCTGGACACCCTCGCCCCATCCACCTCCTGTCCCACAAAGCGTACTAATCCCCAGCCCTGGCTGACCCCTTGCATCCGTTACCTTCGTTCCCGCACCCGATCTGCTGAACGCCTCTGGAGGAAATCTCGCACCCATTCAGACTTCCTTCACTACAAATTCATGCTATCCTCCTTCCACTCCTCCCTATTCCTTGCCAAACAGGACTATTGCACCAATTGACAATTGTCTCAGCTCCAACCCCCGTCGTCTCTACTCCACCCTTAAACTCCCTCCTCAAAGTGCCCTCCGCTCCCACCCCCCCTCGCGTCCTCCTCAATCACTGGCCGATTACTTCCGTGACAAGGTGGCATAAGATCAACTTTGAGTTCACTACCAAGCCATCTCCTCTTCACCCTTCAACCCTCTCCCTCAACCAACCAACCCAGGCCTTTTTCTCCTCCTTTCCTGTCATCACCGAGGAGGAAACTGCTCGCCTTCTTTCCTCCTCGAAATGCACCACCTGCTCTTCTGATCCCATCCCCACCAACTTACTTAACATCATCTCTCATACTGTCACCCCCTCCATCTGTCATATCCTCAACCTCTCTCTCTCCACTGCAACTGTCCCTGACACCTTCAAGCACGCCGTAGTCGCACCTCTCCTCAAAAAACCATCACTTGACCCTACCTGTCCCTCCAACTACCGCCCCATCTCCCTCCTACCCTTCCTCTCCAAAATACTTGAGCGTGCCGTTTACAGCCGCTGCCTTGATTTTCTCTCCTCTCATGCCATCCTCGATCCACTTCAATCCAGTTTCGCCTTCTTCACTCGACAGAAACAGCACTCTCTAAAGTCTGTAATGACCTGTTCCTTGCCAAATCCAGAGGCCACTACTCCATCCTCATCCTCCTCGATCTATCCGCCGCTTTTGACACTGTCAATCATGACTTACTTCTTGCCACACTGTCCTCATTTGGGTTCCAGGGCTTTGTTCTCTCGTGGTTCTCCTACTATCTCTCCAACTGCACCTTCAAAGTTCACTCTCATGGATCTTCCTCCACCCCCATCCCCTTATCTGTTGGTGTTTCCCCAGGGATCTGTCCTTGGACCCCTTCTCTTCTCAATCTACACCTCTTCCCTGGGCTCCCTGATCTCATCTCATGGTTTCCAGTATCATCTCTATGCTGATGACACCCAGCTGTATCTCTCCACACCAGACATCACCGCAGAGACCCAGGCAAAGGTATCAGCCTGCTTATCCGACATTGCTGCCTGGATGTCCAACCGCCACCTGAAACTGAACATGTCCAAGACCGAGCTCATCGTCTTTCCACCAAAACCCACTTCTCCTCTTCTTCCACTTTCTATCTGAGTTGATAACACCCTCATCCTCCCGTCTCATCTGCCCCAACCTCGGAGTCATCTTTGACTCCACCCTCTCCTTCTCTGCGCATATCCAGCAGATAGCCAAGACCTGTCGCTTCTTCCTCTTTAACATCAGCAAAATTCGCCCTTTCCTCTCTGAACACACCACCCGAACTCTCGTCCACGCTCTCATTACCTCTCGCCATGTCTACTGCAACTTATTCCTCACCGGCCTCCCACTTAGCCATCTATCCCCCCTTCAATCTGTTCAGAACTCTGCTGCACGTCTCATATTCCGCCAGAACCAATATACTCATATCACCCCTCTTCTCAGGTCACTTCACTGGCTTCCAATCAGATACCGCATTCAATTCAAGCTTCTCCTTCTTACCTACAAATGCACTCATTCTGCTGCCCCTCACTACCTTTCTACCCTCATCTCCCCTTACGTTCCCGCCCGTAACCTCCGTTCACAGGACAAATCCCTCCTCTCAGTACCCTTCTTCACCACCGCCAACTCCAGGCTCCGCGCATTCTGCCTCGCCTCACCCTGTGCTTGGAACAACCTTCCCGGGCCCTTACGCCAAGCCCCCTCCCTGCCCATCTTCAAGTCTTTGCTTAAAACCACCTCTTCAATGCTGCGTTCGGCACCTAACCCTTACCGTTCAGTAAATCCAGACTGGCCCAATTTGACTACCTCTATCGGACTGACCGTTCACTTGTCTATTAGATTGTAAGCTCTTTGAGCAGGGACTGTCCCTCTATGTTAAATTGTACAGCGCTGCCTAACCCTAGTAGCGCTTTAGAAATGTTAAGTAGTAGTAGGACCGCTTCCCCTCTATCCAGGAGTTGCCGATGCGTCAATCCTATAGCAGCCAGGACCCAACTCCTGTCTCAATCCCAGCAGTTCTACAACCTCTCTCAGGCCTGCGCCCCAGTCTTTCCCAGTATCTGCCCTCGATGAACGTATCTGGGCCTTGCTTCTTGGAGGGCCTTTGGAACGGTGTGCATCGGCATTGGGGGTGCTTGTGCATGCCGCTGCTACTCGTTGCGACCCCCCGCTTGGCCCTCAGTCTGTGGTGAGGCCGCTGACGCCAGTGTCAACAGCCATCCAAGCTGGTACCCCTTCACGCGTCGGTGGAGGAAGCTTTGCCGGAGTCGAAGCGGGAACCTACTCCTCGACGCCCCTCTCGAAGACATGACTCCTCAAAGTTGAGGTAGGCTCAGTCTCAGCCTACTCATGAGGAGTTGCTGACTGACACCAAAAGGATCGTTCATGGGAGTCAGAGGAGGATCCAAGGTACTTTTCGGAGGATGAGTCTTTGGCATCTGCTTTGAACCCGCCCCTGGAAAGAAGGAAATCTCCACCGGAGAGCCTTTCATTCACATCCTTTGTGAAAGAAATGGCTGAGGCTATTCCATTTCATTTGGAAGTGGAAGGACGAGCTTAGGGCTAAAATGCTCAAGGTTTTGGACTATGAATCCTCTCCTAGGGAGGCTGTGACTGACCCCATCCATGAGGTTCTGAAGGAAGTCCTTGGTTGGAATTGGGAGTCCCCTCTTTCGATCTCTGTCTTGCCCAAGAAGATTGACACGATGTTTTTGGATCCACAACACGCCTGGTTTTGATAGGCTTCAGTTGCGTCACAATTCCATGTAGGTGGAATCCACCCTCAAAAGAGCCAGGAGTTCTAGACACTATGCCTTGGCACCCCCAGGCAGGGAAGCTAGGACCTTGGACTCTTTTGGGAGGAAGATGTTTCAGGCTTCAATGCTCAGATATTTCTGGATTCAATTCTTGTCCCTTATTCAGTCTTAGCAGCTCTTTACAAGCATGTACTTTTGGGTCTCGGTGTGCAAGTTGCTGGACTTGGTGGACTCTTTCCCACTGGAGCAGGCCAAGTCTGTGCGCAAGTTGGCCAAGCAGCAAAAGGCATATCATAAGTTCTTGGTCAGGGGAGCCTACGACATCTTTGACATGGCATCCTGGATCTTTGCTCAGAGTATAACAATGCGCAGACTCTCATGGTTGCGTATTTGTGACTTGGAACAGTCAGTTCAGCAAAGGTTGGTGGATGCCCCATGCCGGGGGAATAACCTTTTTGGAGAGAAGGTTGAGGAGGTCACTGACCAAATCAAGAAACACACTGATACCATCTCTTCTCTCTCCCGCAGGGTGCCCTCTGCTTCAGCCTCCTTCTTTGAGGTCTTTTGGCAAGTCAAGGAGGGGTGCCTACTAGCTATAAGGTGTAGGTACGCCACCTCCTCCTCTACAGCCTGCTGAGGCTCAATCGTAGCGCACATGTTCTCAATAGCGTTGCCTAAGTCCCCTGCTGCTCCCCAGTTAAAGCAAGGGATGAGCTTTTGACTGGCTTCAGCAGAGCATAGGTCATGTCAGTGTCCATACTGTGTGGACCTGCCGTTGGAGGGAGGCTAAAGTTTTTTCTACGAAAGGTGCCCCTTATAACCTCCGACAGTGGGTTCTCCAAATAGTCCGACTCTGATACGCCCTCAGTTGGCTTTGGAAACCTCCAAGTTGCCCACCAACAACTCATTACCCAAGCTCTCGCACGAGCAGGTACTTGCAGGGGAACTCTCTGCCCTTCTGAAGGTCCTTGCGGTCAAGCCCGTTCCACCAGGGGAAGAAGGCTGGGATTCTATTCCATGTACTTCCTCGTGCAAAAGAAGACTGGGGGATGTAGTCCCATCCTAGAACTAAGGGCCCTGAAAAATTTGTGTTCAAAGAAAAGTTCAGGGAGGTTTCCCTGGGCACCCTTCTCCCAATGATCAGAAAAACGATTGGCTATGCTCTCTGGACTTAAAGGATGCATATACACACATCCCAATACTTCCTGCTCACCGGAAGTATATTCGATTTCAGCTGAGAATACACCACTTCCAGTACCGTGTGTCGACTTTGGCTTCGTGTCAGTACCCAGGATCTTCACCAAATGCCTAGCAGTAGTGCAGCGTTGCTACACAGGCATGTGTTCCCTTACCGGGCAAAATGGTAGAGGCTATTATCGAGATAAAATTACAGAGCAACGTACAAAAACATGGACTGATGAGACAAAGTCAGCACGGATTTAGTGAAGGGAAGTCTTGCCTCACCAATCTACTGCATTTTCTTGAGGGGTGAACAAACGTGGACAATAGGGAGCCGGTGGATATTGTGTATCTGGGTTTTCAAAAGGCGTTTGACAAAGTGCCTCATGAAGACTCCTGAGGAAACTGGAGAGTCATGGGATCGGAGTAGGATATTACTAGGGATTAAAAGCTGGTTTAAAGATAGGGAAGCAAAGAGTAGGGGTGAATGGTCAGTATTCTCGTGGAGAAGGGTAGTTAGTGGGGTCCCGCAGGGGTCTGGTTTGGGGGACTGCTACTTTTTACATATGTTATAAATGACCTAGAGATGGGATTAACTAGTGAGGTAATTAATTCGCAGACGACACAAAATTATTCATGGTCGTCAAGTCTCAGGAGGAGTGTGAAAGATTCAGGAGGACCTTGCGAGACCTGGGGGATTGGGGCGTCCAAGTGCAGATGAAGTTCAATGTTGACAAGGGCAAAGTGATGCAGTGGGGTAAGAGGAACCCAATTAACAGCTATGTCATGCAAGGTTCCGCTTAGGAGTTACGGACCTAGAAAGGGATCTGTGGAAGTCATCGTTGATAAGACGGTAAAAACGTCTGCCCAGTGTGCTGCCGCGGCTAAGAAAGCGCACAGAATGTTGAGTATTATTAGGAAAGGGGATGAAACAAACACGAGGATGTTATAATGCCATTGTATCGCTCCATGGTGCGACTGCAGCTCGAGTATTGTGTCCAATTCTGGTTGCCGCATCTCAAAAAAAGATATAGTGGAATTAGAAAAGGTGCAGAGAAGGGTGACGAAAATGATAAAGGGGATGGGACAACTTCCTTATGAGGAAAAGCTAAAGTGGCTAGGGCTCTTCAGCTTGGAGAAAAGGCGGCTGAGGGGAGATGTGATAGAGTGTCTATAAAATATGAGTGGAGTTGAAATGGGTAGAGCGTGAAGCTTCTGTTACGCTTTCTAAAAGTAGTAGGACTAGGGGGCATGCGATGAGCTACAAAGTAGTAAATTTAAAAGGAATCAGAGGAAATATTGTTTCACATCAACGTGTAATTAAACTCTGGAATTTGTTGCCAGAGAATGTGGGTAAAGGCAGTTAGCTTAGCAAGAGTTTAAAAAAGGTTTGGGTGACTTCCTGAAGAAAAAGTCCATAGACCATTATTAATTTGGATGGGGAAAATCCACTATTTCTGGGGATAAGCAGTATAAAATGTTTTGTACTATTTTTGGATCTTTCCGGGTATTTGTGACCTGGATTGGCCACTGTTGGAAACAGGACGCTGGGCTATGTAATTTGTTTGGATTCCACCTCATTCCTATGTCTGGGGTTGTGGTCATTCGTATTGGCATAAGAAGTCCCTTCTATTCTCGTATGCTTCATTCACCCTAATATGAGGGTGGTGAGGGGTTTTTTTTCCTTGATTCCTTTCCT